>NC_092708.1:368558107-368876956 GCF_047496885.1 Scyliorhinus torazame | reverse complement strand
AAATGCCCCGCAAGCGATGCCCACATCCTATGGATGAACTTTTAAAACAACTATATTTGTCAGAGGTTTGCAAAATTAAAAATATCAAGGGTTGGATTCTCCGTTTCAGAGACCATATGTGCTGATGCCGGAACTCCACGAAAGTGGCACTGGTCTCAGAGCAATTCAGGATCAGTAGGCCCCGATCGTGGGCCAGGCCACAGCGGAGGCCCCTCCACCCCCGGGATCGGCCCCCTCTCCCCCCCCCCCACCAGGCTGCCCCCGGATGGATGCACGCTGAGGTCCCGCCGGGTAAGACCACACGTGGAGATGCCGGTAGGACTAGGATTTCTTTTACGGCTCCTTGGCCCATCGCGGGCAGAGAATCGCCTGGTAGGGGGGAGCGCGGAGAGCTGCCCCCGACCGGCGCCGCGTCGGCACCAATGGCACCGATTCTCCGCTCTCCGGCGTGGGCTGAGAGAATCCCGCCCCCTGTTCCCATGGTGGGAGGGTGGTTGCCACCCGCTGCCATACACTGGGCCTGGGCGTAGTGGTAGAGTTCATGAGCGCCCTGGGCTCCAGCCCCAGGAACAGTCAGCAGTGCCAGAAAAAGCTGCCGTCCTCCTCAGTGCGGCCAGGGTGAGTAGCCAGCACAATGTGTCACAGTATGCACCCATGCACATCATGGGGTGGAGGCAGGCAGTGATGGACACCCAGGTGGCCAGTCAATATACAGAGCAGAGCACGGCCGATCACAGGTCAGGGCACCGGGGGGGGGGTGCTTCCGACTGTGGAACATGCGAGGCATCGGCGCTCTGCCTCTTTCCACTGGTGATAGCTGTAGTGACAGTCAGGGTGTACAAATCATTCAACACCTTCTATGGATCCGAGCTAGCCTGGTCTAGATAGTTAGTGTTATTTACTTAGAGGAGTAGAGAGTCAACCCACAGGCAGCTGTGTGTTTTGTTACTGGAGTTCAGTCAATTCTATTGAACCAACGCCTCCGTTTGCTGTGTGCTTTATCAGTCAACTGCATCGTGTTGCAGTCCGTGTTACCCCAGGGTGGATAACACAACATGATATCAGGAGTGACTACTACTTCTAAGTAATTTACCTTCGAAAATTCACTGACGGCCAGCAACATGGAAAAGGTCCAGGCACCTCCACAGCTCCGGATCTCCAGGAACCTTGGCGCCAACTGGCGGGTCTTCAAGCAGAAATTCAGTCTGTACATTGAGGCCTCGGGCCTCGAAAGTGCACCCGATGCCCGGAAAATCGCGCTGTTACTGTCGACTGCGGGCGACCAGGCCATCCAAATCTTCAATCCACTCACGTTTGCCGATGGTGAGGACAAGACCAAGTTCCAGACCGTCCTCGCCAAATTCGACAGTCACTGTGAGGCCGAGACGAATGAAGCTTTGAGCGTTATGTTTTCCAGCAGCGCCTTCAGGGTAAGGTTGAGCCTTTCCAGTAATTTCTCACTCATCTGCGCATTCTAGCGCAATACTGCAACTACGGTGACACTGCTGACTCCCTTATCAGGGATCAGATTGTGTTTGGCATCCACTCCGACGCCCTGCAGGGCGCCCGAGGGGGCAGATCCTAAAAATAAAAGTTATGACCCTGCCAGTAGCCTTCGAGACGTGCAAGGTCCACGAGTAGACGAAAAGTCGCCATTCCCGCCTCAAGTCGGCAGAGCAGGACCAACTTGCCTCCCACGAGGCTGAGAGTGTACAGGCCATCGCCCAAATGCGGCACCTGAGCATCGATGATGGCGACCATTTCGCGTGCTTTTCCCGGGGTAACACGCATGCGCACCACTGTCGGGAGAAAAAGCGGCCAAAGACTACACTGCGCAGGCGCGAGCGGCGGCTGACCGCAGTGTGCAGGCGCGATGACGCACCGAGCGTCATGACGTCGACGTGATGACATGCCCCCAACTGTGGCACCGCCCATTTAAAGCGGCAATGGCCTGCAAGAGGCAGGCGATGTCGCAACTGCAAGAAACTTCGCCATTATTCTGCTTGGTGCAGGTCTGCACCTCCTGTGGGGGGCCATCGATCCCAGGTCCAACGCAGATGCGTTCGAAGTGTGCAGCAAGGGCTGCTGGATTTGGAACCTGATCCCATCATGGATCCAGAGGACGACTGCCCGGAGTCCTCATATCGAGTAGGCATCATCACCATGCATGACAAGGCCTCCTCACACTCGGCAACACACACGCCCATCCTCAATGTGGATTATATGGACGGGTGGCGTGCCACAGTACAAGTCAACCATTGCAGCATCCGGTTCAAGCTGGACACCGGTGCTTCAGCCAATCTAATATCCCAAGCAGATCTTGCTCGTATCCAAAGGCAGCCAACAATTTTTCCGACAACCTGCCAGCTGCTCGACTACAGTGGGAATGCCATCACCGCGTTAGGGTCCTGTCACCTTTATGTATCCAACAAGGCCATCAAGGCCACTTTACAGTTTGATATCGTCAAGTCCGGCAAAGCTTCCCTGCTTGGTGCCCATGCATGCAAGCTGCTCCATCTCGTCCAGCGTGTACATGCCATGTCCTCTGCCAACAGCACTCTTCAGGCCGACATTGAGGAGCTACTATTGTAATACCCGGATGTGTTCACTGGGATGGGTACGCTGCCCTACCGCTATAAAATTCTGCTCAGGCCTGATGCCACCCCTGTCACCATGTGCCACACCGGGTGCCAGCGCCCCTCAAGGACCGTCTAAAGCCATAGCTGCAGGAGCTCCAGGATCAAGGAATAATATCCAAGGTGGCGGAACCGACTGACTGGGTCAGCTCGATGGTCTGCGTCAAGAAGCCCTCTGGAGAACTGCGCATTTGTATCGATCCCAAGGATCTAAACCGTAACATTATGAGGGAACACTATCCAATCCCAATTTCTGGGGAATTTCATTCCCAACCTCGCGTCACACACTACGGCCCTCAGGGACCTGGTAAAAAAGTCCACCACTTTCCAGTGGCAACCCGCACATCAAGCAGAGTGGCTTGAGTTGAAGGCGAAGCTAACCACCGCTCCTCTTCTGGCTTTTTTTGACCCAGCGAGGGAGACTAAAATTTCCACAGACTCCAGCCAGGACGGCATTGGGGCGGTGCTCCTCCAGAAGGACGACACCTCGGCCTGGGCCCCAGTCGCCTACGCGTCAAGGCCATGACCCCCATTGAGCAACGATATGCTCAAATAGAGAAAGGATGCCTGGGCCTTCTCACTGGCATCGTGAAATTCCATGATTATGTCTATGGTCTCCCGGCTTTTACTGTAGAGACGGACCACAGACCCCTAGTGCACATTATACACAAGGACTTAAATGACATGATACCCAGGCTCCAGCGCATTCTGCTTCGTATCTGTAGGTACGATTTTGAACTGTGTTGCTAATTTTCTCCTTGGTTCAATTGCTCTGTTTTATTACCTTTGCTCTCGAGTCGCCAGATATCTTTATGATACCGCCACGAGGTTCAAGTCCGAGTAATGATCAATAACCCAACACATCGATGAGTAAGATTGAAATCAAAGCACATTTATTATACACAGTAATCGCTACTCATGCACAAATGCTACGTCTAAGCTACTTCTACAACTAACAGGCCTATACTTAACTTCGGACTGGCCCACCAGGTTAGGGGAACAAATGGCCTTTCGTTCGGGTTCTGAGTCTGCGGGATTCGAAGTTGGTACGGATTGGTAGCTAGGAGCGCCTATCTCGTAGCGAGCGTTGAGTTAAGACTTACGATTTTGATGATCACCGGAGTCACTGCACCGGTCACGGTCAATGTTGGTTCGTTGTTGCTGAGTGACCCGGGCAGGAAGAAGACAGCGGTGAAGAGAGAAGAGAGAGATTTGAACTTGGGGCTCAACTCTTATAGTCGCCAGGGGCTTCCCGCCTTTCGGGGCGGACCCTGTACCTGGTCCCAAGTGATTGGACTTTGTCCCAATCGCTTGGTTCAATTTTCTCCAATACTGGAGCGGTTCCCTGATCGATGGCGGTCTTGAGGTGCTCGTTCACCTCCTTTGTGTTGGCTCCTGCTGGCGCCAAGGAGTCTGGCTTTGCTTTGTGTGTCAAAAATGTTACTTATTGTTCCCGGGGATTGCTCATCAGTATGCAGATGGCTGCTACTTTGTTATGCTGATGGTCGCTGGTATCGATGTTGTCTGGCCTTTGCAGAGGTAAATACACAGCAAACCTGCAGCTGCTGGTTTTTGTCTTGTTGGCTGACTTTCCCACCAGCCTTTGCCGTTCGCCATTTTCAGGAGTTGGCCACTTTCGGTGGCTACAACTGGTTTACACGCTCTGAAAGGAGCTTATCGTCGCGAATGCCCTGTCGCGTGCCATCACCTCGCCATGCGAGCAGGTAGACTTCGTAGACGACATTGAGGCACAGGGGCAACTGTGTGCCAGCACCCTCCCGACATCCGACGAACAACTCGACATCATTCGAGAAGAGACTGCCAAGGACCCTCTTCTGCAGCGGGTCATACATCAGCTCACGAATGGCTGGCAGAAAGGGCAATGCCCCCAATACTATAATGTGAAGGATGACCTCATTGTTGTCGAGGGGATCCTCCTGAAATTGGATCACATCGTCATTCCATGCAGCCTCCAGTGCTTGGTGCTCACGCAGATACACGAGGGACACCTCGGTATTGAGAAGTGCAGGCGCAGGGCCCGGCAGGCAGTCTATTGGCCCGGCATCAATGAGGATATATCAAACATGGTCCTCAATTGCGTGACCTGCCTGCGCTTCCAGCCTGCTCAGCCCGAGGAAATGCTCCAGCAGCACGAGGTTGTGACCTCTCCGTGGTCTAAGGTTGGAGTGGACCTTTTTCACGCCAATGTGCGTGACTACGTCCTGATAATTGATTACTTCTCCAGCTATCCCGAGATAGTGAAATTGTCCGACTTAACATCCAGGACTGTCATAAATGCCTGCTAGGAGGCATTTGCCAGGCATGGCATCCGCTCACGGTTATGAGCGACAACGGTCCCTGTTTCTATAGTCAAGAATGGTCCGCTTTCGCCAAGCAATATCACTTCCAGCACATCACCTCAAGCCCGCACTACCCGCAATCGAATGGGAAGGTCGAAAAAGGGATCCATGTCGTGAAGCAGATGCTCTGTAAGGCTGCGGACTCAGCTTCGGACTTTAATCTTGCTCTTCTGGAATACAGGGCAACCCCTCTGTCCAGTGGTATGTCTCCGGCACAGCTCTTGATGAATCGTAACCTGCGGACGACTGTTCTGGCCATTCATGTCCCTGACCTGGATCACCTTCCAGTGCTGCAGAAGATGCAGCAGATCAGAACCCGGCAAAAGCTGACATACGATGCTCATGCTACTGATCTGCCCGTGCTCTCTCTGAAGGATGCTGTTCGCATCAAGTTGCCTGGTGGAGGCTGGTCAGCTCCTGCGGTTGTGGTTCGACAGGCTGCACCCAGGTTGTTTGTGGTTCGCATGGCTGATGGATCCATCATCAGGCGCAACAGAAGGGCACTACGCAAACTTGCCTGCCACCAGCGGATCTCACGTTCCCAGATGTCGTTCTTCCTTATCCTGACACCTCGCTCCACGAGGCCACCAATCTGGCTGCATGCCAACCTGTCAGGACACCATCATCCCCACCTCCACCTCTCAGGCGGTCCACAAGAATCCGACGACAGCCCCAACGACTGGACTTATAAATAGTTCCTTTGTATATTTACTGTTATGTTTCTGCACGCTAGGCACCTTACATGGACATATCCATTCACTCACGAATTGCTGTATATAGTTACTTCTGTAAATATGTTGTATATGCTCTAAGCAGCCGATAACTTTTTTTTAAAATGGGGGATGTCATAGTATGCGCCCATGCACATCATGGGGTGGAGGCAGGCAGTGACGGAACCCCCGGTGGGCCAGTCAATATACGGAGCAGTGCATGACCGATCACAGGTCAGAGCACCGGGGGGGGGCTTCCGACTGTGGAACATGCGAGGCGTCGGCGCTCTGCCTCTTTCCACTGGTGATAGCTGTAGTGACAGTCAGGGTGTACAAATCATTCAACACCTTCTACACGTGGATCAGAGCTAGCCTGGTCTAGATAGTTAGTGTTAGTTTACTTAGAGGAGTAGAGAGTCAACCCACAGGCAGCTGTGTGTTTTGTTACTGGAGTTCAATCAACTCTATTGAACCAACGCCTCCGTTTGCTGTGTGCTTTATCAGTCAACTGCATCGTGTTGCAGTCCGTGTTACCCCAGGGTGAATACCACGATACAATGCACCTGGCACCAACCCCCGTCCCTCACACCCGTAAACCCTGCCCCCCCACCACCTGGAGGGCAACCGAAGTCCACCCGCCAGCAGTCTGTTCACACCCCAACCTGTGCCACATGCCAGCACCCATACTGCCGGCCATGGCCAGGTGCCCTGTTCAAAAAGGCCACCATTTGCCCACACACTGTGCTGCCCCTGTCCAACTGTCTAACACTCTGCATTTTCTGTCTCCCCTCCGCGCTCTCCCTACCTCCGCCCCCAGTAGAAGGTGGCGCTCAGCTGCAGGGAGACGGGGAAGATGGAGGGGGCCCTCTGGACCTGCGTCCCCTCACCATCATGGAGCAGCGGGCACTGGATTTGGTCGGTGGGCCTGGGGAGAGGGCAGTTGTCGAGGTGGAGGTCGGCATCGGGAACCAAGTGAGCCCCCGCTGATTTGCGATGCCCCTATAGCACGCGTGGCACAACCCATATACCACTGCGCCACCATCCCAACCCCAACACTCCACAATCTCCACCCCACCCCACCTCCCACAAACCAGCCCGGCACCCCCACACCACCCCACGACCCCAAGCCGAGCATCCCACCCCTCCCACATCACTCCGCCACCCCACCTCTGCCACACTAACACTCCTAGCTATGCGTCATGTCTTGTGTCTTGCAGGATCACCTGGCAACAATGCGGGCCCTTCTGGTGTCCCTCGCCCCCGGCCACAACCGCAGGATACTTCCTGCGACGAGGCAGCACCAGACAGCAACACAATCCCCCAAACGCCAGCCCGCAACACCCCGGAGCACCAGTCTGGGGACCACTTCCCGTCACAGCTGTCTCCAACAATTTCCACAATCACAGAGACACTCAAGTCGGTTGGACACTTTAGTGAAGAGGCTCCTGGGGCACTATCTGGTACTTAACACAAGTGTGCATCGGGTGGAGGTGGGAGTCCCCGAGGGGGCGGACGGGCTGCCCCACCCCAGATACTGGCTGCCGCCCAGACGGGTCTCGTGCTTCTGGAAAGGGCGGACCCATTGATGCTGGAGTTGCAGACACAGAGCCGGGGACTACATGAGGGGTTGTCAGCAACCATATAGCGCCTGCAGGTGCAGCTGGAGGAGTCCAATCACCTGCAGTGGCAGGAGGTAGTGCGGAACATACGTGCCACCCTGGCCAACACCGCTTGGCTGATGTCCGCGGTGGAGGCCTTGGGGCGAAGGTATGTTCAAGGCCTTGGGAACTCAGTGTGGGTGGTCGGTGGCTGAGGCACAGGACAGGGCAGTCTTGTCACAGGCAGCTATATACCAGGGCCACCTGGACATTGCAGCGTGCTCCAGAGCTTGGCCCAGTCACAACGGGTCATGTCTGCAGGCATCGAGGGCAATGGCCAGGCACTGGTTGACCTGCGCCAGTCCAGGCGAGAGGTGGCAGAGTCACTGAGTGATGTGGCACAGTCCCAAAGGGAGAGGGCCCAGTCCCTGTGCTCCATGGCCATGAGCATTGAGACTCTGGTCAAGACGAGAGCTGGCCTCCAGGAATGGAAGCGTCAGGTGGTGGGGAAATGAAATGAAATGAAAATCGCTTATTGTCACAAGTAGGCTTCAATGAAGTTACTGTGAAAAGCCACTAGTTGCCACATTCCGGCGCCTGTTCGGGGAGGCTGGTACGGGAATTGAACCGTGCTGCTGGCCTGCTTGGTCTGCTTTAAAAGCCAGCGATTTAGCCCAGTGTGCTAAACAGCCCCTGTTAGACCCTGAACGCACTCCGGCCACACCCGCATCACAAGGAGTAGCCTGGTTGCCATTGCGCACACTTGCGGGAGGAGGAGGTGATGAGGCTCCTGCCGGTGACCAGTGTCTTGGATACCCCCCCCCTCCTGTCCGTGGTGTATCCAATGGACAGTGGGCAGAACAGGGTGTCACCATGCCACATGGAACACCCGAGAGACTGCCAGGCCCATCTAGGCCCGGTTGCTCCCGAGGACGGCCGGCAAAAGGGACCCAGACCACAGGGTGGGAATCGCAGCAGGCCGCCTACAGCCCTGATATACCGCCTGGGGATCCACCTAGACATATCGTTTAGGCCTGAAAGGCCAGGAAGTGGGATGATGTGGGAGACTCTCCTTGCACTGTACAGGAGGGCCACACCAGGGGGGTCCATGCACCCGAACCATATCATCAGGCGCCGATGCACCGATCGATCATGGCCCTGGTTGTTGCATGGATGTCATTGCCGTGTCTCTCTGTGTTGGTCTGTGGCCTCTGGATAGGCGTCATCAGCCATGATCGCAGCGGATAACCTCTGTCGTCCAAGAACCAAATCCTCACCCGGGGGTATGCCTCAAAGTTGTCTCAAACCATCGAGTGTGCCAGGATGAAAGCATCATGTACGCTTTCTGGGTGTTGGGCGCAGATATGCATGACGTGCATCTCGTGGTTACACACCAGCTGCAAATCATGGAGCAGAATGACTTTCGGTTTGTGAAGGCCACCTCTTCATGCACTGCTGCTCGTAGGGGAACATACATTTCTTTGTTCACCCCCTAAACCTGGGACATCCCAGTGATGGCAACGAATCTCACACCTGGGCATCCTTGTGGGCTTGGTCCACATTGAACCAGACATATTTTGCCGACTGGGCTTACAGGGCCTCCGTGTTGCCACAGATGCACCTGTGCATCCCAGACAGGTCCCCACTCAGTGCCTGGAAGGACCCTGTGGCAAAAGATTTCAGGGCGACCGTCACCTTGATGGCCATTGAGAGCGGGTGTCCTTCCCCATACCCCCCGCGATTCCAGGTGCATCATAATCCGACAGATTTGCCGTACCGTCCCCCTGGTTGGGGGTGTGGTTGGGTGAGGTCAGTGGAGTGGGGTGGAAGGAGGGTTTTGGGATGTGAGCACCCATATGGCCGGTATCGCACTACACAACCAAGGGCCATGGTGGGCGATCAGTGGGGTGTGCAGTAAGGTGGCTACCTTGCAGGCTGCTGCAATGGTGATCCGTGCCCAGACACCCTGGTTCCGGGGGTCACCCCGATGCCACGGCACATCCCCTGGTCCCCCCCCAACGTACTCTCCCCAACCCTGGCAACCGCCATGCACCCCCCAACCAGCCAGGCCAGCGGCAAGACCGTCAACCCACGGTTGCGCCTCTGGGAATATGACCTACCCCTGCCCTCTCCCTCACCAGCCACTTTTTTCCCAATTTTTAAAACCACAAGTGAACCTCGCCGTCGATAATTCCTCTTGGGGGAGGCGGAGCATCGCCGGGGCCCTTGAGAATACCACGATGGGCCTGTTAATGAGATGTCAATGCTGTTTACTGTATGTGCAGCATCGAATGCATTCACGCCGCTGTCAAGGCACTCGGAGCATGGCATTCCATCAGGTGCCCGGCGCCAGCCTTGGTTTTCAGCTGACGTGTAATTCTCGTCATCGGCCGACGGAGAATCCCGCTCCAAGTGTTTTAATTTTTCTTACCTTTCTTTTCCGCTTCTTTTTTCTCTCTCTCCCTCAATCCAATCTTTATTTCCTTCTTTTTGTTTTTCTTTCTGTACCTGATTTGACGTTAATTCGATCGTCCTCGCCATTATTCCTTTATTTATTTCTCAAATTTTAAATTCTCATGGTTATTGATGCAGACATTGGTCACCAAGGCCCCCGATGTGTCATTGCCCTCGCCACATTGCTATCAGCTCACACTGATGGGGTAACAACATCATCAAGCTGCAGCATGACGGGGGGAAAGCCCATTCCGGGGAATTCTGGGCCGATATTGTGCAGGTACGTAAAATGGCAGATAACGTCCAGAAGACATTCTCCATTAAAGATGTCTGCCTGACGCTGATGGCTGTGTTCTGAAATCCCAACGTTTGCTGGTTTTATTTTAATTCCCAGCATTTGCAGAATCCTTTTTTTTACATATTCAATTAGGTGGGCTCTGTTTATAGCAGAAGGGATGGTTTTATGAGTCTTCACCACAGGCACCTGCTGGCACCAAGGACTACTAAAGTTACCCCTCGGACATAATAGGAGGATGCGAGGTTTTAAGCATTGGAGGGGGTGATGTGACGAAAATGAAATATTGTGTTATTCAGCAGGAGAAATGATAAAAGTCCAAATTATGGTACTGGCACATGGGTAACATAAACATGAAGCGTTGCAATATTCTGAATTGGTAACTATTTATCTATTTCGAATCTCCTGATTTGAGCTAAATTTCTGCCCCGCGCAGCCCAGCTTTCAGAAGTTAGGCACTGAAAATAAGCTGTAAATCTGAGTAGATCGTTGCTCACAAAAGCAAAATATTCCGCATGTACCAGTTTAATGCAAATTAGATGTCTGTAATTAGTTCTAGAGTGGTAATTTAGTGCACAAAAATAATTATTCAAAACCTCTTTTTTCCAATTAATGCCCAAGACAGAAAAGTCTGGTTTACCCTTCACCCCCCCCTAAAGAAAACAAAAACACTGTGCTAATGTATCATTATATCATCTAAACAAACTTTTAAATAGCCAGGCTGGAAAGAAAATGTTGTACGCTGTGATTCGCCTGAAGTATTTTTCCGTAAGAGTCCCTGTGTAAAAAGGACATTGTAGAATGCGGGTTGCACAGGGGTTAGTTACGTTCACCCAATGTGCATTCGTGATCGTTTCATTGGCGTACAGAATGTGGATGAATTTGCGGAAGTTTTCCTTGAATTTGGACTGTGGGATATTTTGCTCCCCCAGGAACGGGCGGGATTCGTTTTACGATTCAGTGTTCCCAAGGAACAGTTTCATGCGATAGGACCACCTATGCAAACTCCAGATGAAAGTTACTGCCTCCGCAATGGATAAGAGGTCGTGCGGTCCACAAAGCGAGCACAGTAATCTCCATGCTCAAATCCTGACAGCGCTCCGAGCACATGGAGCTCTGTGTCAGGACTGATAAAACGAGCAAAAAAGCATTACCAGCCGTTGGGCAAGATAGCATGTAATGTGTTGTCAGCAGTGGCTCAGCTGGTAGCACTTTTGACTCTGAGTTAGATGTTAGTGGGTTCAGATTCCACTCCAGTGCGGTATTGAGGAAGTGCTGCATTGGTGGTGCAGTCTTTTACATGGCCAATTAAAGCAAGGCTCCATCCTGCCGTCTTAGATGAATGTGAGAGATCCCGGGACACCATTTTGAAGAAGAGAAGGAGAGCTATCCCAATATTTGGTCCTGGCCCAATATTTATCCCTTGACCAGTATCGCAAGAGGTGGTTTTATTTCACAATCCCAGCACTCGCAGTATTTCGCCTTTATTTTATAAAACTTTTATCACATTGCTGTTAATAGGAGTTTGCTGTGTGCAAATTGACTGCTCTGTTTCCTAAATCGTAAAAGTGACTCCACTTCAAAAGTGTCTCTTTTAAGTATCCTGTGAGGTGTTATTTAATGGCAGTTTTTACTTGCTTTAGTTGGTAATCCAAGCAATAATGGGCCTGGCGAGTTCAGTTTATGCAAAGAAAATGCCTTCATTAATACCACTTTTACAAACCGAAAAATAAGAAAATTATTGTTTGGAGATACCCCGCAGCTTAGTGAGTACATATCTTCATGATGTAGTGAGCCACACGGACAAGGACATCGAGAGTTGGTTCTGTTATCTGACCGAAATCGGTTGATCACCAGCTCTGTTAGGAGTCATGGAAGACTTCGGAGTTGCTGAGTTAGGAAACGGAAATGTCCTAAATGTTATTCAGTGACACCAGCAAGAAAGCTTTCATGTTCGGTCAGAGGGTGAGGAGAGGATTAAGTTCAGCAGTGGTTATCACCAACTCCCCACTCCCACCCCTTATCAATCAAGATTAATTAATCGTCTATGCTCAAACGTGAATTGGGTGAGGTAACGGAGGGTGATTGGAACCTGGAGAACTGTACCCCAATATGACTCAGTGCCTTTCGGGGGAGGGAAAATATGAGAACGTAGGGGAGGGGGGAAAATGGTTGCAGCTTGAGGAAATGGGCTGAAACGCTTATTTTAAATGGGCCAATTCCTCCGCTAAAATGGTAAGAGAGTATTCCAGATGAACACATCTTGTGCTCACACCTTTTTCAATTTGCAAAGTAATTTAAAGGCTTGGTTTCAAACTGAATCTTTCAAGTGGTACTTGGGTATTTTTGTCGAAACAGTCCTGGTGACAGAAGAAAGATGACTGGGTGGAGTTGACTGGCCTGACATTACGAGGGGCGAACTGGCAACAACAGAGCTGCCGTGTACTCAGGGGGTGGCTTGATTTTGTTATTTGGTGCATGCTGTAAGCAGGGTTGTTTTCTTAGTGTTGAGACAATAATAACTGAAGCGTTGTCTCCTGTAGTGTACTCTTTTACCTGATGTTACATGTTTCATAAGCTTGTTTGTGCAGCAGCGGTTCCCAGCCTGAGGCACTGGATAAATCTTTTTTTTTCTATTCTGTAGCCTGCCAAACGGACTTGAAACAAAGCTTGCACACTCCCCGACAATTCCGCACAGCTTTTCTGGACTTCAATGTTTCGGCTGACTGTTTCTTCCCTTCCCTGTTATCCCGGCAGGCGTTGGAGATATCCCTCCCAGGTTGAAAGATGACTGTTTTGAAATCTTTGCTTTCCTGGTCTGCTCAGAAATGAACAGGTGCAGTACCCGCTCTCCACCATTAAGTGCTGCTAGTGAGCTACATAAATGATTGGGCAGCTTCTAATGGCAGAAAGTGCCAGAGCACTCTGCACGAGTTACAGTGTGAAACCTCTTTTTCACTGCTATGGTGTGCAGCCCAAAGAAACAGATAACGTAGCTGACCTGAAACAGTCATGCTTTTCAATCCTACCTGACCTGCTGAGTACTTCCAGCGTTTTATGATTGTATTTCAGACTTCTAGCATCTGCAGTATTTTGCCCTTTGCCGCTACTTTTTCTGGATTTTTTGCGCTGGTGAAGTTCAAGTATCTGACTTTACGAGAAGCATTTGCCTGACTGAAGGTATAGCACAGTTTTAACACGATTGTATTGTTTCCCTTTTAGCCTAGTTTAACGTGTCTGGAAACGCTGAATCTAGGGCGTAACCCACTCAGCAATGAAGGAATCCATAGACTTAAAGAAGCATTGATAGCTAATCGATCAGTCATACGTCTAGGACTGGCATCGACAGCAATAACTTGTGAAGGTAATGTGTAGAAATGCTGTATGAAATTTGCAGGGTGGTGTGTCTGTGTGTGTAGGGGTGGGGGTGGGGGTGGGTGTTGTGGGAGGTGTTTAATGGTGATCTGTCAATGTTCGCCGTCATTATCCCTTTCAATCTGACCTGAGCATCAAGATGTAGCGCAAACTGAGATTGACACAGGAATCCTAAAGTTACGATCTGTCACTCACTACTTGTAATGTGGAATCCCCAGAGCCGGCCATCAATGGCATGAATTAGCGTGGCACCGCTGTTCAAAGCCCCATAAAAATGTTTGTTCAGCAAGGTGTAACAGAGATTTTAACACCGATCTGAGCAATAATTACTGCTGAACAACAGACATGGGCGGCACGGCGGCAGAGTGGTTAGCATTGTTGCTTCACAGCTCCAGGGTCCCGGGTTCGATTCCCCGCTGGGTCACTGTCTGTGCGGAGTCTGCACGTTCTCCCTGTATCTGCGTGGGTTTCCTCCGGGTGCTCCAATTTCCTCCCACTGGTTTAGCCCACACTTCGGGTGCGATTCTCCGGCCTCGTTACGCTCTTGCTCGAGTGAGACGAGGCTGGTGAATAGCGGGAGAGGCGAAAAGCGAGAACGATGCCGGGCGCCAAACAGTTTGCGGGCAACCGGACCGCTTCCCTAGGCAAAATCGGATCTCGCCGCAACATGGCGAGAAACTAATTATCACCACTTAAACCCTATTTCCATATAATTAATGGGAGCCATCCCATATTCAATGGCCTCCCGTGATTCAGCGGCCTCCCCAGCAAGTGCTCACGCTGGCACCGCTTAGTACTCGTTCTGAAAAATGTGAACCTGGCAGATTGGTTGCTGCGGGGAGCCAAGGAGGTCAGCAGCCACCTTCGCTCACAGGCAATGAGCCCGGGAGCACTGGACATACGATCCCTGTGCTCAGGGGGTGCAAACGGGGGGGGGTGTAGCTCCAATTGAGGGGTGGACTGCCATGGGGGGCTGGGGGTATCAGGGCAGTGGGTGTGGCATGCGCAGGCCCGCTATGCCAACCCCTGTACCATGTGTTCCAGTACCGGGGGAAACCTTGCCTGTCTGCTCCACCGGCCATCCTCAACTCCCACTGAGCGCAGAGGCCACTTGCTGTGCTACTGAAGGCTATTGCGAAGAGGAAATTGGCAATCCTGGTTAAGTAAGCACCTCACACATCCCAAGTGGATCTCCATGGGTGGATGGGCCATGTAGCATGTGCGGCTCATTGTCTAGCATCTCAATCATACCTTGAAGCATGGGCGCTGTGGTGGTATGTATTAGGGGTAATACGGTACACTACGTGTCGACAGGCTATTGGTGGAGGGATGCCAGGTCCTGATAGGATCTGCCACCTACTGGACTCCACCCAGAAATGCCGGTATAAGAACCCAGTTTTCCCTCCATTTCCCTCAGCAGCTGCATTCTGTAACCACGCTGCTGGGGATAAAGTTCTGCTTAATAAAGCCTTCAATTGACATTACCTCAACCTGCCTCGCGTCATATTGACGGTGCTACAATTTATTAAGCAGAATTTAAATTGAAGAAAACGACGTGGGAACATGGAGCTCCGAATCACCCGGAGTGCCTGCGCATCGCACCCCAAGCAGCTAACTCGGTCTCTATCTTCAAGCACTGGATGGCTTGCTTTGAGGGCTACCTCCGAACGGCCCCTGGCACACCGACAGACGAACAAAAGATGCAGGTCCTCTATTCCAGGGTGAGCCCTGACGTCTACTCCCTTATCGAGGACAAGGACGGTTTCACCGGTGCCATCGCCGCGCTGAAGGATATCTACATCCGGCCCGCCAACCAGCTTTTTGCTCGCTACCAGCTCGCCACACGACGGCAATTTCCGGGGGAATCGCTGGACGTGTTTTATAACGCCCTGCAGATCCTGGGTTGAAACTGCAACTGCCCGGCGGTAACAGCGAGTGAACACACAGAGCTCCTGGTCCGCGATGCGTTTGGCCTCTTCCCAGATCCGCCAGAGGCTTCTGGAGAAAGAATCTCTGGGACTTACAGAAGCTCGGGCCCTGGCGGCAACCCTCGATGTGGCCTTGCGTAACGCCCGCGCCTACGCCCCCGACTGCACTACAGCCCCTTGGGCTCCGTGGACCCCCGCTGCAGTCGACTCTCCGACACCCCCCCCACCCCCGCAAACCTGCGCGGCCAAAACACCAGACCAACCGGGGGGGCCGCGCTGCTATTTTTGCGGCCATCCGAAACACCCTCGGCAGCGCTGCCCGGCCTGCGCAGCTACCTGCAAAAGCTGCGGGAAGAAGGGCCACTACGCGACGGTGTGCAAGTCCCGCGGGGTCGCCACTATCTCCGGGGAAGAAACGGGACCACAGACCCAGCCCCCAGCGATCCACGTGTGACCAACGGACACCGCCATTTTGGACCCAGGACGCCATAAGGGAGAGATGGGCGCCACCATTTTGTCCACCCCCGACCGCGCTCGATCCGTAGACGCCGCCATCTTGGCTGAAGGACCCCGACACAGACGTCCACATACTGCCTGATTACGATGCTCAACTTCAACAACCACGTCTGGCTTCAACGACCCTCGACCAGTCGCGACCCCGGACGCTCCAGACTGCGACCACTACAGTCCTAGTGAGTGGCTACGAGACGCCGTGTCTTCCGACTCTGGGTACACGGAGAGCTTCGTTCCTCCGGACACGGTAAGGCGCTGTTCCCTCGTAATTCGGCCAAGCACCCAGAAAATTTTCCTGGCGGCGGGATCCCACTCCGTTCAGATCACGGGGTTCTGCATCGCTAACCTAACGGTGCAGGGGAGGGAGTTCCGAAATTACCGGTTGTATGTCCTCCCCCATCTCTGTGCGCCCACACTCCTAGGGTTGGACTTTCAATGCAACCTCCAGAGTTTAACATTTAAATTTGGCGGCCATATACCCCCACTGACTGTCTGCGGCCTCGCGACCCTTAAGGTTGAACGGCCTTCCTTGTTTGCGAACCTCACCCCGGATTGCAAACCCGTCGCCACAAGGAGCAGACGGTACAGCGCCCAGGACCGAGCATTTATCCGGTCCGAAGTCCAGAGGCTGCTGAAGGAAGGCATCATCCAGGCTAGCAACAGTCCCTGGAGAGCCCAGGTGGTAGTCATTAAGACCGGGGAGAAACAGAGGGTGGTTATCGACTATAGTCAGACCATCAACAGGTACACTCAGCTAGATGCGTACCCTCTCCCCCGCATATCCGACATGGTCAATCGGATTGCACAGTACAAGGTCTTTTCCACCATGGACCTCAAGTCCGCCTAACACCAGCTCCCCATCCATCCCGGTGACCGCAACTATACTGCCTTCGAAGCAGACGGGCGGTTATACCACTTTTTAAGGGTTCCATTCGGCGTCACGAATGGAGTCTCGGTCTTCCAACGAGAGATGGAACGAATGGTTAACTAGCACGGTTTACGGGCCACGTTCCCGTATCTCGACAACATCACCATCTGTGGCCACGACCAGCAGGTCCACGACGCCAATCTCCAAAAATTCCTCCAGACCGCTCACGCCCTGAACCTCACTTACAACAAAGAAAAATGCGTGTTCCGCACCGATCGTCTAGTCATCCTGGGCTACGTAGTGCGTAATGGAGTGATAGGCCCTGACCCTGAACGCATGCGCCCCCTCATGGAGTTCCCTCTCCCCCACTGTGCCAAAGCCCTGAAACGTTGCCTTGGCTTCTTTTCTTATTACGCCCAGTGGGTCCCCCAGTACGCAGACAAGGCCCGTGCACTAATCCAGTCCACTACTTTTCCCCCGACGACAGAGGCATGCCAGGCCTTTAGCCGCATTAAAACGGATATCGCAAAGGCCACGATGCGCGCCATCGACGAGTCCCTCCCCTTCCAGGTCGAGAGCGGTGCATCGGATGTAGCTCTGGTGGCCACCCTCAACCAAGCAGGCAGACCCGTGGCCTTCTTCTCCCGAACCCTCCACACTTCAGAAATCCGCCACTCCTCAGTGGAAAAGGAGGCACAAGCAATAGTGGAAGCTGTGCGACACTGGAGGCATTACCTGGCCGGTAGGAGATTCACTCTCCTCACTGACCAACGGTCGGTTGCCTTCATGTTCGATAATGCACAGCGGGGCAAGATCAAGAACGACAAGATCTTGTGGTGGAGGATCGAATTCTCCACCTTCAATTATGAGATCTTGTATCGTCCCGGAAAGCTGAACGAGCCATCCGATGCCCTATCTCGCGGCACATGTGCCAATGTACAAGTGGACCGTCTACAAGCCCTCCACGAGGACCTCTGCCACCCGGGGGGGTCACTCGTTTCTACCACTTCCTTAAGACCCGCAACCTCCTTTACTCCGGCGAGGACGTCCGAACAGTCACCAGAAACTGCCAGATCTGCGCTGAGTGCAAACCGCACTTTTTCAGGCCAGATAGAGCGCACCTGGTTAAGGCCTCTCGACCCTTTGAACGCCTCAGTTTGGATTTCAAAGGCCCCCTCCCCTCCACCGATCGCAACGCGTACTTCCTGAACATCGTTGACGAATACTCCCGTTGCCCTTTCGCCATCCCCTGCCCCGACATGACAGCGTCCACGGTCATTAAAGCCCTCGGTACCATTTTTACACTGTTCGGTTTCCCCGACTATATCCATAGCGACAGGGGGTCCTCCTTTATGAGTGACAAACTGCATCAATTCCAGTTCAGCAGGGGCATAGCCTCGAGCAGGACGACCAGTTACAACCCCCAGGGGAACGGGCAGGTAGAAAGGGAGAATGGAACGGTCTGGAAGGCCGTTCTGCTGGCCCTCCGGTCTAGGAGCCTCCCAATTTCCCGCCGGCAGGAAGCCCTCCCGGATGCCCTTCACTCTATCCGGTCCCTGCTGTGCACCACCATGAATCAAACGCCTCCTCCTCTTTCCTAGGAAGTCCTCCTCTGGAACGTCACTTCCGACCTGGCTAGCAGCTCCGGGACCCATTCTGCTCCGGAAACATTTGCGGGCGCACAAGTCAGATCCGTTGGTGGAACGGGTGCATCTCCTTCACGCCAACCCGCAATACGCCTATGTGGTGTACCCCGATGGCCGACAGGACACGGTCTCCCTGCGAGATCTGGCGCCCGCCGGAGCTACCCACATGCCCCCAACGCCAATCACCACCTCCTCACTCCCGCCGGTTCATCCCGCAGCCATCCCCTTCCCGGGGGGTTCGGTTCTCCTCCCAGACCCGCCCAGGAGTAAGGACACAGGGGACAGCGCTACGCTCCCAGAGTCGACGGGACTCGAGCCAGCGCCATCACCACCACGCCCGAGACGATCGGAAAGGACGACCAGGGCACCCATCCGGCTCATCGAATCACTTTAACTCTCATCGTTTTCAGTTATTGTGTCTTGTTATAGTTATGGCATCATGCCGACCCTGTTTGGCCCGTTGGCCCAGTTTTCAGTTATTGTGTCTTGTTATAATTATGGCATCATGCCGACCCTGTTTGGCCCGTTGGCCGAGTTTTCAGTTATTGTGTCTTGTTATAGTTATGGCATCATGCCGACCCTGTTTGGCCCGTTGGCCCAGTTGAAGCGATAATTTTGTGTTTTGTTCAAAGTTCCGGCACAGTACCGACTCTGTAAACCCCTGCCACCATGCGAACCACCATCCCGCTGGGGTTTTTTTTTCAACAAGGGGTGAATGTGGTGGTATGTATTAGGGATAATACGGTACACCACGTGTCGACAGGCTATTGGTGGAGGGATGCCAGGTCCTGCTAGGATCTGCCACCTACTTGCCTCCACCCAGAAATGCCGGTATAAGAACCCAGTTTTCCCTCCATTTCCCTCAGCAGCTGCATTCTGTAACCACGCTGCTGGGGATAAAGTTCTGCTTAATAAAGCCTTCAATTGACATTACCTCAACCTGCCTCACGTCATATTGATGGTGCTACAGACGCTTGCTTGAACACTGTGGGAGGCAGCATCCGAACACCCAGAGAATGGGCCTCAGCCCCGACACATCTCTGCAGCCAGGTATATGTGCTGTATGGGGGGCAGTAGAGGAAGGGGGGGAGGAGGGGTTTGTCTGGGGGATGGGGCATGGGATTGGTGGATGGCCCGCATCATGGAACAAAGAGCCAGAGTCAGTATTCACAAGCTATCGAAAAGACAGAGAGGTGGGCAGAGGGGGCGGGGTTGCCTTGTTAATTAGGAATGAAATTAAATCAATAGCACTCAACGACATAGGGTCAGATGATGTGGAGTCTGTGTGGGTAGAGTTGAGGAACCACAAAGGCAAAAAGAACATAATGGGAGTTATGGACAGGCCTCCTAACAGTGGTCAGGACCAGGGGCACAAAATGCACCACAAAATAGAAAGTGCATGTCAGAAAGGCAAGGTCACAGTGATCATGGGGGACTTTAAAATGCAGGTGGACTGGGTAAATAATGCTGCCAGTGGACCCAAGGAAAGGGAATTCATTGAATGTTTACAAGATGGCTTTTTGGAACAGCTTGTGATGGAGCCCACGAGGGAACAGGCCATTCTGGACTTAGTGTTATGTAATGAACCAGACTTGATTAAAGATCTTAAAGTAAGGGAACACTTAGGAGGCAGTGATCATAATATGGTCGAATTCAATCTCCAATTTGAAAGAAAGAAGGTAGAATCAGATGTAAAGGTGTTACAGTTAAATAAAGGTAACTACAGGGGCATGAGGGAGGAACTGACGAAAATCGACTGGGAGCAGAGCCTAGTGGGAAAGACAGTAGAACAGCAATGGCAGGAGTTTCTGGGAGTAATTGAGGACACAGTACAGAGGTTCATCCCAAAGAAAAGAAAGGTTATCAGAGGGGGGATTAGGCAGCCATGGCTGACAAAGGAAGTTAGGGAATGCATCAAAGCAAAAGAGAAAGCCTATAATGTGGCAAAGAGTAGTGGGAAGTCAGAAGATTGGGAAGGCTACAAAAACAAACAGAGGATAACAAAGAGAGAAATAAGGAAAATGAGGATCAATTATGAAGGTAGGCTAGCCAGTAACATTAGGAATGATAGTAAAAGTTTCTTTAAATACATTAAAAACAAACGGGAGGCAAAAGTTGACATTGGGCCGCTCCAAAATGATGCTGGTAATCTAGTGATGGGAGACAAGGAAATAGCTGAGGAACTAAATAAGTACTTTGCGTCAGTCTTCACAGTAGAAGACATGAGTAATATCCCAACAATTCCGGAGAGTCAGGGGGCAGAGTTGAATATGGTAGCCATCACAAAGGAGAAAGTGCTAGAGAAACTAAGAGGTCTAAAAATTGATAAATCTCCGGGCCCAGATGGGCTACATCCTCTAAAGGAGCTAGCTGAAGAATTAGTTATGATCTTTCAAAAGTCACTGGAGTCAGGGAAAGTCCCAGAGGATTGGAAAATCGCTGTTGTAACCCCCCTGTTCAAGAAGGGAACAACGAAAAAGATGGAAAATTATAGGCCAATTAGCCTAACCTCGGTTGTTGGCAAGATTCTAGAATCCATTGTTAAGGATGAGATTTCTAAATTCTTGGAAGTGCAGGGTCGGATTAGGACAAGTAAGCATGGATTTAGTAAGGGGAGGTCGTGCCTGACAAACCTGTTAGAGTTCTTTGAAGAGATAACAAATAGGTTAGACCAAGGAGAGCCAATGGATGTTATCTATCTTGACTTCCAAAAGGCCTTTGATAAGGTGCCTCACGGGAGACTGCTGAGTAAAATAAGGGCCCATGTTATTCGAGGCAAGGTACTAACATGGATTGATGATTGGCTGTCAGGCAGAAGGCAGAGAGTTGGGATAAAAGGTTCTTTTTCGGAATGGCAACCGGTGACGAGTGGTGTCCTGCAGGGTTCAGTGTTGGGGCCACAGCTGTTCTCTTTATATATTAACGATCTAGATGACGGGACTGGGGGCATTCTAGTTAAGTTTGCCGATGATACAAAGATAGGTGGAGGGGCAGGTAGTATGGAGGAGGTGGGGAGGCTGCAGAAAGATTTAGACAGTTTAGGAGAGTGGTCCAAGAAATGGCTGATGAAATTCAACGTGGGCAAGTGCGAGGTCTTGCACTTTGGAAAAAAGAATAGAGGCATGGACTATTTTCTAAATGGTGACAAAATTCATAATGCTGAAGTGCAAAGGGACTTGGGAGTCCTAGTCCAGGATTCTCTAAAGGTAAACTTGCAGGTTGAGTCTGTAATTAAGAAAGCAAATGCAATGTTGTCATTTATCACAAGAGGCTTGGAATATAAAAGCAGGGATGTACTTCTGAAGCTTTATAAAGCATTAGTTAGGCCCCATTTAGAATACTGTGAGCAATTTTGGGCCCCACACCTCAGGAAGGACATACTGGCACTGGAGCGGGTCCAGCGGAGATTCACACGGATGATCCCAGGAATGGTAGGCCTAACATACGATGAACGTCTGAGGATCCTGGGATTATATGCATTGGAGTTTAGGAGGTTGAGGGGAAATCTAATAGAAACTTACAAGATAATGAATGGCTTATATAGGGTGGACGTAGGGAGGTTGTTTCCATTAGCAGGGGAGACTAGGACCCGGGGGCACAGCCTTAGAATAAAAGGGAGTCACTTTAGAACAGAGATGAGGAGAAATTTCTTCAGCCAGAGACTGGTGGGTCTGTGGAGTTCATTGCCACAGGGGGCGGTGGAGGCCGGGACGTGGAGTGTCTTTAAGACAGAAGTTGATAAATTCTTGATTTCTCGAGGAATTAAGGGCTATAGAGAGAGAGCGGGTAAATGGAGTTGAAATCAGCCATGATTGAATGGTGGAGTGGACTCGATGGGCCGAATGGCCTTACTTCCGCTCCTATGTCTTATGGTCTTATGGAGTCATCTTATGGGATTCTCCGCCGGCGTGATTCTCCGTTTTGCAGGCGCCCGGGGGTTTCCCGATGGCGTGGGGCTGCCCCACAATGGGAAACCTCATTGCCGGAGTAATGGAGAATTCCGCTGGCGGGTCGAGGCTGAAAAGTGGCGTGGTGGGGCAGGGAATCCAGCCTATCATACTGGTTGTGTTGAGGATATTTTGGTTTTCCTCGTACAAGTGTACACCAGTGCATTGCAATCCCAATGGTGTTGCTCCACTATCTCCACCCTCCCTCCCGAACACCCCACAAAGCCCCCTCCTCCCCAATGCACACTCCACTCCTCATCACCCCCGTGCCCTCAGTGGTCTTCGATGTGCTTGGTCTTCCTTGCTCTACCGTTACGTCTTGGTGTATCCCCAGGATGCACATCAGAAGTGGAGGCAGCCAGCTGCCTACCTTGTCCCATGGCCTTTGCTGGCCCTGCCGGGTGTCCTCATGGGGCTCAGGGTCCAGAAGAGCCTGGCACACTTGTCAGCAGCATATGCAGAGCCGTGCCCTGTTGCGAGTTGTGGCCTCATCAGAGGGGTAAAGGTCGGGGAGCCACCATCACCAGTCCATAGGATGGGTCTGGGTTGCCATCCAGTGCCAACCCCTCCCGGTCGGTGCCCATAGGGCCTTGGGGTTCAACTCGGGAAAGAGGGCCAGCTGGTTCGAGCCCCGGCCCTGCATCATCTGGCTCTGCGAGTCCTGGCGGCTCTCCATTGTCTGCACCATGGTGTTGATGCCCTTGGCGATGCTCCTGTGATTGGGCCATGCTCTGCAGTGCCTCGGCAATTGCCCCCTGCATGTGGGACAAGTTCTGCAGTGCCTTGATCATTCCCATCTGCGAGTGGGATATATCCCGCAGCACCTCATCAAGTTCAGCCTGAGGTGGACAATCTGCCGAGGCCGTCAGCCATGGCCATCACTGACTACACCGTGCCTTGGACGCCTTCACCGATGCACCATGCTCTCCACTACAGTAGCCAACCTAGCAGTGTTGGCCTCAGTACATGCGTTGCTGGCTACATTTCCTGCACCCGCAGCCTCTGGGACTCCTCCAATCGGCTATGGACCTGCTGGAGTGCCGCTGACATCTCCCTCTGAATGTCCCGGCTGCCTCTTAACATCTCCATAAACTCCGGGTAAACCTGTTCCAGAGGCTCAGCATCTGACTGGGGCCCAGCTGGGTCCTGAGATCCAGAAGCTCTCCGACTGCTCTCTTGCCTGGAGGTTACTGCCTCCATCTGTTGGTGCTCACCAGATTGTGCCCCAGAACATTGTGACCATTAACATTACCCATCAAGGTGCGTGTATCTGCGCTGGTGGAGGGTGGGAATGACAGCTTGACGCATCTGCTGTGGCATCCTCAGAACTCTCCTCCGAGGTGGTGTCATGGGAGGCGGGTGATGGGCCGGCGCCGTCGGCTGGAGGACTAGCGAGAGAATGAACATGTCGTCAGTGGGAGGGATGGATCAGTCTGTATGGCAATAAAAACTCACATGTTACATGTCCTCCGGGTGGGGCCCGGTGGATCCTCACCTCTGCGGTGTGCGCTGACCTCTACATTGGTGACTGCTCTGTCCTCGGCCACCCCTGTCACCTCCAGGGCCCATTCTTCGAATGCTGTGAAGATTCTAATGTCTGGCACCCCTCCGCCAGTCTAGGCCCTCGCCCAGCAATTATGGGAGAGCGTGTCCTGCGGAGACACAGAGAGGGCATCATTAGCCACATGTATGGGTCACAGGGCTGGCGGTGGGGATGTGATGGGAGGGTTTGTGTGATGCGAGGATTGCGGTGAAGGGAGAGGTCTGCGAAGGGAGGATTGGGGGCAGATGGAGGGTTGGAGTGCTGGGGGGGGAGGGGGAGGGGGAGCTGGTCATGTTGGGGGGTGCAAAGGGTCCGAGGGCAGGGGGGAGGGGGGTGGGGGGGTTGGTTAGTGTCAACCCATTCGTGCTGCCCACTGTAGATCGTTAACCTTCTTGCGGCACTGAAGGCAAGACCTCCTGGTCATTCTGCCTGAGCTGACAGCTGCTGACACTTCATCCCAGGTGACACTGGCTGCCCTGTGGCTCACCCTCCAGAACCCTCTGGGGGACAGGACATCCCACCTGGCCTCAACCACGTTGAGGAGCCTCCCCCGGTCTGCATCCCCGAATTGTGGGGACAGTTGTCTTGGCACCATGGCTGCGAGCTGAGTGGAGTAAGTGCTGCTCAACCTTGTTGGCGGGGCGTGCTGGCGAACGCGGTCCCAGCGAATCGGCTGTCGAACCTTCATTTGCGGCGTGAAGTCCTTGGGGCTTCATTAAGTGGACCAATTAATGTTGAATAGCATTACTGGCCTCGCCAGGCCGAGTACCAGGAAGCTCCCAGCAGTTCCCACTCGCTTCCACACTTAGAACCCTTACAATTTGTTTTTAGCAGTGGGGACCTGAACTCGGAGATTGGGCCGCCATTTTGAAAGGGTGCCCCGATGCCTAAGTGAGATTGTGGGTCCCCCACACTGCCCACTGCCATGGGCAATGTAACCCCCACACACATGGGCACAACCCCACACCCCCCAAGTGAGGACATCCCGCGATGGGGTCCTAGGGCCCTCCCCTCTTCAGGCTCCTGCCAAACCTCCTTACAGCACCCCCTCCAGTTCAGGACCACCACCCATCACCCACCCAACTTCCTGGAGGCCCCTACTTACCTGCTCTACACACCCCCACCTTCAAACCCCCTCTCCACATTCCTTTCATGGGCATGGCTCCCCTAGGCCCCTGACCCTTGGCAGTGCCCCCCTGGCACTCAGGCACCTTTGCACTGGCACCCTGGCACCCAGGCAGTGCTCCTGCCATCTTGGTAGTGCCATCTGGGCACACTAGTAGTGCCAGGGCGGCAGTGTCAAGGTGCCAGCTGGCAGTGCCAAGGTGCCCTCATTCCAGGGGGAGGGCCAGGGGGCCACTCTGCACTATCCCTCACCACCCAGGGGACTCCGATGGCCCGGGAGACCCCCTGGGTGTCGTTCCGCCTGGTCCATGTTTGTGTGGACCAGTGCTGAACGGGGCCTGGTTGCGGCCTCGCTGGGAGACCGGTCGATCTCGCGAGGCAGGTGGATCCCGGGTAAGATCGCCAAAGCCGATTTAAAACCGGCTTCGGTGTGTGCCATTTGGTCCCGTCCCTTGTGGGTGGGATTCTGCCACCAACGCTTCGCAGGACTGGGTGGATCCCACGAGCCATGAAAACTTCCGGGAAGTCCGCAAGAGGGCTCTCCTGGCATTCACCGGCCGCACTGCGCTCAATCGGGAGCGTAACCCGGCCAGTGGATGGCACCCATAAAGTTTTCACCATAGAGATCAATGGCGTGTGTGCTTGCTTTGCTGCCCTGCAAAATCAGGGCCCCGTTGTTCCTATTGATTATTAAACTAAGCCACACATAGAGTTCGAAAAATCTAGCAGCCACAACTACATCTCCATATATGAAGAACTCTCTAGTTGGAAGCTCTACTTTCTCAGCTTCTATGATACATTGTCCAGATTATAAGTTACACTTGACTCTGGCCAAAACCTATTAAGAAAGAAACACTCATGTTTACAAATGCTGAATATACATCATTATATTTGTTCAAACGATTTAGATATTTTTCACTTTTAAAAATAACAAAACTTGGATTCAGGAATTTTGGGTGCGAAAAATGTTGACAACTCATGATTAAGGAATGCAGTGAACAAACTGCATTCGGACCAATGTACCCACTAAGTTAGGTTTTTGTTGTATATGACTGGTTCATTTAAATGGGTGGATCCTTTAAATTTTTTTTTGCATGGCCCCACATGCATAGTAACCTAAAGGGCAGCGTGGTGGCACAGTGGTTAGCACTGCTGCCTCACAGCACCAGGGACCTGGGCCAATTCTGGCATTGGGTCACTGTATGGAATTTGCACTTTCCCCCAGTATCTGTGTGGGTTTCCTCTGGGTGCTCCGGTTTCTTCCCACAGTCCAACGATGTGCAGGTTAAGTGGATCGGTCATGCCAGAAATTGCCCCTCAGTGTCCAAAAATGTGCAGGTTAGGCGGGGTTACCGGGATTGGGCAGGGGAGGGGGCCTTGGTCAGGTGTTCTTTCAGAGGGTTGGCTCAGACTTGATGCGTTGAATGGCCTCCTTCTGCACTGTAGAGATTCTGTGGTTGTACATGGCCTGCAAGGGAATGCTTGGTTTGCTGTATGGACAAGTGGTCATGCAACTTAAAGAGGGGTTGCCTTCTGACCAATAGAAGGAGGAATTGGATCCTAGTGCTACCTGTGAGTTGAAGCTTTTTCTTTGACCTTTATCTGTGCACAGATGGTGCAATGGGTGAGGTGCTGCTCGAGTTTCCTCCCCTCGGATTATTGCTGAAAACTGTAATTGCCCAGTCCAGTCAGTTTGAATCTTACCTTCTGGCTAGAACCAAGTATTTGTAACCTATTATCAGTCTATACCCTACTTTTAACTTTTTAAATGGGGAACGTGCAGCATTTTAAAGATATTAAGAGGTTAAAATTCTGCTATTTACCTTTGGTGACACATTCATTTGAAATTGCTCTATCCTTTGTTGTGACTCTAACACTACCTTGTTTAAAATGAAAGGGTTAAGTGCTTTATTAAACGAAAGGACAGAGGCATGTCATGCCAGCATGGTTGAGTCATTTGCTATGAACTTTTCAGAGTGTGACTTTTAAGGAGTAACAAAAATAGAAAGCACTGGAGATACTCAGCAAAATCAGGTCCATGCGATGAAAAAAACACAAAATTGTTGATATTTCCAGTGTTAAAATCTTACTGCAGAATAAAAGGTTTTATACCTGTAATGCCCAATCTCTTATTTTCTCAACAAAAGCTGTTTGGCTTGTTGAGCAATTCCAGCCTCTTCTAACTTTCAGATTCCCGGCATCTTGTATTTTGCCTTTTGCTCGTTCTATTAATAGACTCTTAAATTTCTGAATATGTCCTTGGTGCCGACACATCAACTCCATTAATTTGTCTTTGTATTAATCTTTAGGTGCCATTGCTGTGGCCGAGTTTATAGTAGAGAGTGCTGGGATCATAAGGCTGGATCTGCGAAGGAACAGAATTAGAACTGGAGGCCTGATGGCCCTGTCTCTCGCACTGAGACTAAACCACTCACTGGCCAGACTGGACTTGGACAAGGAACCATTGGGTGAGACAGTAAGTAGGCAAGGGTTGGTCAGCAAGTGACTATTTGGTGCGAGGTACTGTCCTTTCAAATTCGCTTGGTGCACCTGTAATCACGGTGGCAAGAACAACAGATTCTTCTTTATCGTTATTGTCACAAGTGGGCTTACAATAACATTGCAATGAAGTTACTGTGAAAAGCCCCTAGTTGCCACATCCCGGCGCCGGTTCGGGTACACGGAGGGAGAATTCAGAATGTCCAAATTCCCTAACAGCACGTCTTTCGGGACTAGTGGGAGGAAACCGGAGCACCCGGAGTAAACCCACGCAGGCACAGGGAGAACGTGCAGACTCCACACAGTCAGTGACCCAAGCCGGGAATTGAACCTGGGACCCTGGAGCTGTGAAGCAACAGTGCTAACCACTGTGCTACCTTGCCACCCATGTTTGTGTCAGCCCAGGCTCAAGTAGGAACAATACCAATTTTGATGAAAGTTGAAATAGCTCAAGATGCATTGATGATATTCCGAGTGTGCTGAAAAGATAAATGCACATATGAAATATGACATGATCGTTGAAGCGGTTTCTGTTTTTTTAAATCTCCTTTTTCTGCCATTTCTAACCCATCTCCTCACAACATTGGCACTGGGCTAGGCACAGTTCAATGGGTGTCAATTACAGTGGGGCACCTTGTCCGAAGCGTTTTTCATCATAACTTGAAAGAAGTGAACATAAGCGCTGAGAGTCAGTCCATTCATTTCCCCGCCTAAATTTCATGCGTTCTATCTGGGGGCCATCAGTTGGGTTATCCCATTCTAGTAAGGGCATACATTCAGCAGGATTGCATGATACCATGGAACAGAGATGGCTAAAGGAAGACTTTTGAAAAAAACATTATTAAAGGGTTCTGTTTGGGTTAATAGGGAAAACATTTATTCTTTATTAACCTTGGGAAGCCAATGACCAAAGGTCATCAATTAGAACCTGTTATTAAGAGAATGGGGTAGAGCTTAGAAGAAAAATCCTTTACTCGGAGTTGACGAAACATGGAAAGATTTGTCACAGCTTGTAGTTGGGGTGCAGACCATTTAATATTTTAAGAGGAAAGTTCATGAATATTTGATGAAGATTTAGATGCAGGACTGCGGTGAGAGAGCAGGTTGATAGGATTAGTTCAAGGCTACCCGAGCAATGAAGACGCACAGACAAAATGGGCTCAATGACTACTTCGAATCATAGAATAGAACCATAGAAATTCCTGCAGTGCAGGCGGCACTGCATCTGCACTGTCTCTCCGAAGGTGCACCCTACCTAGGCCCACTCAGTCCTGCCCCCATAACCCCATCTTTTGGATATTAAGGGGCAATTTAGAATAGCCAAGCCACCTAACCTGCACACCTTTGGACTGTGGGAGGAAACCGGAACACCCGGAGGAAACCCACGCAGACACGGGGAGAACGTGCAAACGCCACACAGACAGGCAACCAAGGTCGGAATTGAATTTGGGTCCCTGGTGCTGTGAGGCAGCAGTGCTAACCACTTTGCCACTGTGCCGCCCCTTCTAAACTGTCAACTTATGATTGTTCACCTATTCAATTAAAAATGCATCTCCATTAAATAATAATATCATGGTTTAAGCTGAGGCTTATGATATAAGCTATATGTGTTTTATTTAATTTATACATGAATATGTAATCTATGGTTAGTTCTTATAGCGCCCACCAGTCTATTTACCTAGAGTAACAGGTACTGTATTAGCTTGTAGATGGGAAAATGATGGGCGGGATTCTCCATTTCAGAAACTAAGGGCACGATTCTCCAGCCTTGCTATGCTCTTGCTCTAGCGAAACGAGGCCGGTGAATAGCGGGAGAGGCCAAGAACGAGACCCACATCAGGTGCCAAACATTTTACGATGCAACCGGCCCGCTCCCGTAGGCGAAATCGGGATCTTGCCGTAGCGTGGTGAGGAACCAATTATTAGCACTTGAGACCCATTTCCATACAATTAATGAGAGCGACCCCATATCCAACGGCCTCCTGTCATTCAGCTGCCTCCCCGGCAAGGGCTCATACCGCCGCCGATTAATACTCCTTTTGAAAAACGTGAACCTGGTGGAAGAGTTTCTGTGGGGATCGAGGTGAGTAGCCATCTTTGCTCACAGGCAAAGAGCCTGGGAGTGTTGGGCTAGCCACCCCAGTGCTCGGTGGGGAGTGGGGAACCCTCAGCTTGGGCTGGGGGACCTTGGCTGGGGATGGGGGACCCTTAGGGATGGGTCGCCACAGGAGGGTGAGGGGGAAGAGATGTTGGGGGGCATCATAATGGTTATAAAAATATGGGATGGGTCCACGTTGGCACTCGCACCCCTTCCTCCTGGTCGGTGCCCATTGGGCCCTCGGGTTCACCTTGCGACTGAGGGACAGCTGGCTCGAGCCCGGCTGCCCCTGCATCATCTGGCTCTGCCAGTCCTGGCGGCTCCCCATGATACGCACCATTATGTCGATGACTTCAACGATGCTCCTCAGCACCTCGGATATGTCCTGCAGAACCTCATCAATGTCAACCTGGTACTAGGTCACATCCACCACTGAGTCGAACATTCTGCCGAGACCTGCGCGATGCCTTGGACACCTTGGTGTCATGGTGCCAATGCCATGCACCAGGCTCTCCACTGCGGTCGCCAACCTAGCCATGTTGGCCTCAGTGCCACTCATTGCCAGCGCCCTTAGCCTCTGGGACTCCTCCAATTGGCTATGGATCTGCTAGAGTGACACTGACATCTCCCTCTGAATGTCTCAGGCACTCCCTATCATGTCCATGAGCGGAGGTACTACTGTACCACAAGCTTAGCATCAGGCTGGGACCCAGCTGTGTCCTGGGATCCTGCAGCCCCTGACTGCTGTCTCGTCTGGGGCTCCTGCCTCCACCTGATGTGCATCATTAGCGTTGTTCGTTGTTAAATAAACAAATGTTCCAACCTGCCTCTGTGCTCTTTCAGACGGGTGCGAGGGATGGGCTGAGCTGGGCTGGGCTGGCTTCAGAGGGGGTGCTGGGGGGGGGAGGAAGGTGGAGGGAGATGGGCCTATGGTGGAGGTGGTCGCGAGCCGGGACCCCCAGGTTGGACACCGCACATCGCCTCGGTACCCGGCCCCTTCCTCCTCCTCTCTCTCGCCCAATCACCCCCCACCCCTCCCACCCCACACCTGGTCCCCACCTCTGCCACCCCAAGGTTTTGGTGGTACAGTGTGATGGATTGGCCAGCTCATATGCAGGGAACACCCAGTTGGATGGCTGTCAGTAATACCTCTTGGCTGAGTGTGGTAAACCACGTTATTGTGTTCATTGTATTATATTCACTGTGCTGTGTTGCACATGCCTGGGCTTGTCCAGGCTGGCTCCACCTGTGGCTCCTCCCCTCGGGGCTTCTGTATAAAAGTGGCAAGTCTCCGCCTCCGGATCCAGTTCAGGTCCAGAGGCAAGAGGCTTGCTGTTTAGTGTATTAAAGCCTCAGTTACGTTTATCACTCGTCGTCTATTATTGATGGTGTATCACTGAGGCGGAGAATCACCGAGGCCCCGGAGAATACTCGGGTGGCATGGTAGCACAATGGTTAGCACTGTTGCTTCACAGCGCCAGGGACCCAGGTTCGATTCCCAGCTTGGGTTACTGTCTGTGCGGAGTCTGCATGTTCTCCCCATGTCTGCGTGGGTTTCCTCCGGGTGCTCCATTTTTTCCCACAAGTCCAGAAAGACGTACTGTTAGGTGAATTGGTCATTCTGAATTCTATCTCTGCGTATCCGAACAGGCGGCGGAATGTGGCGACTAGGGGATTGTCCGCTTACCCGGAGATCAGAGGCTGAATGCCCTTGATTGCTGAAGTGTTCCCCGACTGGAAGGGCATTCAGCCTCTGATCTCCGGGTAAGCGTTCTCCAAGGCGGCCTTCAGGACACGTGACAACGCAGAATCGCCGAGCAGAAACTTATAGCCAAGTTCCGCACACATGAGTGTGGCCTCAACAGGGACCTGGGATTCATGTTGCATTACATTCATCCCCCACCATCTGGCCTGCGAAATCCTACCAACTGTCCTGGCTTGACACAATTCACACCTCTTTAACCTGAGGTTACCCCATCTCTGGATCTGTAAAGATTTAATCACCTGCTAATGCTCACATTCCAAGCATTGTCAGGCAGCTTTGAATTTGTCTATATATTTGTTTCTGGAACATACCTCTTCATTCACCTGAGGAAGGAGCTGCGCTCCGAAAGCTAGTGACATCGAAACAAACCTGTTGGACTTTAACCTGGTGTTGTAAGACTTCGTACTGTGCTCACCCCAGTCCAACGACGGCATCTCCACATCAGATATTTCAGCCAGCAATCTGCTGACTTCCACGTTAACTGCGCATAGGTGGTCGCTGCAAATTGATATCTGATTTTACATAAAGCTCCAGCCTGTTAGCCTCATTGTTACTTTTATAGCAAGATCCAGCCCAATTGCTGTTCATTAATTTTATTATAGGACCTTGCTATTTGCTGACTTGGGGATGCATACTAACAGTATTTTCTGTGTTGAGAACTGCTTCTTAGTGATGTGGTACAATACTATATAAATGCAACTGAGTGTAGAAGAAGATATATATTTTGGTAAGCTGGAAAAAATAATGTGATGACACTTCAGTATGCCTGTTGTGCCACTTTAAAGTTAGATATTGAATTTATAATACATATTTCTGAATCAATTTCTTTTTAATGGACTAGTCAAGTGACTAGAGTTTCTGTATCTTCGAGTGTAAATTAAAAAAGCTGCTGTGTTTTTGATTCAAAATCTTATTTCCTGCTTCCTGTGGAGTAATTCAAGAGCTTTTTTCCATATGCAAGGAGCACTGTAGAAATGTAGATCATATTTTTAACTAAAAAATAGCTTATTACCCAATAGCAGGTTCGTAATGCATTTGACATGTTATTATGTGTCTACTCTTGGAACCTAAAATGATATTCCACCGACACCCCTTCACTGATGCACCAAAATGAATAGGTAGAGTGGAATGTGTGAAGGTCGACGTGTTGTAGCATTTCAGCAAAGATCTTTACCTGTAATATTTATTTAAAATATCGCAATACACTAAATTATGTCAGTGTAGCAGGCAAGCAGCAGGCAAGTAGATTTAATTTAAGGATTGAAATGACTGGTAGCGCAGAATACAGTTTGATGCAAAGGTGTGCTTACTTTGAATCAATTATAAACATCTGTAGCAATATTAAATGTGATTCAAATGAATTTCCATGCCTTGGGGTCTCAATGGTATGCATGGCAAATTGATACACAAAACTGTGTAATTGCTGACATTTTCCCAACTAGACAGCCATCCTGGATAATCACGTTTCTGGGGTGATTCCTGGCCCTGATTTTGGATCGCTGGTTTGTTTTCGTTATTCCATATTCCTTCCAAGGAGCTGAAACCTTTTTGCTACATTTTATTTAAGGAGCTTTGTTCCTTTGCTCAGTTGCTTTATGAACCCGAGCTTCATGTTAACAGCCTTTTGATTTTAATATGGAGCAGGACCAATCTTTAAAAGCAAAGTTTCAAAAGTACGCTCAATCATCCAGAAATACCTTGAAGTTCTCCGGAACATCCATTTTAAATCACAGAGATTTCAGTCTGAGTGTATATTCCACACATTAGGCTGGATCATATACCGATGGCTGGATCCCCATTCCTCAACTTAAATGTCAAGGGTGAGTCTGCCTCTGCTTGTGTGTGTGTGTGTGTGGGGGGGGGGGGGGGTAACCTGCATTAATTTTTCAACCGGTGGCTCTTCAACTATTAAGGCAGGCGAGGATTCCACCCCTCTTTGGGAGGAAGTGTCGTCTCCGGGAGCTGCTGATCTGTGACAGTCCGCAGCACCAACGGCGCCACTGGGAGAAGTGCCCACTGCCAGTACTGCAGGATACCCAGAAGGAAGGGCAAACATGGGTGCCCCCAAATTTAAGTAAACCCAGGATCTCGCAGGGCCAGGCTGGCAGAGCCCGGTGAAGTGGTGGGTGAGGGTATTTTGGACAGTGTGTTGTTGGTGCAGTGGGAGGGGCGGCGGTGGGGGGAAGGGGGGGGGGGCGAAGGGGGGAAGGTGGGGAGGGGAGGAAAGAGAGAGGGGGCCTCAAAATAGCATCCAGAACCTGTAAAGTTGGCAAGCCCTGTTCACCGGCTAGCCCTCAGGGACAATGTTGTGGTGCTCCACATTGAGTCCAGGCCTCTCCCATCACCTGTTAATTCTAGTGGTAATGGTATGAGACCCTTAAGTGAACATTAATTTGCACATTTGAGGACCTCAATTGTTTCTTAGGCAGGTAGCTGGCCTGATGCCTCCCCATTCGCTTATAATATTGCGATGGGAGCAGGCAGTGACTGGTGACACAGTGTCCTTAAAGGCCCACACACCTGCTGTCCCGCCTACCCCTGACCTATATAATCTGGCCCATTAGCCCTTTTTTGTGGCGAATGGCCTAAGATTAGTCTAATTTTTACATTTTGCTGTAATGAACCTGTCATTTTCAATTGTCACATTGTCATACTAAACAATTTTATTTCATGTAACATTCCGGATCAACCCTGTCCATTCTTTTGTCTGTCTTTACTTCTTTGTCATCCAATAGTTTTCTTCACTAAAAAGCCCAGGTTTCTCCAACTTTTTCTTATACTTATACCTTTGATATCAGGCCTCTGGCTTGTGGCTCTAATCTGCATTGACTCCAGCCTTTGAATACCTCCTTTGTTCTCTGCCATCAGAAACAATTAGTGTAATCTAACCAAAAATGTTTGGTCACAACCTCCTCTAACAACCCCCTCTAATAGCTTGGGCTATTTGGTTCAATATTCTATTGGCTTTATTTGTTCCCGCTGCGTATTGTTTGGACACGGTATTCATTGCATCCAATAAGGCTCTTTTGGCTTCTCCTTTGGTTATTTCAACTCCACTTATTGAGTACCTGTAACACTTATTTTCCTTATGTGGAATACTTCAGTTGGCCCTTAATGAGGACATGTTTTAGTCAGTAACCCCTGTGGTAGGCTACATTAGGGGTATTGCGGTACCTAGGTGGGATGTACCTTATACTGTAGTATGAGTGGTAGAACCTACCTGCTGGTTCCTCCCAGCAGGCGGAGCATAAGAGTCTGTGTTCCACCCACAGCAGTCATTCTGTACCGGAGCTGCTGGGGTAACTACTTGTTCATTAAAGCCTTCAATTGGACTACAATCTCGCTTCAGTAGTGATTGATCGTGCATCAACCCCTTCTCCCTGTAACAAAGATAGCCCAAATTATTTGTAACCGATTAGCATTGTAAAGGCCTCCTGGTGGCTCTTTAGATATGATGGAGTTGGCTACAATTTTGAATTCTCGATCCCCGGGGCAAGGTACAGAGTGCAAGAGGGGAATTAATCACCCCACCCTCCCCTTCCATAACTTTCTGTGACTCCTGCAATCAGAAAAAGATTGGGTGCAGGTTGCTCGCTCACTCCATCCAGTCTTGAAATTGGTGGGCGTGTTTGCAGAAAAGAAAGGAAAGATAAATTTGGAAGAAAATAAATTGTTTTGGTGTTTGGCAGAAAATAAATATTGATTCCGGAAATACGTCCCATGCTTGCAGCAATTTCCATATTTTTTGTGAAAAAATATTGCATTATCCTTTATTGTGTTATCACAAGCACATTTGCACACCTCAGTGTGTCAACTGAGTTGGCTAAGTATTTGTCTGCAAAATATGGCTTCTACTATGTTTTCTTCTTCTTCTTCAGACTTGTACAGCTGTTTGCAGTACCCATGAGAGGCCATGTCCCACAGCTATCATTACACATGTTTTCATTTATGGTGGTTTCCTCACAGCTGTACCCTATGTCTTAATGAACACACCAGTCGACCACCACTGTCCTTTCTGTTACACACAAAAAAAGGACTTATTGAATTTAAGTAATTACAGTTCTCCACTTGCAGTTGCCAAGCAACCTAAACTCTGAACAATTAGATTTGTGGCCCTCCCCAAAGACTGCTGGGATATTACCAGCAGTTAAGCATCAAGCTGACCCAATAAAGGAACCCCCAGGTGAATTTGCGAGATCAAAAAAAAACGAAAAGCCAGCTTTGCTTCGCTATAATTATACAATGGTTTAATTAGTCAGACACTGAATTCTTCCTTTACAGATTAAAAGGAGACTGTTAACCAGTGTTCAACTGGTAGTGCTTGATCAGTTGAGTACACCTTTTGCTATTTCTGCAGCAGTCCAACATTGTGAAGGGCCACAGGCCAGGTCAGCAAATGCCTTCTCCCTTCATTCAGACCTACATGTGCGCCAATTTCAAACCGTGTCGTGACTTAATCTGAGCACTGTCTCTTCGTCTCGGTGACAACTGAGGCTTCAGGGGCTGAATGTGCGCTTGGCAGTGGGAGGAGGGGTTGGGAATTATAGGTTTTCCAAAGGTACTGTAGTGTTTCAAATGTTCTTCTGTAGGTTCTCCATTGACAGTCAGCCTGATGGGCAGGTTGGCTGCTTGTCGGGTGGGAAAACCTGCAACACAAGTCAGCAACCAAGGTGGCGGAAAACAGTTAGGTCTTCTCCAGAGGGGGAGGTGGTGGAAGAGACTGTGTGTGGGGTGGCATAGGGCAGTAGTTGGAGGGGCGCTGCAGGGGTGAAGGGGTGGCTGGGGAGGGTGTGTGTGGGTGAGCGGGGTGCCTGATCATGGCAAATTGCAGAGCAGGATGCTACGTCCGGAACAAACATTCCTGACCCTCCTGGCTCAGAAATGGTATTGTAAAAGCACTTGCACAATGGGACCCCACCCTTCTCACCTCCTTTTACCTGCCGACTTTCCCAGGGCCAGAAAAATTGTTAATTATAGCATTCTGCCTCATTAAAATATTTGAATAACCAATCTACATGCATGTCTTCTGATTCTCAGGTCTAAAATAGGCACACTTTTTTTTACACAGACACTGGAGTTTACATCGAGTTCATTTTTCACATCTATGAACGTGAATGACAGAATTATGCAATCTGGGTTCAGTCCATAGATTGTAATGCAGTAGTGAGTGACATGGCCCCCTGGATACACATGTATATGTGCATATGAACAATACAGTTCCTAAATCATTTTAAAACACTATAACAATATAGCACTGCCTCCTGCAAGCTGATTGGTTAACCGCCCCTCATCCTGCCTCCAATAAATCCAGAGGTGGATGAGGTTGAAATGGGTTAAGTAACTTTGAGAATTTTAGCTTTTTAACCTCCTACCCAAAACAAACCCACACATTTTTGGGGTCAAAATTACCTCCCTAAGATTTCCATCTTATTTTGTTTCAAAAAGAGCAATGCATATTGGCTTGGAATTCCAGGCATGTTTTGTGCCCATTGCTCTTTTTGCTTTCAATTCTCGGGCCCCTTAACTAGTTAGAGTGAGGGCTTCCACGTGATGCCCTGTGTTCCATAATGTACAGGAGGGGTATGATGATGCAAGTCTGCAGCAGTCATTTTACTGCTTTAAACTTTGATGGTCTGATGTGACTTAGTGACTTGAACATTGTACAATAAAGATAAAATATCAGCTGCATTTTAGTGGGACAGGACCTGGTTTTGGCGATAAAAGGGACTCAGGGAGGCATCTATGGCCACCAGAGATGCTGTGCTATTAAGGATGGTTCCTCCCCCAAGAGCTCTTATCCCAATCAGAAGGCTTGCAGCTCAGCAGCTTCAACACTGCCACAGCCAGCAGTGGTCGTGTCTGGGGCGGCACCTATAGGATAAAGGGACATCAATGCTCTGGCGTCGGGCTGTCTACCTGTACCATGGGATAACTGTGGGCCTCTCTGTCCATTGGAGGCAATCTTCCAATCTTACTTCCACCCACCCCAAATATTTCCCTTCCTTCCTGGTCTGTCCACCCTAGCTCCTAATTTCCCTCATCCCCTCACCAGGGCCTGCCAGCCTAACAAAACCATCCCGACTGAACCTTATGTCTGGCTCCAGTGACGATTGTCAATGGGGCTGGAAGGCTCAGCTCAAGGTCATTAATGGCCCACTGGTTCTTAAAAGGCTGCAGGGCAAGTGAGCAGAGTGGGAATGAGATCACCCCAGACATTTATGCTGGGAGATACAGGAACCCCAGTCAAACATAAAATCCCGACCTATTATGTTAAACATTAGGGAACGAAAAAAAATCTGAATAGCCAAGTATTTCTTATATGAAGTTATTCATCCTTTCAGAACTTTTAAAGAGAAATGGTCGGTATTTTATTTTTCAATACTGATATACCATCAATTCACAGCGAGACCATATGAACAAGAAAACGAAGGCTTTATTACACAAAGAACGAGCCTGCCAGTGACTTCTGTACAAATGAGCGCCACCCACTGGGCGCAGGACTATATACTGTCCGGGGGGGGGGGGGGGGGGGGGGGGGGGCGGGCGGAGCCCACCGGGGTTCCAGCTCAATCCTTAAAGGTTAAAGGTTACACAGGCACCACATTTCCTGGTGAATACATCCACCACATTCACCCTCTGTTTAAAACAAAACAGAAGGTCCGGCGGGGGTGACGTGGGTCAAATGTCCAGTCTATCCGGAGGCCGGATCGTCCTTTTAGACCTCCTCAGCTCTGGTGGTGCGGCGGGCACGGACTTCATGGATGATGGTGACTCTGAGAGCGTGTTGTTCGGAGCTTCCGCCCGGCGTGCGGGGTAGTGGTCGGCAGGTGGGTGGCGGGTGGCTGCTGTGAAGGCGCAGGGGGCAGTGCAGGTGCGGGGGGCGGCGTAGACACGGGAGGACAGGGGGGCGAAAGAGACATGGCTGGTGGTGGTAGGCGATGCTGGGACGCGGGGGGGGCACGTTAGCAGGGGAATCAGTGGGCGCCAGGTCCCGTAGGCAGACTGTATCTTGCCTTCCGTCTGGGTGCCGACGTAGGCGTAATGGGGGTTTGCGTGCAACAGTTGGACCCTCTCGACTAGGGGGTCGGTCTTATGGCTCCTCACATGCCTCAGGAGAAAGACAGGCCCCGGAGTTGTCAGCCAAGATGGAAGCGAGACCCCGGAGATGGACTTCCTGGGGAAGACAAACAAGCGGTTGTGAGGGGTCTCAATCGTGCAGAGGAGCAACCTAATGGAGTGGAGCGCGTCGGGGAGGACCTGCTAGCAGGGAACCGGGAGACTTCTAGACCGGAGGGCAAGAAGGACGGCCTTCCATATCGTCGCGTTCTCCCTCTCCACCTGCCCGTTGCCCTGCGGGTTGTAGTTGGTAGTCCTGCTCGAGGCGATACCCTTACCGAGCAGGTACTGATGCAGCTCATCGCTCATAAACGATATGCCCCGGTCACTGTGGATGTGTGCAGGGAAACCGAACAGTGTGAAGATGCTGTGCAGGGCCTTTATTACTGTGGCCGAGGTCAGGTCGGGGCAAGCTACAGAGAAAGGGAAGCGGGAGTACTCATCATTGATGGTCAGGAAGTACAGATTGCGGTTGGTGGACGGGAGTGGCCCCTTGAAATCGATACTGAGGCCTTTACCAGATGGGCCTTGTCTGGCCGATAGAAGTGCAGTTTGTACTCTGCGCAGACTTGGCAATCCCTGGTCATGGCTCTGACCTCCTCTGTGGAGTAGGGCAGGTTGCGGGACTTAATAAAATGGACAAGCCGGGTGACCCCTGGGTGGCAGAGGTCATTGTGGAGAGCCCGCAGTCGGTCCTCCTGCACGCTGGCGCAAGTACCGCGGGACAGGGCATCTGAGGGCTCGTTGAGTTCCCCAGGACGATACTTAATATTGTAAGTGAAGGTGGAGAGTTCGATCCTCCACCTCAAGATCTTATCGTTTTTAATCTTGCCCCGCTGTGCATTGATAAACATAAAGGCTACCGACCGTTGGTCGGTGACGAGGGTGAGCCTCCTACCAGCTAGGTAGTGCCTCCAATGCCGCACAGCTTCCACAATGGCTTGCGCTTCCTTCTCGACAGAGGAGTGTCGAATCTCGGAAGCATTGAGGGTTCTAGAGAAGAAGGCTACGGGCCGGCCCACCTGGTTGAGGGTAGCAGGCAGGGCGACGTCTGACGCATCGCTCTCTATCTGAAAAGGGATGGACTCGTCCACCGCGTGCATGGCGGCCTTAGTGATATCGGCCTTGATGTGGCTGAAGGCCGAGCGGGCCTCCGCCGTCAGGGGAAACATAGTGGTCTTAATAAGTGGGCAGGCTTTGTCCGCGTAGTTGGGGACCCACTGGGCGTAGTATGAGAAGAGCCCCAGGCACCGTTTGAGGGCCTTGAGGCTGTGGGGAAGGGGAAGTTCCGTGAGGAGGCGCATGCGGTCGGGGTCAGGCCCCAGGACGCCGTTTTCCACGACATACCGAGTATGGCTAGCCGGGTTGTGCGGAAAACGCACTTCTCCCTATTGTATGTGAGGTTGAGGGATTGGGCGGTTTGGAGGAACTTCTTAAGGTTGGCATCGTGGTCCTGCTGGTCATGGCTGCAGATGGTGACATTGTCCAAGTACAGGTATGTAGCCCGCAGCCCGTACTGGTCCACCATTCGGTCCATCATTCTCTGGATGACCGAGACCCCATTGGTGACGCCGAAAGGGACCCTGAGGAAGTGGAAGAGTCGGCCGGCTGCTTCAAAAGCCGTGTCGTGGCGATCATCCGGGCGAATCGGGAGCTGGTGGTAGGCAGACTCCAGATCCACCGTAGAGAAAACCCAGTATTGCGCGATCTGGTTGACCATCTCCGCAATGCAGGGGAGGGGGTATGCATCCAATTGTGTGAACCGGTTAATGGTCTGGCTGTAGTCCACCACCATCCGTTTATTTTCCCCCGTCTTGACAACCACCACTTGAGCTCTCCAGGGGCTGTTGCTGGCCTCGATGACCCCCTCTCTCAAGAGTCGTTGGACCTCTGACTTGATGAAAGTCATATCTTGGGCACTGTACCGCTTGCTCCTGGTGGCGACGGGCTTACAGTCGGGGGTGAGGTTCGCGAAGAGCGAGGGGGGGGGGGGGGGGGGGGCGACCTTAAGGGTCGCTAGGCTATATACCTTGAGGGGGGGTATGGGTCTGCCGAACTTCAGGGTCAGGCTTCAGTGACTGCATTGGAAGTCCAGTCCAAGCAGTAGAGGGGCTCAGAGGTGAGGGAGGACATACAGCTTAAAAAGAGCATACTCAGCGCCCTGTATCACGAGGTTCACGACACAGTACCCCCGGATCTGAACCGAATGGGATCCGGAGGCGAGGGAGATCATTTGAGATGCGGGTTAGATGCGCAGGGAGCAGCGCCTTACCATTCCGGGGTGTACGAAGCTCCCGGAGTTGAAAAGACAGGGGGTCTCGTGCCCGTTGACCCGGACGACCATCATGGAACTCCTCAGGTGCTTCAGCCGCACCTAATCAGTGTAGTCGGAGGAATCTGAGTTATAAAATGGCGGCCCCCACGAGTTGCACGTGGCTGATGACGCGTCTGAAGGGGGTGTTTCCGGCAGGCACGCAGCCGCATTACGGGCTCTGCGGGCCTGTGAGTCCATGGGTCGGGCCTGAGGAGCTTTCGGCTTCTGTGCTTTCGATCTGGCCAGACAGGCTCTGGCAAAGTGACCCTTTTTGCCGCAGTCGCTGCATGTCGCGGAGCGGGCTGGGCAACGCTGCCATGGGTGTTGGCCCTGGCCGCAGATGTAGCACGATGGTCCCCCGGTCTGGGCAGGCAGCCGTGTGGCACAGGCCTATGACGTGGCCGGGTCTGGCGACATCCGCGTCGGCGGGGCCCACATGGGGCTCGCTGGGTCCGCGGGGAACGCACTGAGGCTCTGGTAGGCCACCTCTAACGAGGTGGCTAGTTTTACCGTGTCCTGCAGGTCGGTAGCCCCGTTTTCCAGCAGTCACTGTCTGACGTAATTAGAGCGGACCCCAGCCACATAGGTGTCCCAGTCTGCAGCTTCATGTGCTCCTCAGCCTTCATGTCTTGATAATTACAGTTTCTGGCGAGTAGGGTGAGGTTTTCCAGCTATTCGTCCAGAGATTCTCCTGCGCGCTGCCGGCGGGTAGTGAGAAGATGCCGCGTGAACACCTCGTTTACAGGCTTGATGAAGCGCTTCTTCAGAATCACGACCGCTGCCTCGTACGTGGCCGCCTTTTCGATCAAAACTGAAATTCAATGGCTCACCCGGGCGTGGAGGAGGTGCAGCTTGCGAGCTTCGGGGATAGGCGCTTCGGAGGAGCCATTGTAGGCCTCGAAGCAGCGGAGCCAGTGAGAGAAGATCCCCTTAGCTTCTGGGGTACGGGCGTCTAAGTCGAGTTTTTCTGGTTTGAGAGCGGCGTCCATAGTGACGTTGTTTGTGTGATAAATTGATATACCATCAATTTACAGCGAGACCATATGAACAAGAGAACAAAGGCTTTATTACACAAAGAACTAGCCTGCCAGTGACTTCTGTACAAATGAGCGCCACCCACTCGGCGCAGGACTATATACCGTCCCGGGGGGCCAGAGCCAGAGGCGGAGCCCACCAGGGTTCCAGCACAATCCTTAAAGATTAAAGGTTACACAGGCACCACATCTCCTGGTGAATACATTCACCACAAATACAACGCTACTGGGACAATCTGAGTCATAAGTCTGAGTTTAAACCTCACTCCGTATTGTGAGCACCTAATCTCACTTTTAAAAAATGCCTTCAGCCTGTCCCAAAGCATCTAACAACGTATGAAGTACTTTAGAAGGGTACCATTGTTGTGTAGCCACCTAAATTGGCCAACTCCCGATTTAAAATGGCGAACGGCAAAGGCTGAAGGGAAATTCAGCCAACACAGGCAGAAACCAGCAGGTGCAGGTTTGCTGTGTATTTAACCCTGCAAAAGCCCAGACAGCATCGATACCAGCGACCATCAGCATAATAATGTAGCAGCCATCTACATATTAATGAGCAATCCCCGGGAACAATAGCAACATTTGGGACACACAAAACTAAGCCAGACTCCCCGGCACCAGCAGGAGCCAACACAAAAGAGGTTAACGAACACCTCAAGACCGCCCATCGATCAGGGAACCGCTCCAGTATTGGAGAAATCGAACCAAGCGATTGGAACAAAGTCCAATCACCTAGAACCAGATACAGGGTCCGCCCCGAAAGGCGGGAAGCCCCTGGGGACTATAAAGTTAAGCCCCCAAGTTCAACTCGCTCTCTCTTCCTGCCCGGGTCACCCAGCAACGCGAACCAACCTTGACCGTGACCGGTGCAGTGACCGCCAAAAGAAGTAAGTCTCAAGTCAACGCTCGCTACGAGATAGGCACTCCTAGCTACCAATCCGTACCAACTTCGAATCCCGCAGACTCAGAACCCGAACGAAAGGCCATTTGTTTCCCTGACCTGGTGGGCCAGTCCGAAGCTAAGTATAGGCCTGTTAGTTGTAGAAATAGCCTAGAAAGTAGAGTTTATGCATGAGTAGCGATTACTGTGTATAATAAATGTGCTTTGATTTGAATCTTACTAGTCGGTGTATTGAGGTATTGATCATTACTTGGACTTGAACCTCGTGGCGGTATCATAAAGATACCTGGCGACTCGAGAGCAAAGGTAATAAAACAGAGCAATTGAACCAACCGAAAAGTTAGCAACAGTAGTAACGTAGGAATCATGAACATAGAACATAGAACATACAGTGCAGAAGGAGGCTATTCGGCCCATCGCGTCTGCACCAACCCACTTAAGCCCTCACTTCCACCCTATCCCCGTAACCCAATAACCCCTCCTAACCTTTTTGGTCACTCAGGGCAATGTAACATGGCCAATCCACCTAACCTGCACGTCTTTGGACTGTGAGAGGAAACCGGAGCACCCGGAGGAAACCCATGCAGACACGGGGAGAACGTGCAGACTCCGCACAGACAGTGACCCAGCGGGGAATCAAACCTGGGACCCTGGCACTGTGAAGCCACAGTGCTATCCACTTGTACTACCGTGCTCCCCCATGGCAGCCATTTTGCACAGAACAAGCTCCCACAAACAAAATGTGATAATAATCTGTTTTTGTGATGTTGATTGAGGGATAAACATTGGCCAGGGCACCGGGAATAACTCCCCTGCACTTCTTGAAAATAACGCTGTGGGATCTTTAATGTCCAAATGAGAAAGCAGATTGTTCAGCATCTCGTCTGGAAAGTTCGAACCTCCGACAATGCAGCAGTCCCTCAGTCTGCTTCGATACAGCACTGGGGAAGGCTGCATTATTTGGTGCAGGTAAGTAACGCGGGGCACCACCATGTTATTTAACCCGCACAGTAGCCTGGAAGTCTTTGGACTGCTCTATAACTGCTGCCTGCAGCCACTGTGTGAATGGCCAGGACTGAATGGCAATGACAGTGGGGCAAGACTGCAACGCCCTCTCCCAATGTAGAAGTTCTGGGTGACAGGATGCTCAGCCCACGGGGCGAGCTGGCAACTCTTTCCAAATAGGGACAGACACAAGTCACAGAGTGACAAAGTCAGAAGTCAGAAAGAGGAGAAATGGGTATCGGAAATTGGGGGGGGGGGGGGACAGGGGAGGGGGAAAGATCATGCAAACCCCTGACCCATCACTAATGTACTCCTTCAGAATCCTCATTAACTATCACAGCTATTCAACAATAAAAGAAAAACTCTTTTAAGGTGGACATTTATTTTTTATACCTCTTTGCCAGCTGTTTTTCTGTCATCCAGATTTAATATGCAATTGCATGTATTTGCATATTAAAGGTCTAATTAGCTCCTGAGAGCATGTGTGTGAGAGTGGTAATAATTAGTGTGATACCCGCCTGGGACCAATCTCTGGTGCATTCTTGTAGAATCCTGTGCCTTGTGCAGGTCTCTTGGAGTTAGTAGTGACCATGTGCAGTTTGTAGTTGTCTTTGTTCCTAGACGCTGAGGGGTTGTACTGCATATGACTCCATTCTTGTACTTTTCATCTCTTTGAAGTGTCTTGTCTGATCTCACTGAATTGCCTGTCATTAAGCCAGATGTTGAAACTCTGGCGCTGCTATCATGGCAAGTTTTTTTTTTAAAATCCATTTTTACTCCTTACATCATACTAAACAGTCCCCAGGCACCTTGAGAGCAAGATCTCAGTTAACCCATTCCTCGTCTTGAATGCTTATAACAAGCTAGGGTCCGGAATACCTAGCAAGACCTAATTTTCGCAGAAAATACAGATATTGTAAGAACACAGCCATTCTGAGAGCTAAGGGTCTCAGACCCATTCCTTGTCTTGAACACTTATAACAAAATGGGATCTGGAATACCAATCTAGAGCTAATTTTAGCAAGAAAACACAGATATTTGTAAGAAGTGTTAGATTTTTAAATATATATTTAGAGTACACAATTTTTACCCATTAAGGGGCAATTTAGCGTGGCCAATCCACCTAGCCTGCACATCTTTGGGTTGTGGGGGCGAAACCCACACAAACATGGGGAGAATGTGCAAACTCCACACGGACAATGACCCAGAGCTGGGATCGAACCTGGGACCTCGGCACCGTGAGGCAACAGGGCTAACCCACAGCATCACCGTGCTGCCATAGAAGTGTTAGATTTTTACTCACCTCTATTTTTTTTCTCAATTTATAAAAGTCAGGAATTTTGGTTGATATTGTTCGGAACTTCCGATTGTAAATTATCTTTTCACTGATCCCTTGTCAAGCCTGGAGGAACAAGTGAGCAGGCGTAGGCCATTCAGCTGCTCAAACCTGCTTCGCCATTCAATTAGATGTCTTTCGGCCCTCAGTAAGATATGTTTTGTTTTCCCTTGTGGCACAACAGGTGAGGTTCCCAAGCCATATAGGCCAAGAAGGTCCATTTGTTTTATTTAGCTGGTCTCATCTGGAAAGATGCAAAGGAAGGGCATTAATCAGCCAGGATCTAGTTCAGCATTGCATTCCAGGGTTTGCAGCCAGGAAAGTGGGAGCATCAGGTGAAGGCAGGAAAGACTTCAGCTGTGACGACCTCGAGTCAAAATGGCCGTCAAAATGGGCTGCCTTGACTCAAGTGGTCGCTTGGATAGGGTATCTTAGGTATGTTGACATTGGCGGAACCATGCTTCAGCCAGAGTAAGGAGAGGCATTGAAGAAAATGTACGGATGAATTCATTCATAAAAAGACACCCCTGTTTGTGGTGAACATATTGAATGCAGAGCATGAGCGGAATCTTGGTGAGGCATCGGAAGTCCCACCTGTCGGCGCGAGAGCCGGCAGGAGAGTCATGCTGCCTCTTTGCGAGAAGGCCTACTGAAACACAACCAATCAGGCAGTGGCGAGGCTACTGCTGGAGCTTCCCCTGGGATCAAGACCCCCACGCCCCAGGGCCAAAATATACCTACCGAGAGCTGCAGGCCAATCAGCAGCACCACAGGGGAGGCAGTTGCTGCTGCAGGAAAAACGCCTACTGGAGTCCCAGGACCCCACCGCTCTCCATCAGGAGCTGACAAGCTGGCTGCACAGGTTCATTTGCCGTACGTGCCACATGACAACAAACCTGCCTGCCGCTGGGCTAATACCAGAGGTGACAGGACGATTATTCGCCACTTAAGGATCTCAATTGGTGGTGGAATTTTAAGCTCAACCATGGGCCTTCCCACCCAGAACTTAATTCTAGCAGAGGGGGGGGGGGGGGGGGGGGGGGGGGGGGGGGGAAAGGCAGAGGAAGACCGCCGCTCCATCATCCCACCTTATGACATGCCCTTCGTGCCTCCTAGTTCAGCACCAGCGAGAGCACAGCCTCCCGCCCCGTGTCTCACAACATAAGCTGAACTGAGTTTCAGCATCAGTATAACAGACCAATTAAAAAGCAAGTGGCAGGTCATTTTCCTGGTTGTCGGTGTTGGGTGGGCGTCTCTCTCATTTGCTGTGCATATGTGGCCCACGATTTCAGTGTATAGTGGGCACAGACTGATAATGTGTGGCCCGAGAAAAGGCTCACTGCTGAAACGATAATAGTAGAATCATGGAATCCCTTCAGTGTAGAAAAGGGAAATTCAGCCCATTGAGCCTGTACTGACCCTTCAAAAGAGCACTCTTACGTATGCCCAATCTCTGCTCTAGCCCTGTACCCCTACCCAACATTTGGGCACGAAGGGGCAATTGTTCACAGCCAAGCCATCTAACCTGCACATCTTTGGACTGTGGGAGGAAACCGGAGCACCCGGAGGAAACCCACGCAGACAAGGGGAGAAAGTGCAAACTCCACACAGTCACCAGAGATTGGAATCAAACCCAGGTCCCTAGCGCTGTGAGGCAGCAGGGCTTACCACTGTGCACCGTGCTCCCCTAACTACTAGCTCAATATCCCTGTTGAAGTTACAGCATAGGTACAATGGACCAAAAAGGGACTGAAATGGAAGACTTTTGTCCATGGTAACAGATTCACAATGGGACAGCCTTGTGAATAGTTGGAAATAATTGAGAGGAAACTGGTCAAATTCACCTGTTAAACTCCCTTTTCTTCATTCCAGGGGCTGGTTTAGCACAGTGGGCTAAATAGCTGGCTTGTAATGCAGAACATGGCCAGCAGCGCGGGTTCAATTCCCGTACCGGCCTCCCCGAACAGGCGCCGGAATGTGGCGACTCGGGGCTTTTCACAGTAACTTAATTGAAGCCTACTTGTCACAATAAGTGATTATTATTATTCAAAATTGACATTCAATTTATAACAAGGAAATAGTGTCGTCCATTTTTAAACTCTGATTGACATCAGCGGCAGTCGATGATTGTTTACAGTTTGGTGTCCAGTGGGACACTGGCAGCAGAGTTTGTGTAAGTTGGAGAATATGGAGAGTACAGGGGAACATTGAAATAGTTGAGCTTGGAAGTGCCAAATGCGTGATTGATGGTCTCAGTGGCAGATGGGCTGAGTCAGGGGCAAGGGTGGGTGATAGTACGGGTGTGAAAATAGGCATTCGTTTTGACAGAGTGGACATGCGGTCAGAAAGTCAGTACTAAGGGAAGGTTTGGATGATAGCAATGGGTGAAGGCAGTGCAATTGATGTAATCTACATGGACTTCAGTAAGGTTTTTGACAAGGCCCCGCATGGGAGACTAGTCAAGAAGGTAAGAGCCCATGGGATCCAAGGCCATTTACCAAATTGGATCCAAAATTAGCTTAGTGGCAATATAGAAGATGCAGTTCCCATGGACAGGAGGCAGCAGTTGGTGGTCGTAGGTTGATTTTGTGACTGGAAGCCTGTGTCCAGTGGTGTTTCACAGGAATCGGTGCTGGGTCCCTTGCATTTTGCATTAATGATTTAGATGCGAAAGAAGGAAGTATAATCAGTAAGATCACAGAACACAAAATTTGGTGGTGTGATCAACAGCAAGGAGGAAAGCCTTAGCTACCAGGATGATATAGGCAGCCTGGTCAGATGGGCAGAACAGTGGAAAATGGAATTTAACCCTGAAAAGTGTGAGGTGATGCATTTTGGGTGGGATTAACAAAGCAAGAGAATGCACAATCAACGGTAGGAAGTACAGAGGACCAGAGGGATCTTGGAGTCCATGTTCTTGGGTCCCTGAAGGCAGCAGGACAGTTAGGTAATGTGGTTAAGAAGCCTATGGGATAATTGCCTTCATTAGTCAAGGCATAGAATGTAAGAGCAGGGAGATTATGATGGAGTTGTATAAAACTTGTGCCACAGCTAGAGTACTGTATGCAGTTTTGGTCGCCACACGGGAGGAAGGGTTTGATTGCACTATGAAAGTTGCGGAGGAGATTCATCAGGATGTTGCCTGGGCTGGAGCGTTTCAGCTATGAAGGAGGCGGGTTAGGGCTGAGATGGGACCTGATTGATGTGTATAAAATTGTGAGGGACATTGATAAGGTAAGATAGGAAGGAACTTCACCCCTTAGTAGAGGGGTCAATAACCTGAAATTAATTACTTAAATCGGGTGCTTGTTAGTCAGAAGTAGCCTGTCATGAGGGCACCTATCAGTACCGTCATTAGTTATGTGAAAAATATCTTGCAGCATGGGCCTTGGTCACACAACAGTTCCTGGGAATTGTAGTTTTCCATAATGGTCTTTGTATGCGCATATTTTGTATATACACGGAGTAACTTTTTGTTACAACCCCCATGGAGGCCACGGGATGTGTACCATTCATTTCACTGTGACCTCCGAAGAATATGAACTTCCCCAGTAATGGGGCGGGGCTTCCCCTTTAACAAGGTGGGCCCTAACAGCATAAAAACCCCAACCTGGGTTCAGTTCAAGGAGGGAGACTGTAGAATCCGCTAAAACAGCACACGTGGATCAGCCAGGTAGAAAACAAAGATTCTATTCATTCACAATATTACACTCTCCACTTCCCAAAGGGCCTTTTCCCCAACCTGGTCCCAAGACGGTGTTTTTATACGAGAAAGCTGAACTCCTAGTTAAGGGGGAAACCCCACCCCCTCATTACCGGGGAACTCATATTCAGAGGAAATCACTGGAATCTGATTGTCCTGATCTTGTGACGTCCCTGAGGGTTATAACAGAGACCCTTCGGGGAGAGGATATTTGTGTATTGTAACGGGCGGCATGGTAGCACAGTGGGTAGCACTATTGCTTCACAGCTCCAGGGTCCCAGGTTCAAGTCCCGCTTGGTCACTGTCTAGACAGAGTCTGCACGTTCTCCCCGTGTCTGCGTAAGTTTCCTCCGGGTGCCCCGGTTTCCTCCCACAAGTTCCGAAAGACGTGTTTGTAAGGTGAATTGGACATTCTGAATTCTCCCTCAGTGTATAGGCGCACAGTGTGGCGACTAGGGGATTTTCACAGTAACTTCATTGCTGTGTTAATATAAGCCTACTTGTGCCCATGATAAAGATTATTATTATTAAATGGGGATCTTAGTTTAAAACAGTTGGTTTAGCATAGTGGGCTAAACAGCTGGCTTGTAATGCAGAACAAGACCAGCAGCGCGGGTTCAATTCCCATACCGGCCTCCCCGAACAGGCACCGGAATGTGGCGACTAGGGGCTTTTCACAGTAACTTCAATGAAGCCTACTTGTGACAGTAAGCGATTATTATTATTATGTCTTTCTGAAAAAAAAATGATAACTAGCTAGTAAGGGAGAAACACACAAATATAGTCAAAGAGAAAGCAGAAAAGGATGGCGAAAAAGAAAGTTGACAAAGCCAAAAGGTCAAGGACCGTGCTGACAGAAATAAGAAAGTACTGCATTTATAGATAGACATTGCTTTAAAAGGATTGCTGTATCGCTATGTGCCTGTTAGTGGTGCTGTTGATGCTTTGGCAGCCACTGCTCTCCATGTTGCCATCTAATGGCATTTAATGTTACTGCAGTTGAAACTCCCATTGTTTTATTAGTGCCATTTTTATTCATATCCATGTATGGTTTGGATCTATAGTAACCAAAGCACATTGATACCAAAGCTTAGTTTTTAATTGACTTCATTGTTGAATTTATAGGTCACTGTAAAAGAGGGAAACTGCAGTTTAAGTGAAGGCATACATTTTTATTATCACAAGCCTTGATGTTACCCTGGATTTATAGCAAAACAATTATGAAACACTGGTTTTAGTCATTTATGTTTATTTAGTTCCGTATAATGCAAGCAACATGATTTGAATGTCGTGTTGAGTAAACAAGAGTATAAATGCTTTCCAAATGCCTCTCCATGAAGATAGTGTCCTGTAATGTCTGTGTACATATAGCAACATAGGATGTGATCGAATGGCCTCGTCACGCCGGGCTCAGAGATGCGACGAGGCCGTTGAGTCTCGCGTGAGGCCTCTCATGAGATTTGCGATGCTCGGAAGTCGTTGCAATCTGGATCTCGCCCTTGCTGGCCAGACACACATGGAGCCAGATATACATCAGGTGACTGATGGGACGCGCCAGTTGGTAACAGGACGGACAACATTAGTTCTCCAATAACTTAGATACAATTGTCTGTACATAGGTTTGTTGGTTACCAGTCCACGTGTTAATAATAAATACTTGTTATAGCTAACCACACGTGTTCTATGCGTGTCTTCATGATCAGGGGAATCATAGGACACAACACTCCCAGTGAAACAGAAGCAGGTACTGGCTCAGTACAAAATCAGCCTGATCATCGGCCTGAGGTAATTTTATTAGATTAATGAGAGAAGAACAAATAAAAGGCTTGCATTTGTTTCACAACCACTGGACATCCCAAAGCACTTTACAGAAAATTAAGTACTTTTGACTGTGGTCACTGTTGTGATGTAGCAAACCTGCGCACACCAAACTCTCACAGACTGCACTGTGATAATGGCAATATAACCTGCCTTTATGATTTTGATTGAGGGATAAATATTTGCTAGTTCACTGGGGATAATGTCCCTGTATGTCACCGAAAATCTGATGCGACCGTTCACAATCAGCTGAGCGGGCAGACTAGGCTTGGTTTAATATCTGACCTGGCAGTGGAGCATCATTATTGCACTGGAGTGTCAGCCTTGAATTTTATGCTTGGGATTATGAACCCGTAGCTCTCTGGCTCAGTGATAAGAGTGCAACTGACTGAGCCATGGCTGACACCTAAAAAGATAGTACGAAGTCTTACAACACCAGGTTAAAGTCCAACAGGTTTGTTTCGATGTCACTAGCTTTCGGAGCGCTGCTCCTTCCTCAGGTGAATGAAGAGGTATGTTCCAGAAACACATATATAGACAAATTCAAAGATGCCAAACAATGCAAGGAATGCGACCATTAGCAGGTGATTAAATCTTTACAGATCCAGAGATGGGGTAACCCCAGGTTAAAGAGGTGTGAATTGTATCAAGCCAGGACAGTTGGTAGGATTTCGCAGGCCAGATGGTGGGGGATGAATGTAATGAGACATGAATCCCAGGTCCCTGTTGAGGCCACACTCATGTGTGCGGAACTTGGCTATAGGTTTCTGCTCGGCGATTCTGCGTTGTTGCGCATCCTGAAGGCCGCCTAGGAGAACGCTTACCCGGAGATCAGAGGCTGAATGTCCTTGACTGCTGAAGTGTTCTCCGACTGGAAGGGAACATTCCTGCCTGGTGATTGTTGCGCGATGTCCGTTCATTCGTTGTCGCAGTGTCTGCATGGTCTCGCCAATGTACCACGCTTCGGGACATCCTTTCCTGCAGCGTATGAGGTAGACAACGTTGGCCGAGTCGCACGAGTACGTATCGCAGACCTGGTGGGTGGTGTTCTCACGTGTAATAGTGTCATCCATGTCAATGATCTGGCACGTCTTGCAGAGATTGCCATGGCAGGGTTGTGTGGTGTCGTGGTCACTGTTCTGAAGACTGGGTAGTTTGCTGCATACAATGGTTCGTTTGAGGTTGCGCGGTTGTTTGAAGGCAAGTAGTGGGGGTGTGGGGATGACCTTGGCAAGATGTTCACCGTCATCAATGACGTGTTGAAGGCTGTGAAGAAGATGACGTAGTTTCTCCGCTCCGGGGAAGTACTGGACGGCGAAGGGTATTCTGTCGGTTGTGTCCCATGTTTGTCTTCTGAGGAGGTCGGTGCGGTTTTTCGCTGTGGCGCGTTGGAACTGCCGATCGATGAGTCGAGTGCCATATCCCGTTCGTACGAGGGCATCTTTCAACGTCTGTAGATGTCTGTTACGCTCCTCCTCGTCTGAGCAGATCCTGTGTATACGGAGCGCTTGTCCATAGGGGATGGCTTCTTTAATGTGTTTAGGGTGGAAGCTGGAGAAGTGGAGCATCATGAGGTTATCCGTGGGTTTGCGGTAAAGCGAACTGCTGAGGTGACCATCCTTGATGGAGACGAGTGTGTCCAAGAATGCAACTGATTTTGGAGAGTAATCCATGGTGAGTCTGATGGTTGGATGGAACTTATTAATGTCATCGTGTAGTCGTTTCAGTAATTCTTCGCCGTGGGTCCAAAGGAAAAAAATGTCATCGATGTATCTGGTGTATAACGTCGGTTGAAGGTCCTGTGCGGTGAGTAGGTCCTGTTCAAACTTGTGCATGAAGATGTTGGCGTATTGGGGTGCGCATTTGGTCCCCATGGCTGTTCCGTGCGTCTGGATGAAGAACTTGTTGTCGAAGGTGAAGACGTTGTGATCCAGAATGAAGCGGATGAGTTGCAGAATTGCGTCTGGAGATTGGCAGTTGTCGGTGTTGAGTACTGAGGCTGTTGCAGCAATGCCGTCGTCATGGGGGATGCTGGTGTAGAGTGCCGAGACGTCCATTGTGACGAGGAATGTTCCTGGTTCAACTGGTCCATGGGTGCTGAGTTTCTGTAGGAAGTCCGTTGTGTCGCGACAGAACCTAAAAAGATGCTATATAAATGTAAGCTATCATCACGCCTGAATGAGCAATGCACTGCCGAGGCCACACATAGCCCCGTTTTGTACATTGGGGACCTCCGCCATTTTTAAATGGCATCACGATCTTCAAGGCCTCTGAACACAATATGGGAAGGACACCCCGTAGCCTCCACTCCCAACACCCACACTGGGCAACTCCAGCCCAATTGCACGCGTGCATAAAATGTCAGCTGGGCACATTGGCAGCACCAACCTGGCAGTGCCAGGCTGGCACCACCTGCCCAAAGGGCATGCAGCTGGGGGCCTCCGATCCCCTGGAGACCCTCATGAGTGCTGTTCTACCTGGTCCCCGTTCATACCAAACTGTACTCACCCAAGGTCTCTGAGGCGAAGGAATTGAATCCCAAAGCCTCAGGTGCCTCTGGAATCTGCACATTAGAGTGAGGCTAACTGCCTCGCTCGAATATGCAGATTTGCCAAAACGTGATCCCGGCCATTGCGGGCAAGATTCACATCGCAACGTCTCGCGAGATTGCGTTGAACCTCGCGAGGCGTTGTGAGCCGGGTAGATTCTGAGAGCTGGGTCTCCCGGCTTTCAACGACCACACTGTGTCGCGGCGAGCTGCTTTTCAGGCGCAGTGTTGCAGTTGGATCACGCCCATAGCGTTTTACAGCACAAAAGAGGCCCTTGAGCCCAGCCTGTCTGGGCCGGCCATCAAGCACCTATCTATTCTAATCCCACTTTCTAGCACTTTGTCCACAGCCTTGTACGCTGTGGCATTTAACGTGCTCATCTAAGTGCGTCTTAATGTTATGATGGTCCCCGACTCTACCACCCTTTCAGGCAGTGAGTTCCAGATTCCCGCCATCTTCCGGGTGAGAAAGTCTCTCCTTAAATCCCCTCTAAGTCATCTTCCTATTTACCTTAAATCTATGCCCCATGGTCATTGACCCCCTCGATTAGGGGGAGATGTTCCTTCCTATCCACACCACTTATGTCCCTCATCATTTTGTACACCTCGATCACCCTTTAGCCTTCACATGGAAATACCTCCAATTAGCCAGTTCTCTGAGAATAGGCACTTCAGAATATAAAAATTTGGGATGAGCACAAGTAATTTATATCAAATGGGCCAAGCCTCCAGGTAACCTCAGTAACATAAACGTGGTTGGTTTGTGGGACAGGATCATTTCAGTTGACAATTTCTCTTGTTTGCTTTGTCAGAAAACTTGTGCATGAGGCATTTGGACTGAAATATTCCCTACCTTTTCAAATATTTCCACGTTATTCAATGCCCAGCTCTCACAAATGCCTGTACTAGATGCACAGATTAATCTCCCAGCTGGACTAATAAGCCAACTGACGTTTCTGTAACATTTGAAATATAAGGAACAAGATCACAAGGCTTTGACCTCAAAGTGCATCAGAATAGACATCCTACAATGCAAAAGGAGCCCATTTAACCCATCGAGTCTGCATCAACCCTCCGACAGAGAACCCCCACCCAATCCCAGTCCCCCTCCCCATCCCTGTAACCCCACCTAACCTTTGGACACCAAGGGGCGATTTAGCATGGCCAATCCACTTAACCTGCACATCTTTGGACTGTGGGAGGAAACCTGAGCACCCGGAAGAAACCCATGCAGACACGGGGGGAATATGCAATCTCCGCACAGTCACCTAAGGTCGGAATCGAACCCGGGACCCTGGCGCTGTGAGGCAACAGTGCGAACCACTGTGCCAGGTTCTATTTGCTTATGTACTTGCATTGATAATAAATTATATGGGAAGTGTTGAGACGTTCTCCCACTTTGTAGTGAAGCTGATTGACTTTTGGTTCCTTTTTTTCTCTCTCCGTCAAATAATAAAACCATTATATTTTTAATCTATGGTTTTGAGTTGGCACCCTTTGTGCTGTCAAATTAAATAACAACTGCTGGATTCTAGTAAATGCCATCAGTAATCCAAATGTTCAGTTAATATGTGTTCTCGACAGCTTTGTTTTATAATATGTACAAGGCTGGCAATAACTTTCCAGAAAAACTGCAAAACAAACAAGAGGACAAGAGGCGGCTAGCTGTGAATTACAGCGCAGTAATTCAGTTGAGCAGCGCTGATGGTGCTATAAACTACACATATCGCGGGACTGAATTATTGCATTAGACTCATTGCCAACTCTATGCTATTCTTTCTCAATAAGTTTTTAAAAAAAACTTCAGTAATTCTTTGTTGGTCAATTTTAGGACTTGTGGCAGATGTGCCGATTGTGGTTCAACATGATCTGAACAGTATTGGGTTCATACTATTACACAGAAGGGGCAGTGAAAGATAAGCTGTCACGGTCTTCGAGCTCTCACCTCACAATGTTTCTTTTCAACAGGGCAAAAAGAATCAGAATTGAGATGAAGGGATTTTAAAAAAATTCCCAACATGCTATTATGATCTGGATTACACGAGGGCTATATGGGAAGGGCATAAGAGTGGGATGAGCTGGATTGATTTTGCAGGGAGCTAGCACAATCATGATGGACTGAATTACCTCTTTTGGTGCTCTCCATCTTCCTTGGGAAGGAATATTTTCATTGAGAGCAACCAATGACTGGGGGTAATGGCAGAGACTGGACGGAATGTTGAAACGATTCCTGAAACTTTGAGAGTCAAGCTTATGTTCTTTACAAACCTTCATCTCAACTCCAAGTTGAAATTATTTTTTTTGCAAAAGCTACGTTGTAAAGTAGCCCTCACTGTCAATGCTGCCAGCCACGCTCTCACTGAAGGAATGACGATGTCATTGTTTCGGCCTGACAACAGGAAAGAATTTACTGTCAAATACCACACGTTCAACATACTATAAACTTCAATGTATGAAATGAAAAAAAGAGGATAAATCACATAAAAGGGAAGTTAAGTTCACAGAACTGCACAAGAAGGGAATGCAGGTCAGTAAGTCGGCACTGCAGCGTTGCAGCTCTGTCCCCAACCCTTGTTCACTTCAAAGTGTTCCCTCTGAACTGTAAGTGTTGGATTGCTGAATGTAACCTTTACTGTAGTCTTTTATGTTGCAGCTAACAGGCAGAAGGACTGAGATAACAGTCCTAATACTCTGCAAAAAAAAGCTCGGCAATTTATCAACATCACCAATAAACATACTTAAAGCTGCATTGCTCTTTATCACATATATGGTACTTTAAAAAATTGCATCCAAGTGTCAAAAAGGACAGCAGTGCCATAAGCAATTTGTGTGATTTGAATTGTAGTAACACTGGTTATTATTTATAAGAAAGTGTTTAATATCTGGATATGAGTCATGTGCTTCACATCAGTTTGGTGCCACTATGCAGTGGCGCATTTAATGCATTCAACCTCCTTCTCACTCCCAATTACACAAGCTAACTTATCTAGGGCACATTTAATTCCCCCTCCACCATAATATATCAGTAAGGGTCATATTTATTCTCACTCCCTCACACTATATCAGTAAGGGTCATATTTACTCTCACTCCCTCACACTATATCAGTAAGGGTTGTGTTTACTGTCACTCCCTCACACTATATCAGTAAGGGTCATATTTACTCTCACTCCCTCACACTATATCAGTAAGGGTCATATTTACACTCACTCCCTCACACTATATCGGTAAGGGTTGTGTTTACTCTCACTCCCTCACACTATATCAGTAAGGGTTGTGTTTATTCTCACTCCCTCACACTATATCAGTAAGGGTCATATTTACTCTCACTCCCTCACACTATATCAGTAAGGGTCATATTTACTCTCACACCCTCACACTATATCAGTAAGGGTTGTGTTTACTCTCACTCCCTCACACTATATCAGTAAGGGTTGTGTTTACTCTCACTCCCTCACACTATATCAGTAAGGGTCATATTTACTCTCACTCCCTGACGCTATATCAGTAAGGGTTGTGTTTACTCTCACTCCCTCACACTGAGGGTGCAGAAGAGATTTACCAGAATGTTGCCTGGTATGGAGGGCATAAGCTATGAGGAGCGATTGAATAAACTCGGTTTGTTCTCACTGGAACGAAGGAGGTTGAGGGGCGATCTGATAGAGGTATACAAAATTATGAGGGGCATAGACAGAGTGGATAGTCAGAGGCTTTTCCCCAGGGTAGAGGGGTCAATTACTAGGGGGCATAGGTTTAAGGTGAGAGGGGCAAAGTTTAGAGTAGATGTACGAGGCAAGTTTTTTACGCAGAGGGTAGTGGGTGCCTGGAACTCACTACCAGAGGAGGTAGTGGAAGCAGGGACGATAGGGACATTTAAGGGGCATCTTGACAAATATATGAATAGGATGGGAATAGAAGGATACGGACCCAGGAAGTGTAGAAGATTGTAGTTTAGTCGGGCAGTATGGTCGGCACGGGCTTGGAGGGCCGAAGGGCCTGTTCCAATGCTGTACATTTCTTTGTTCTTTGTTCTTTGTTTATATCAGTAAGGGTCATATTTACTCTCACTCCCTCACACTATATCAGTAAGGGTCATATTTACTTTCACTCCCTCACACTATATCAGTAAGGTTCATATTTACTCTCACTCCCTCACACTATATCAGTAAGGGTTGTGTTTACTCTCACTCCCTCACACTATATCAGTAAGGGTTGTGTTTACTCTCACTCCCTCACACTATATCAGTAAGGGTTGTGTTTACTCTCACTCCCTCACACTATATCAGTAAGGGTCATATTTACTCTCACTCCCTCACACTATATCAGTAAGGATCATATTTACTCTCACTCCCTCACACTATATCAGTAAGGGTCATATTTACTCTCACACCCTCACACTATATCAGTAAGGGTCATATTTACTCTCACTCCCTCACACTATATCAGTAAGGGTCATATTTACTCTCACTTCATCACACTATATCAGTAAGGATCATATTTACTCTCACTCCCGCACACTATATCAGTAAGGGTCGTGTTTACTCTCACTCCCTCACACTATATCAGTAAGGGTCATATTTACTCTCACTCCCTCACACTATATCAGTAAGGGTTGTGTTTACTCTCACTCCCTCACACTATATCCGTAAGGGTCATATTTACTCTCACTTCCTCACATTATATCAGTAAGGGTCATATTTACTCTCACTCCCTCACACTATATCAGTAAGGGATGTGTTTACTCTCACTCCCTCACACTATATCAGTAAGGGTCATATTTACTCTCACTCCCTCACACTATATCAGTAAGGGTCATATTTACTCTCACACCCTCACACTATATCAGTAAGGGTTGTGTTTACTCTCACTCCCTCACACTATATCAGTAAGGGTTGTGTTTACTCTCACTCCCTCACACTATATCAGTAAGGGTCATATTTACTCTCGCTCCCTCACACTATATCAGTAAGGGTCATATTTACTGTCACTCCCTCACACTATATCAGTAAGGGTCATATTTACTCTCACTCCCTCACACTATATCAGTAAGGGTCATATTTACTCTCACTCCCTCACACTATATCAGTAAGGGTCATATTTACTCTCACTTCCTCACACTATATCAGTAAGGATCATATTTACTCTCACTCCCTCACACTATATCAGTAAGGGTCATATTTACTCTCACTCCCTCACACTATATCAGTAAGGGTCATATTTACTCTCACTTCCTCACACTATATCAGTAAGGATCATATTTACTCTCACTCCCTCACACTATATCAGTAAGGGTTGTGTTTACTCTCACTCCCTCACACTATATCAGTAAGGGTCATATTTACTCTCACTCCCTCACACTATATCAGTAAGGGTTGTGTTTACTCTCACTCCCTCACACTATATCAGTAAGGGTCATATTTACTCTCACTCCCTCACACTATATCAGTAAGGGTCATATTTACTCTCAACCCCTCACACTATATCAGTAAGGGGTGTGTTTACTCTCACTCCCTCACACTATATCAGTAAGGGTCATATTTACTCTCACTCCCTCACACTATATCAGTAAGGGTCATATTTACTCTCACCCCCTCACACTATATCAGTAAGGGATGTGTTTACTCTCACTCCCTCACACTATATCAGTAAGGGTCATATTTACTCTCACTCCCTCACACTATATCAGTAAGGGTCATATTTACTGTCACTCCCTCACACTATATCAGTAAGGGTCATATTTACTCTCACTCCCTCACACTATATCAGTAAGGGTCATATTTACTCTCACTCCCTCACACTATATCAGTAAGGGTCATATTTACTCTCACTTCCTCACACTATATCAGTAAGGATCATATTTACTCTCACTCCCTCACACTATATCAGTAAGGGTCATATTTACTCTCACTCCCTCACACTATATCAGTAAGGGTCATATTTACTCTCACTTCCTCACACTATATCAGTAAGGATCATATTTACTCTCACTCCCTCACACTATATCAGTAAGGGTCATATTTACTCTCACACCCTCACACTATATCAGTAAGGGTCATATTTACTCTCACTTCCTCACACTATATCAGTAAGGATCATATTTACTCTCACTCCCTGACACTATATCAGTAAGGGTCATATTTACTCTCACACCCTCACACGATATCAGTAAGGGTCATATTTACTCTCACTCCCTCACACTATATCAGTAAGGGTCATATTTACTCTCACTTCCTCACACTATATCAGTAAGGATCATATTTACTCTCACTCCCTCACACTATATCAGTAAGGGTTGTGTTTACTCTCACTCCCTCACACTATATCAGTAAGGGTCATATTTACTCTCACTCCCTCACACTATATCAGTAAGGATTGTGTTTACTCTCACTCCCTCACACTATATCCGTAACGGTCATATTTACTCTCACTTCCTCACACTATATCAGTAAGGGTCATGTTTACTCTCATTCCCTCACACTATATCAGTAAGGGTCATATTTACTCTCACTCCCTCACACTATATCAGTAAGGGTCATATTTACTCTCACTCCCTCACACTATATCAGTAAGGGTCATATTTACTCTCACTCCCTCACACTATATCAGTAAGGGTCATATTTACTCTCAATCCCTCACATTATATCAGTAAGGGTTGTGTTTACTCTCACTCCCTCACACTATATCAGTAAGGGTCATATTTACTCTCACTCCCTCACACTATATCAGTAAGGGTTGTGTTTACTCTCACTCCCTCACACTATATCAGTAAGGGTCATATTTACTCTCACTTCCTCACACTATATCAGTAAGGGTCATATTTACTCTCACTCCCTCACACTATATCAGTAAGGGTCATATTTACTCTCACTCCCTCACACTATATCAGTAAGGGTCATATTTACTCTCACTCCCTCACACTATATCAGTAAGGGTTGTGTTTACTCTCACTCCCTCACACTATATCAGTAAGGGTCATATTTACTCTCACTCCCTCACACTATATCAGTAAGTGTCGTATTTATTCTCACTCCCTCACACTATATCAGTAAGGGTCATATATACTCTCGCTCCCTCACACTATATCAGTAAGGGTTGTGTTTACTCTCACTCCCTCACACTATATCAGTAAGGGTCATATTTACTCTCACTCCCTCACACTATATCAGTAAGGGTCATATTTACTCAGCTGTGTCTTTTCAATAAATAATATAAACCTATCACCACAAAAATAGGCAGGAAAGTAAGAGTTGTGAAGTGAAGATAGAGAGGCTACAAAGGGATATACATAGAACATAGAACATTACAGCACAGTATAGGCCCTTTGGCCCACGATGTTGTGCCAAATTTATCACCATCTATCCTAATATCCATTTATCCTAATCTAAGATCAACTTAACCTACACCCCTTCAATTTACTGGTGACCATGTGCCTGTCCAAGAATTGCTTAAATGTCCCTGATGATTCTGACTCCACCACCTCCGCTGGCAGTGCATTCCACGCACCCACCACTCTCTGTGTAAAGAACCTACCTCTGACATCTCCCCTATACCTTCCTCCAATCACCTTAAAATTATGTCCCCTCGTGATAGCCATACCCTCCCTGGGGTAAAGTCTCTGGCTATCTACTCTATCCATGCCTCTCATCACCTAGTACACCTCTATCATGTCACCTCTCTTCCTTCTTCGCTCCAGTGAGAAAAGCCCTAACTCTCTCAACCTTTCTTCATAAGACATGCCCTCCAGTCCAGGCAGCATCCTGGTAAATCTCCTCTGCACCCTCTGCAAAACATCCACATCCTTCCTATAATGAGGCGACCAGAACTGGACACAATATGCCACGTGTAATCTAACCAGGGTTTTATAAAGCTGCAGCGAAACCTCGCGGCTCTTAAACTCAATCCCCCTGTTAATGAAAGCCAACACACCATCCGCCTTCTTAACAACCCTTTCAACCTGGGTGGCAACAATATGGATGGGTTAAGTGAGTCTGTAAAGATCTGGCAAATAGACTATAGTGTGGATAAATATAAATTTTGGAAGAATAATAAGCATATTATTTAAATGATGAGCTCATGCGGAGCTCTGAATGATCTGGGTGCCCAAGTACATGTATCAGAAAGGATTTGTATACAGGTAGAGCAAGTGATGAGCAAAGCCAATAACATGTTATCCTTCATTGGAGGGGAATTGGATACCACAGTGGACAGGTTATGCTTCAGTTTACTGGGAATTAGTGCGACCATATCTGGAGTCCTGTGTGTAGTATCGGTCTTTTTATTTGAGGAAAGATATAAATGCCTTAGAATTTATTCAAGGGAGACAGTGGCACAGTGGTTAGCACTGCTGCCTCACAGCACCAGGGACCCGGGTACGATTCTGGTCCTGGGTCACTATCTGTGTGGAGTGTGTACATTCTCCCCTTATCTCCGTGGGTTTCCTCCGGGTGCTCCGGTTTCTTCTCACAGTCCAAAGATGTGCAGGTTAGGAGGATTGGCCACGCTAAATTGCCACTTTGCGTCCAAAGGTTTGTTGGGGTCATGGGTTGGGGGAGTGGGCCTAGGTGGGGTGGTCTTTCAGAGGGCTGGTGCAAACCTGATGGCCCGAACGACCTCCTTATCCACAGTAGGAATTCTGATTCTATGAAAAAGGTTTACTCAACTAATGCCTGGATTTGGAGGGTTGTCTCACGAGGAGAGTATGGACAGGCTAGTCTTGTATCCACTGGAGATTAGAAGAGTAAGAAGTGACTTGACTGAAAGATATTGGGTGGAATTTTCGGCTTGAGACATTAAGAGCTGACACCAGGATTGAATCGCTGTTGTTCAACGGTGCCGATGGCAGCGCCGGTCCCGGACAAATTCAGGTCATACCAATGGGCCAGCACCAGCCCCACATGGAGCTAGTGCGATTCCAACTGAAGGCGGCGTCGGATTCGCTGTAGTCGGGATTGGCACTGGAGAGAGCCTGACAAGCTGGAGCTGCGTATAAACACTTCACTCCCCACACACTCCCGTTACAACCAAGAAGATGCCATCCTGGAGAGCGGCCCTGAGATTTGAAGATGCAGAGCTGGATTCTGTGGAGGAGAGGAGGGACACCCCGTTCTCCGGGGTGGGAGATCAGCTGCCACCTGCAGATGTCAACAAGGCATGGGGTGGAGGTGTCAGAGGCCATGGTCAGCGCCATGGGCCCCACTGCTAGGACTGGACTGCAGTGCCCAGGAAGAAGCTGCACGACCTCCTAAGGGCGGCCAGGGTGAGTCACCACAACCATCATGCCTCTAGCACCAATCTCCGTCCCAGACCCTCCCCCCACACCCATCATCTCCAACCTCCCATGCAGCTCCCACCAGGTGAACCGGTCGGCAGTGTTGGAGGAAGATGTTCAATCCCCAGGCCAGCCAGGGTGAGTCACTATCACCACAGCTCCCCTGGCGCCAACCCCTGTCCCACACCCCTGTAGCCCCACCACCCCCATGTAGAGGGCGACTAAACCTCTCCTGCCAACAGTCCGCTCGCACCCCACCCTGTACCACATGCCAACGCCCATAACTGCCCGCCATGGCAGGGTGCCCCACACACACAGACCACTGGCCGCGGACCCACTGTGCTGCCCGTGTCCGTGTATCACATTGAGCATTATCTGTCACCCCAGGAGAAGGTGTTTAACAACTGCAGGGAGAGAGAGAAGACTGGAGGTGGCCAGCCAAACCGGCTGCCATTCACCGTCACAGAGCTCAGGGCGTTGGACCTGGTCGATGGGGCTGGAGAGCGGGCAGTTGCCGAGGCAGATGTCGGCATTGGAGATGCAAGCGAGCCCCCAATGAAGTGCAATGTCCCTAGGACACGTGTGTCAACCCTCGCCGCCACACCATGTCGTCCCGCGATCTAACCATGCATCTTACCTTTAGTCTTGCAGGATCACTTGATGACGAGGCAGGACCATCCGACCCCCCCCACCCCCGCTGCAACCCCGTGACCCACGTAGACGAGAAATTACCTGCTGGTGACCCACCACACTGCAACTCCGTCATACCCAGGAATACCCTCCACCATCCCAGTGACTCTCACCTCGGCTGGGCACTTTAGTGACGAGCCTCCTGGGACATTATCTGATGCACATATCATACCTGCTATGGTATATTAGTGGAAGTAGGAACCCCCAAGGGGGCGGATAGTTGGAGTGTGGCCCAACCCCAGGGACCAGCTGCCGTCCGGATGGGTCTTGGTCTTCTGGAAATGACGGTCCCATCAATGCAGTCGCAGAGCCAGGGACTACAGGAGGGGTTGTCAGCAACCATACAGTGTCTGCAAGTGCAGTTGGAGGAGCTCAACCGCCTGCAGGAGTGGGAGGCGGTACCGACCATGCATTCTATCCAGGCCAACACCACACAGATGGCTTTTGAGGCGGAGGCCTTGGGTGCAAACGTATTGGTCATGAGTCAAGATGTCCATGGCCCGGGAACTCTGTGTGGGCGGTGGCTGAGGCATTGGACAGGGCTGCCATGTCACAGGCAGCTATATACCAGGGCAACATGGACATTACAGCGACGCTGAAGATCTTGGCCTAGTCACAACGGGTCAGGACTATGGGCGACAAGGGCATTGGCCCGCCACTGGCTGACATGAGCCAGTCACAGCGGGATCTGGCTTGGCTCCTGAGTAACATGGCACAGTCCCAGAGGGAGGTGGCGCTGTCCCTGTGTTCCATGGCTGCAAGCATTGAGACACTGTTTGAGATGGGAACCGGCCTCCTGGACTGGCAGCGTCAGGTGACAGCGGAGCCCCCGGAACTTGCTCCGGCAGTATCCCCACCCCAAGGAGTTTCGCACCGAGGGAAGAGGAAGTGACGCGTTCCATGACAGTGACTCCCTCAGGGGAGGTGCCGGAACACCGCAGCACCTCTGAATCTCCCACCACCTGTCCCTGGTGCTTCCAATGGGCATTGGGAAGAACAGGGTGGCACCATGACACCCGGGACACCCAGAAGACTGCCACGCCCATCCAGACCTGGTCCCTCCAGAAGAAGGCCGCCAAAGGGGAGCTAGGCCACAGGAAGAGATATGCAGCAGACCATTTCCACTTCTGATGTACTGCCCTGGGGACCCATTAGAAGGAGCATTAGGGCATGTAAGGTTAGAAGGTTAGACACCAGTTAAGTTGGCATGGGTGAGGCACATTGATTAGCAATAGCATCTAGGGAACAATACTTGTATATATCATAATAAGCACCTGTTCACCAATGTTGCGAACTGCTTGATCCTCTATCTGACGTGTGTGAGGGATTCGATTGGACTTGTTTATTGTCACGTGTGCCGAGGTACAGTGAAAAGAGGCCGGTGCTATGGGGCACAGGTGTTGGAGATGGACATTGGTCAGAGCTCCCAGGGTAGTAAGAGTTGCCCTCGGAGATGGCAGAAGACGGGTCCAGATATGTGGGTGTGCCATATGGTAGGGCCTACCCAGTGAGTGACCCATCTCCGCCCAACGCCCTGGTACCCAACCGTGCCCCTCCGCTCACTTCCGGACCTTGTTCTCCCTCCCTTCCACCCCCAGAACCACGTCCCCACCCTGTCACCTCAGGTGTTTGATGGGACCATGAGATAGAATGGCCAGCACGCATGCAGGCATCACCCAGGCGGATGGTGGGGAGTGTTACCAAGAGCAGGAGTCAGGCCTCATCAAATGGCGCAGAGCACCAGAGCTCATCGCGAAGCGGGTCATCATCACCCTCCATCCCATAGACCAGGCCCGCTGATACTACCAACCCAGGGCCAGCACCAGGTAGTGAGGCAGGTGGGAAGAACAGAGTGGGGTGCAGGTGCGGGAGGGGGCACGGGCAGTGGTGTGTCTGCATGCGACGGGACGTTCGAGCTGCTGGGGCCAGACACCCTAATTGGTGAGCCTGGAGGTGATCAGATTGTCTCGATCAAATTGTGCGGCCTCCTGCGGCTCTCCATCGTCACCGGCTGACCCCTGCTCCTCTGGGATAGGCTCCTGTTCTGCAGTATCCTCCCCGAGCAGCTTGTGCTCATGCAGCCTCAGTGCATCCGCTTGGGCTGTGGCGGTTAGGCAGATACCAACCGCTCCTGCTTCGATTCCAAAATCCATTCTCTGCAGGGGCCAAAGGGCTGACATGTTTGCATGGTGAGTACTCCCATGTCCAATCAGGTCCAACGGACGACACGATAGTCCTGGTCTGTGCAGCAGCCCCTGCCCCCATATGAACCCCCCCCCCCCCCACACACCTTCCATTCCTAACCCATCCACGGCTGCCCCCTGACACTTTGCCCCCGGCATTGCACAGCTGGACCCATCAGTACCTGGCACCTGGGGGGGTCTCTAACCCGGCAACCCGTCTCTGCTGGCAGGGGTACCGGTGGTTGGCCCTACCCATGCAAGTGCTATGCTCTGTGGCCTCAGGCCTGCGCCCTTCTGTGGGGTCAACTGTGGGGGTCCTCCTTGTGTGGGCCATGTCATATCCCACCAGCAGTGTGGCGCCAGGTTATGGACGGTGGAGGGAATTGGGCGCTAACTGGCGCCATGCTTGGTGGCATGCATGCAGGTAGGGCTTGGCCAAGGGGGTGGACTCTTGTTGGGACCGTAGCCGTGGTGTGCTGTGGGTCCTTTGTGCAGTGCACCAGTTGTGCCTACTTGTCTAGGGGCAGGGTGGATGGGGGCAGGCGTGCAGTGGGCAGGCAGCACTTGGTGACAACTGCTGGTCATGCGGGGTGGGCTAGCTGAGGGTGTCACTAGCGGGACATCTGCTCTATGAGGAGCAGTGTGCCAGGGTGGATGCAGATGACCACGGTACATGCATGCTCAGGTTGGTGCATGCTCCACTGCTCCCCTGCTGCCCCTTCGGTGAGACAACGCCTCGGATACGGCCGGTGACACTCTGCACATCTATGGCCCACAGTGGTCAGTAAGTGGGGTGTGCAGCCAAATGACTACCTTGCAGGCCACGGCCGGACACCCCGGTCCTGAGGGGAGACACCCCGACCCCATCCCCTGATAGGCAGAAGTAGGTAGATTCTTGATAAGCAAGGGGGTGAAAAGTTATCAGGGTAGGTGGAAATGTGGAATTGAGGTTACAATCAGATCAGCCGTGATTTACTTAAATGGAGGAGCAGGCTCGAGGGGCCGAGTGGCCTGCTCCTGCTCTTGATTTATATTTCCATACACCTCTCACTCTCTCCATGTTCAGATTGGCAGCCACCATCTCAGCTGATGGGGCGTCAAATCTCTTCGTGTTGGAGGGCTTTCCATTGCCCTCCAGTGATGGGAACCAGTTGGCCATCCTTAATTAGCCCACTCCCTGGCTTTTAATTAGGTTGGGCATCGGAAATGGTGGTGAACAGGTCCACAGCAGGATCACAACCTGGGACTAGTCTCCATCACCGGTTGCCAACCGGCCCTTTCTCACTTTAATCCCTCATTTGGGGTCTCACTGACATGCTACTTCCCTCATGGTCACCATTAAAGTTATCAGCTTGGTTCCTTTCACGCTGGTCTCAATTGATAATCTTAAACGACTCATGCTTTACTCATGTAGTTTATCAGCGCTTCACCCTGGACTACCGTTGTATTTCACTCTGTTACCCTAAGTGTGATTTGTAATGTGTATCTATTCTGCTCAATTTTAATTCCTTCAGTTCAACCACATTAAAACAATTTCCAACAATCTGTTTAGAAATGTTTTCGATACGTGACAGGAGATAGCACCCTTCGAGGACAACAAATTGCTCGAGATGAGGAACTCTATGGCTACTTTATACGCCTATAATTTCTATGTTAACGTTTTATCATGAGATCGGCAAAGGCAATTTCTGTTTTTGAGATGCAGTCTGGCAGAAAGTGTGTGCATATTTTCTAAGATAGGCTGCAGTCGGTGGATTAAAGATTATTAGAATCTCCAAACAGGAATGTGGCATACAAACAGTTCTCTGCATTAGCATCTAATTGAGTGCTTTAGACAGCCATGCCCTGTCATTATTGCTATCTGGGCATTTGCAACACGCACAGATTGTGCAGCGCTGTCCTGTGGGGCGTTCAGCTAATGGGCATTGGCCATTACATATGGCCTCAGACAGACTTAGGGGAGGGGATGGTGGTGTGGCGGGGCCACAGAATTTTCGATAGCACTTGAGGCCACAGTAATTACTGTCACAACGCTTGCCACACACCTGATGTCTACCTGTGGGCACAGCTCCAGCACAGGGGGGATTGTGGGATTGCTGTTTGTCCTTGAATCAGCAACTCACAGCTGTGCACTGTATTTTTTTCTCTCGTATGTATCTGGAGGCGAAAAGGCTAGTCACCAAACCCACGACAACTGCAGGCACTAAATATTATTCTCATCAATGCTCAGATTTGTTTGGGAAATTACTGACTAGCGTTCAGGCAAATGCCCAGACTTGTATTGCTTTTTTTCCTCAGAGGCCACGGGTCAAAGACTGGTTTTAAAGGGGCATTATCATCTATTGCAATGCCTGTCAGTATATTTGATCGTTTGGTACACATGGACACATGATCAGTAAAATGGTGATCTTGCCATCTCACCAGTTGTATATTTTATGACGAGCAACTGTTTGCAGCATTTGTAAAGTAAGAACATGGCAAACACTCAAGCTACCACAGAAATAACAGCATGCAATATTAGAGTACGCGTTTAAAAAAATATTCATGCAACTGATTTGTCAGCAATATGGAAAAGGGCATTGAGCCATTCATTTCAATTATTTTTAGTTGAGTTAATCGTCAGTTAAAACAATGTCGCGCTAAGTTCTAATACACTGATATCATATGTTGGCTGGGAGGTGATGTTATGAATTCATGGGGTTTCACCAGCTGGGAATGCAGACCAGGATTTCCGCTGTCTGTCTGAATTCACGGCGGGTGGGGCTCTACCCCAGGAATGCCAATTCATAAAATTATCCCGAACCAAGACTGCTGCTATGCAAGCTTCCTCCAATAGGTAACTTAGCAAGCGTTCAGGGCAGTGGCTTTGTCACTCTGTGACATCGCACCCTTTCTCGACTCTTTCTGCCTTATTCTTATATAATCACTGTTCATCTTCAACCTCAATGATATCCTTAAAGTTCCGAAAAATAGGTAGTGAAGCACGATAGAGCCGCACGCACTGCAGCTTTAATGGCAACTGTATGGCACGGTAGCACAGTGGCTACCACTGTTGCTTCACAGCACCAGGGTCCGAAGTTTGATTCCCGCTTGGGTCACTATCTGTGTGGAGTCTGCACATTCTCTTCGTGTCTGCGTGGGTTTCCTCCGGGTGCTCCGGTTTCCTCCCACAAGTCCTGAAAGACGTACTTGTTAGGTGAATTGGACATTCTGAATTCTCCCTCTGTGTACCCGAACAGGCGCCGGAGTGTGACGACTAGGCGATTTTCACAGTAACTTCATTGCACACAGTACGTACATAGTAGACAATAAGAATAATCAACAAAGAACATTGACAAATGGTACATCGATACACAGTGATTGCTTACAGTACGGAACAAGGGGCCAAACAAAGCAAATATATGAGCAAGAGCAACATAGGGCGTCGCGAATAGTGTTCTTACAGGAAGCAAATCAGTCCAAGGGGGAGTTGCTGAGGAGTCCTGTAGCTGTGGGGAAGAAGCTTTTCCAATGTCCGGATGTGCGGGTCTTCAGACTTCTGTATCTTGTGCCTGATGGAAGGGTCTGGAAGAAGGCAATGCCTGGGTGGGAGTGGGTCTCTGATAATGCTGTCTGCCTTCCTGAGGCAGCGAGAGGTGTATACAGAATCAATGTGGGGGTGGCAAGCTTGTGTGATGCATTGGGCTGAGTTCACCACACTCTGCAGTTTCTTGCAATCTTGGACCGAGCTGTTGCCATACCAGGCTGTGATGCAGCTGGATAGGATGCTCTCTATCACACATCTGTAGAAGTTTGTGAGAGTCGATGCAGACATGCCAAATCTCTTTAGCTTCCGTAGGAAGTAGAGACGTTGTTGGGCTTTCTTGACTGTTGCATTAACGTGACCAGGACAGACTGTTGGTGATGGTACCCCCAGGAACTTAAAGCTATTGACCATCTCCACTTCGGAGCCATTGATGCAGGGAGTGTGTGTCATGCAACACTTCTTGAAGTCGATGATCAGTTCCTTTGTCTTTCCGACATTTGGAGACTATTAATGTAAGCTTACTTGTGACAATATGAACAAGCTTACTCCTGCAGAGGGCAGTAGATCGGAGCTGTTGATTGGCTGTTGTGGGAAAATTTGCATCTGTGCATTGTGGTCACTGCATCCAGAAAGTGTACCTGAGCAAGACACCCTAGGTTTTCAAGTCAAGGCAAGTATCCAGCAGAGGGCAGTAGCGCGGAGCTGCTGATTGGCTGTTGCAGGAAAAATTTGCATCCGTGCATTGCGATCACTGCATCCAAAAGGTGGTTTGTGGAAGAGCTGTTGTCAAGTGACAGTTCCCTCCCTACCTCCTCCTCGAATCAAAAAAAACCCAGTACGAAGTCTTACAACACCAGGTTAAAGTCCAACAGGTTTGTTTCGATGTCACTAGCTTTCGGAGCGCTGCTCCTTCCTCAGGTGAATGAAGAGGTCTGTTCCAAAAAACCCAAACACTGTAAGGATCCCATCCGAGTAAAGATCACGAGGGAGACTCGGGGGCAGCTAGAAGTAGAAAGAAGTTGTACCATGATGTCACAGCCTGCAGGTAAGTGATTGGCTGTGACTGGTAAGTAGTTTTTCTTTTCCCTGAGGTGTTATCATGCAGGGTGCAGTGGTTGCTGAGTGAGTGCTTGCTGAGAAGGGGAGTACATTTTAAAAAAAAACTTACTGTTGGGAGTGTAAAATTGGCAGGAGACCCCAGACCCATGTTATGCTCCTCTTGCTCAAGGTGGGAGTTCAGGGACACGGCCGATGCCCCTGACTCCTTCATGTGCGGGAAGTGTGTCCAGCTGCAGCTCCTGTTGGACCGCATGACAGCTCTGGAGCTGCGGAGGCACTCACTTTGGAGCCTTCGCGATGCTGAGGAGGTCATGGATAGCACGTTCAGTGAGTTGGTCACATCGCAGATTAGGATTGGTAAGGGAGACAGGGAATGGGTGACCAAACGGCAGAGAAAGAGCAGGAAGGCAGTGCAGGTGTCCCCTGCAGTCATCTCCCTCCAAAACAGGTATACCGTTTTGGATACTGTTGGAGGAGATGACTCACCAGGGGAAGGCAGTAGTAGCCAGGCTCATGGCACCATTGCTGGCTCTGCTGCACAGAAGGGCAGGAAAAAGACTGGCAGGGCTATAGTTATAGGGGATTCAATCGTAAAGGGAGTAGACAGGTGTTTCTGTGGTCAAAAACGAGACTCCCGAATGGGATGTTGCCTCCCGAGTGCACGGGTCAGGGATGTCTCAGATCGGCTGCAGGACATAATGAAAGGGGAGGGTGAACAGCCAGTTGTCGTGGTGCATATAGGCACCAAGGATATAGGTAAAAAATGGGATGAAGTCCTACAATCAAAATTTAGGGAGTTAGGAGATAAGTTAAAAAGTAGGACCTCAAAGGTAGTAATCTCAGGATTGCTACCATTGCCACGAGACAGTCAGAGTAGAAATTCAAGAATAGTCAGAATGAATACGTGGCTTGAGAGATGGTGCAGGAGGGGGGAAGTTCAGATTTTTGGGACATTGGAACCGGTTCTGGGGGCGGTTGGACCATTACAAATCGGACGGTCTACACCTGGGCAGGACTGGAACCAATGTCCTAGGGGGTGCTTTTGCTAACACTGTTGGGGAGGTTTTAAACTATGGTGGCAGGGGGATTGGAACCAGATTAGGAAGTTAGAGGTCAGTAAAGAGGCAGCAACTAAAGCCAGTAAGGTACTAGATAATAAACTCAATGTGACTAAGGGGAAGAGTAGACAGGGAAGAGATGATGAACGCAAAGGGACAGGTGGTCTGAGGTGCATTTGTTTTAATGCGAGAAGTGTAGCAGGTAATGCAGATGAACTTAGGACTTGGATTAGTACCTGGGAATATGATGTTATTGGTATTACTGAGACTTGGTTGAGGGAACTGCAAGACTGGCAACTAAATATCCCAGGGTATGGTTGCTTCAGGAGGGATAGAGAGGGAGTTAAAAGGGGTGGAGGAGTTGCATTACTGGTCAGAGATGATATCACAGCTGTGATTAAGGAGGCAACGATGGAGGATTCGAGCACTGAGGCAATATGGGTAGAGCTAAGAAATAGGAAGGGTGCAGTAACATTGTTGGGACTTTACTACAGGCCTCCAAAAAGCAAGCGCGAAGTAGAGGTACAAATACGTAGACAGATTACAGAAAAATGTAGGAGCAATAGGGTGGTCGTGATGGGAGATTTTAACTTCCCAACAATGAATGGGACTCATGTAGTGTTGGAGGCACAGATGGAGCAGAATTTGTAAGGAGCATCCAGGAGAGTTTTTTTAGAGCAGTATGTAAATGGTCCAACTCGGGAAGGGGCCATACTGGACCTGGTATTGAGGAATGATCACGGCCAGGTGGTTGAAGTTTCAGTCGGTGATTACTTTGGGAATAGCGATCACAATTCTGTAAGTTTTAGAATACTCATGGACAAAGTCGAGAGTGGTCCTAAAGGAAGAGTGCTAAATTGGGGAAAGGCCAAGTATAACAAAATTCGGCAGGAGCTAGGGAATGTGAATTGGGGGCAGCTGTTTAAGGGTAAATCCACATTTGAAATGTGGGAGTCTTTTAAGGAAAGGTTGATTAGAGTGCAGGACAGACATGTCCCTGTGAAAATTAGGTATAGAAATGGCAAGATGAGGGAACCATGGATGACGGGGGGAATTGTGAGAATAGCTAAGATGAAAAAGGAAGCATACATAAGATCTAGGCGACTTAAAACTGATGAAGCTTTGGAGGAATATCGGGAAAGTAGGACAAATCTCAAACGTGCAATAAAGAGGGCTAAAAGGGGTCATGAAATATCTTTGGATAACCGGGTTACGGATAATCCCAAAGCCTTTTATTCATATATAAGGAGCAAGAGGGTAACTAGAGAAAGGACTGGCCCACTCAAAGACAAAAGAGGGAATTTATGCGTGGAGTCCGTGGAAATGGGTGAGATTCTTAATGAGTACTTTGCATCAGTATTCACCAAGGAGAGGGACATGACGGATGTTGAGGCTAGCGATGGATGTTTAACTACTCTAGGTCAAGTCGGCATAAGGAAGGGGGAAGTTTTGGGTATTCCAAAAGGCATTAAGGTGGACAAGTCCCCAGGTCCGGATGGAATCTATCCCAGGTTACTGAGGGAAGCAAGGGACGAAATAGCTGGGGCCTTAACAGATATCTTTGCAGCATCCTTGAGCACGGGTGAGGTCCCGGAGGACTGGAGAATTGCTAATGTTGTCCCTTTTTTTAAGAAGGGTAGCAGGGATAATCCAGGGAATTATAGACCTGTGAGCTTGACGTCAGTGGTAGGAAAACTGTTGGCGAAGATACTGAGGGATAGGATCTATACACATTTGGAAGAAAATAGACTTATCAGTGATAGGCAGCATGGTTTTGTGCAGGGAAGGTCATGTCTTACAAACTTAATAGAATTTTTTGAGGAAGTGACAAAGTTAATTGATGAGGGAAGGGCTGTAGATGTCATATACATGGACTTCAGTAAGGTGTTTGATAAAGTTCCCCATGGCAGGTTGATGGAAAAAGTGAAGTCGTATGGGGTTCAGGATGTACTAGCTAGATGAATAAAGAACTGGCTGGGCAACAGGAGACAGAGAGTAGTGGCGGAAGTGTCTTAAAATGGAGAAAGGTGACTAGTGGTGTTCCACAGGGATCCGTGCTCGGACCACTGTTGTTTGTGATATACATAAATGATCTGGACGAAGGTATAGGTGGTCTGATTAGCAAGTTTGCAGATGATACTAAGATTGGTGGAGTTGCAGATAGCGAGGAGGACTGTTAGAGAATACAGCAAAATATAGATAGACTGGAGAGTTGGGCAGAGAAATGGCAGATGGAGTTCAATCCAGGCAAATGCGAGGTGATGCATTTTGGAAGATCTAATTCAAGAGCGGACTATACGGTCAATGGAAGAGTCCTGGGGAAAATTGATGTACAGAGAGATCTGGGAGTTCAGGTCCATTGTACCCTGAAGGTGGCAATGCAGGTCAATAGAGTGGTCAAGAAGGCATACAGCATGCTTGCCTTCATCGGACGGGGTATTGAGTACAAGAGTCGGCAGGTCATGTTACAGTTGTATAGGACTTTGGTTAGGCCACATTTGGAATACTGCGTGCAGTTCTGGTCGCCACATTACCAGAAGGGTGTGGATGCTTTAGAGAGGGTGCAGAGGAGGTTCACCAGGATGTTGCCTGGTATGGAGGGTGCTAGCTATGAAGAAAGGTTGAGTAGATTAGGATTGTTTTCATTGGAAAGACGGAGGTTGAGGGGGGGACCTGATTGAGGTCCACAAAATTATGAGAGGTATGGACAGGGTGGGTAGCAACAAGCTTTTTCCAAGAGTGAGGATGTCAATTACAAGGGGTCACGATTTCAAGGTGAGAGGGGGAAAGTTTAAGGGAGATGTACGTGAAAGGTTTTTTACGCAGAGGGTGGTGGGTGCTTGGAACGTCTTGCCAGCGGAGGTGGTAGAGGCGGGCACGATAGCATCATTTAAGATGCATCTAGACAGATATATGAATGGGCGGGGAACAGAGGGAAATAGATCCTTGGAAAATCGAAGACAGGTTTAGATAAAGGATCTGGATCGGCGCAGGCTGGGAGGGCGGAAGAGCCTGTTCCTGTGCTGTAATTTTCTTTGTTCTTAATAATAAAGATTACTATTATTATTTCTCACCAGCGGAAACTAAAAATTAAACCATTGCAGGCGCAAATATGGTTATGGGACATTATTAGTTGCAGTGCAGGAGATGCCACGGTCTTAAGGGCTTGGGCGTAATTTGGGTTCTTGGGTTGGCAACATGCTTATTTACCCCATTTCTCGCGCCTCACCCCACATCCCTCCCTGCAATTGAAAAAGAATGCTGACCTGCAGCTTTCAATTTGCAATCAATCTCTTCCGATGCAGAGTTTCACTTCAATCAGCTGTGGTAATCAACTAAAGCTGGTGTTTCGATGGCATGTCTGGAGACACCATGGTAATTTTTGTAAAAGTGTGCACTTTATTATTTGGCAACTTCCTGCTGCTGACGAAGGTATGTGTCTCCTGTGTTGAAGACATGGATCCTGACGGCCTGCGGCAATCTCATCACTGGTAATTCTATCGCCATATTAAACAGTTTGCAAGGACACAATGAAGAGTTTGCAACTTTTCGCAACGTAATGGGAGTTGCTACAAAGCCAGAATAAACATAGGAGATATTCAGAAAATTAAGCCCTTGATACAATGTCTTTTGGCAGGATGCACAGAACCGTGTCTTGGCATCTTGCATCAATCCACCTTCATTTTTAGTTGACCTGAACAAACAAAATGCAGCCCCTTTATTCATGCTTTCTGAATCCACAGCATTACTACTTGCTGCACTTACCTTGACAATAACAACTTGCATTCGTATAGCATCTTTAATGCTGTAACATCATACCTCAACTGGCATTGCAGATGGGAAGAATAATTTCTGAGTTTATAATAATAATAATAAGAATCTTTATTGTTACAAGTAGGCTTACATTAACACTGCAATGAAGTTACTGTGAAAAGCCCCTATCGCCACATTCCAGCACCTGTTCGGGTACACAGAGGGAGAATTCAGAATGTCCACATTACCTAACAGCACGTCTTTCGGGGCTTGTGGGGGAAACAGGAGCATCCAGAGGAAACCCGCACAGACACAGGAAGAACGTGCCGACTACGCATAGACAGTGACCCAAGACGGGAATCGAACCTAGGGCCCTGGCGCTGTGAAGCAACAGTGCTAACCACTGTGCTACCATGCCACCCAATGTAACTATAAATGGATTGTAGTCAGCAGCACACAAATGATGGGCGAAAAGGCTTCCTTCTGTGCTGCATGACCCCATGAAAAGTAAAGAAAAAAGTATTGCTAATAAGCGAGAAGAAGTTAATAAAATTACATCTTCTAATATTCTGGAAGATAGAATTGTTTCTGGACAAACAGGACTTCATGACACAAATCAAAGACTTGCGTGTACAGTGGTGTGACTGAATATATGTTTGTAAATATATTATTTAAAGTAATACCTTTCTTTGGATTGAAGGAGGATTTCAACAGCAACAGAATAGTTTAAAAAGTAGTTTATGCTGAGAAGAGACAGGCCAGTTGGTGTTGTCTCATTTTAGTGTGGGTGACACTGCATCACAGTGCATGTACAGCATGCAATTAACATGGCTGTTGCTTGTATTTGCAAGGTCAGCTAATTTAAATAAGTCAGACATGCTCCCTGTCCATATTGACCACAATACAGAGTTATGGCCCCAGTCATAACTGGACTGGAAGAAGCCAGAATGGGACCCTGGCTCAAAAGACTGTAACTTTATTTTTAAAAATAAAACGCAGAGGAACAGAGTCACAGGACTGCTAATTAATTGCGACAACAAGGAAAAACATTTATTAAACATGTCAAAATTGGATTACGATACAATACGCCGTTACTCTTCCCTTAATTTAACAATTGCATATAGTGTTTAGGATTAACATATTACAAAGTACATCTGAATCCACAATGGTCTTATTAACACAAAGTCCCTTTTAAGCACACAAGATGACTGTGAGAAAATGCACTCTCCTCCACTCTGAATCCCAAAAGAATGTTTGTGGATGTCTCCTCAGAATCCCCCAGATGGTGGTCATATCAGAGTTTCCAAATTTCATTCCCGAAAACACATTTAAAATCTTCTCTCATAGTTATGCTTTCCTGTGGTGATTTGCATTCCAAAATGCAGACCAGGTTTTCCAAATGTTGCTTTTAAACAAAGCTTCTGCCCTACTATTAACAGGAAATCCAGTCCAGGATTTTACACCAACCCCATTTGGATGTCTTTGTCTTGACTGTTGTGCAAACTGCTCACAATTGCTTTAACTCTTGATTCCCAGATTGTACTAAAATGGCATCAAACATTTGATTTACCTTTGAAGGCAGTGTCCCACTTTAACTCTGGATACTGCAATTGTCTCTTTAGCTCAGAACACTTTGTTTACTCTTCCTTGAATTCTTCTAAACAATAGCTTGGTCTCTGTTCTCTTAACTACAGTCATCTTAAGCCCCAGTTGCTAAGCAACACCCACATGCTTATGCCTTTTATTTATTCCTCACGTCATAGCCCTCTCTAAGCAGAGTAGAAACACAGTTGGAATTTAACTAACCCCCACACATACAAATACCTTCATCCAGCATGAAGCTTTTCAGGCACAGAAACATTAAATGAATCCCACTTAAAATTAAAGCTTATTTCTAATGTTTACCAATACAAATATAAATCCCATAAAACAACCTTTGTTTTCCTAACAGCAGGGAGTGTGATTGATGCCGATTTGTGATACAGCATCACCACTGAGAGCATTTTAAAGAGATGTAGACATCTAAAGGTAAAGAGGGGAAGTTCAAATATTCTTAGAACCTTTAGAAAAGACACAAATAACTTCTGAATTACTTGTCAGCCTTTCCAGAAGCTGTATGGAGGTGAAGGTGCATCAGACAAATAGCAAAAGAAGGCAAGTACACATGGTACTGGCTGAAAGATGATGCAGATTTCCATAAGGAGCCAACTCCTAAATGTCAAAGCAATAGTACCTACTCAAAAGCACTTTACATCAAATTGCAAGTGGCATTTTGGCTACAGCTGAAGATTCTGAGGGAACAAAATCTGACCGATCTCAGTACAATATCCTTAAATGTGTAAAACTGATATGAGTTCACTGCTCATTGCTGTTACCAGATTTTATACTTTAGTGACCTTGAGTACACAATAGAATATTGAACACAAAGATAAGAGAAAATTATTTCAGATGCTGGAATTTGAAACAAAAATAGAAAATCCTGGACAATCTCAATAGATTTGACAGCATCTGTGGAGAGAGAAGGGTGCTAACATTTCGAGTCTGGATGGCTCATATTGAAGGCTGTGTTTAGCACACCCATTATGCATTGTTTGTCATCCATTCAAGCCAATAGATGGTAAATCAGGTGGGAGCTAGGTACCTCTGACCCAGTATTCTGACATGCATCCCAACAGATGATGATGGTCTGTGCCGGGAGTGAAAAAGTGCAAAATGACCCCTGATATTCACGGCCCCTCTCTAAGGCATCATGAAGCTGGTTGATGTGGGAATTGAAAATGCTACATTGGTCCATTTGTCTTTGAGATGGGGTAAAGAATTGCTGGAGCAGAGGATTGTGAATTTTAGGTGCACCAAGCTCACATGCCGATCTGGTACTCTCCATGCTGGTACCCAGTGCGAAAAGACAGGGGTGAAAAAAGCTTTTCCATCCAATTAAAAGACTCATTGGGTAAGAAATTATTTTAAATGGTGCTAACTTGGCATGATTTAAAATGTTACATGTGAGAGATACAATTGCAGCACCAATTGAAAACCGGAGAATGGAATAGCCTGTGTCTCTGTCTCTGCAAAATTAAAGCATAATGGCATCAAATTTGTGTAGTCATCAAACCAGTTTCACAATAGAACATGGGGTGAAATTCTCCGGCTCGAAGGGCAGCACAGTGGTGCAGTGCTTAGCACTCTGTCTCACGCACTGAGGACCCGGATCGAATCCGGCCTCGGGTCACTGACCATGTGGAGTTTGCTCATTCTTCCTGTGTCTGCGTGGGTCTCACCCCCCACAGACAAAAAAGATCTGCAGAGTAAGTGAATTGGCCTCGCCAAATCACCACTTAATTGGACAAAAAGAATTGGGTACTCTAAATTTATTTTTTTTAAAAGAAATTCTCTGACTCGCGACGCTGCAAACAATCTTGTGCGGAGATTCGGCGGTCTGGCCAAATTGAGGTCCTTGCCCGGCGCCGGTTCGGGAGCCATGCTCCGCTACCTCGTTGGTGGCTGTAAAGAGGTGCTCCGGGTGCATGCAAAACCTGCATTTACATGTATTTACATGTCATTAGCGTGTTTGACCCAGCATGCTCCGGGCCTCTGCGATGCTCCACCCCTCCCGGGAGGAAGTCACACAGGTGCGGTTTGCTACAGGTATTTATAAACGGGGACTGAGTGCCATGGCTGCTGAGGGGGAGAGAGAAGGTAAGCAAAGATTTTAAAAATGTTAAAAATTGTACTGCTTGCTGGGGGGGGCACTGCCAGGGCTGCGGGCGGGGGGGGGGGGGCGGGGGGGGAGTAGGTGGGGAGCAATTTTCTGACAGCTCTGTGGATTCTGGGTATCCCCGTGGGAATCGGGGTGTCCTGGCTCAGGCCACAATTGCTGCAGTATTTGTTTTAAATTCACCCATTTGGTACAAATTACAGGCCCCTGGATGTTCACTCTGCTGACTGCTCATTGTGTACTGTAAATGTTCACAGAGCCTCTGGTCATTTGGGAACCCACCCAGGCCACCCCTCTGGAAACCCTCAGACTGCAGCTGACCCATCAGCTGGATGGGCGTGGCCAAGCTCAATCAGTGGAATGCCAGGTGCTGCCGCTCCTCAGTTCACTCATCAGAAGCTCAGCCCCACTTCTGGGGGAGCAGGGCAAGAGCAGAGCTCATCCCAAACAAAGGACACATGCACCGTGGCCTTTGGCATCCTCCCTGGCACACTGCCCCTCTCAGGGCTGAGGCCTCAACAGTGACACTATCAACTAGTCCACTCTGCAGGACCACCAGTTGACTCCAAGCCCTGCCTGCCCACTGCGTCACTGCTCCCATCCATCTTGCCCCAGGACAGGATGTCACAACCAGTGTGTCACACTCAGGACCCACATCACACTGCAGCTACACTCCCAGCAGACACACACTTCCCTGCGTCACCTCCATCTGTAGGACATGCCCACACACAAATGTCTAAGCATGGAGGCGATTGATGGCATGCAGTGACCCTCTCTGCCACACAACCAGGTGTCACCCTGCTGGCGGGATAACACCTGGTCCATCCAATGTTGACCCCACTGGTGGGACTGGACAGCGGCAGCAGAACCTATCGCTGATATGGGTTGCATTAGCCACTGGTACTCCTCTTGGGACAGATGGTCAGAATAGAGGCTCCCCGGTGCCACTCTGTTGGGGATAGCAGTGCAGTATGGAAGGCAACATATCGGGGAGAATGGCTGAGGGGTAGGGCTGGGTTTGATGGGGGCCATGTGCAGGGTGGAGCTGAAGTGCAACTCAGAGTCATGATGTAGCCTGTTGGATCTGGATGGGCAAAGGAATACGTATCTTGCTAACATGTCTTTTCCCCCGCACAGATCATTTCGGAGTACGGTCAGGGATGCTTGCTTTCTACCTGGCCTCGGCTGCCAATGCAGACGCACGGAGACTGGAGGCACAGGGGGTGCTCGGGGAGCACCCTGTACAAGACAAACCTGCCCCAGAGCAGCAGGAGCCAGCTGGTGAGGCTGCAGAGGCGGCCGTCCAACAGGCCGAGGAGGAGGTGCATGTCCCCCTACAAGCACCGGCTCATCAGGGGATACCCTTCATCAATAGGAAGGGGTTCCACTCCCTGAATATGCTGTCGGTGTGTGACCACCAACTGCACAACATGTACGTCCGAGCCCGACACCCTGGCAGCGCGCATGACGTATATGAGGAGTTACCTCTGGTGAGGGGTTGGCTAATGACACCTGTCCTGAGGCCTCAGACCAATGCGGAGAATCGCTATAACGAAAGCCAATGCAGCAACCAGTAATGTCATTGAGTGCTGCATCGGTGTTCTCAAGATGTACTTCTGATGACTGAACTGCTCCGTTGGGGCTCTCCACCATAGCCCCCGGAGGGTGTCTGACATCGTGCTGGCCTGCTGTGTCCTGCATAACATCACGCAGCAGGGTCTGGTTTAGCACAGTGGGCTAAACAGCTGACTTGTAATGCAGAACAAAGCCAGCAGCGCGGGTTCAATTCCCGTGCCGGCCTCGCCGAACAGGTGCCGGAATGTGGCGACTAGGGGCTTTTCACAGTAACTTCATTGAAGCCTACTTGTGACAATAAGCGATTATCATTATTATTAGAGGGGGGACCTGCTGGAGGAGGGGGAAGAGTACTAGACCGCATCTGACGAGGAGCATGAGTTGGAAGATCCGGGCATGGAAACCGGGCTGGCACGGCAGGCCACCCAATGTGTGCTCCAGAGCAGTCATTTTCAAAATCGGGGTCGCAGGTGGGTCGTGGGCGGGTGTTGGGAGGGTCACGGAGCCATCCACCGCAGCGTTCCTGATCACAAGAATTTTAAAATGCCGTCTGCGACTGGCTTTAAATATGACAGCTGTGACTGTCTTTCAGAATGCGAGCATGCTGCGTATGCGTGCCCGCTCATTAGTACGCATGCCCAGAGCCTAGCAAGAAACACCGCCTCCTCCTGACGTCAGCGCGCTGACCCAGGAGAAGATTTTTAAAAAATTCAATGCAGTCTCCTTGCCTGAAGCGACGGCAGAGAGCAGGTCACGCGCCCCCGAACACTGACGTCATGTGCTCTCGAACACTGACGTCACGTGCTCTCGAACACTGACGTCACGTGCTCTGGGTGCGATGGTGAATCCTCCATTTTGTCAGCAGCAAACAAGCAACAGCACTGTAAAATTTAAAATTGATCGTTTTGTAATAAGGAAGAGAGGGCCAGAGACACAAACAGGCCAGGATCGTACAACTAAACCTGCTGGAGAGAGTGGCTCAGGAGAATCCACAACAGGACAAAGCAGTGGTGGTGTGAGCTCCAGGACCTCTGATGAACAACCCACCAATTTTGGCATCGGGCTACAGAAAATCCTGCCCTTAATCTCCAAAACAGAGAATTTAGCCCATAGTGTACTTTGTATTTTCTATAATATAGAAAACATGTAAATTGATGTAGTATCATGTTCACATTCAGTCCGGCAAACACCAACAAGACAAATGACCAACTACTCAGGTTCAAGTCATCTTTTTTGACGGAATAAATGTCAGCCAGACTCTTCCTTAAATATTGCCAAGACATCCCATACAGCATGCTGAACTGGCATCAGAAGGACGGTACTTCCAACTATGCAGTGATGCCTCAATGTGGTACTGTTAACCCAGATAAGCTACATCAGTCCGAGAGTGGTCTTAGACCCACACCTTCTGACTACTGTAATATAATAATCTAATGCGGCAGAGTCGCACCAATCAACAGTATTGTTTCAGACTAAATATTCAGTATATATGTGTTTATTCTACACAACGGTATTAATTATCCATGGATATTCTGACTTTATTTTCGTTCTAATGCTACACTTTAGAAAGAAGCCAAAACATTTTTGTCATTTATGATGCCTCGCTGAGTCACCTTAGGCGAACATTTTTGCAGAATTCTCCGTTGCGGGTCCTCCTCTCCGCCGCCCGCACCCACGCCCGCGGGTTTCCTGACAGCGTGGGGGTGGCCACAATGGAAAATTACATTGGCCATCTGCTGGAATGGAGGATCCCACTGCCGGCGAGAGCGGGCCGCGCAGGAAAATGCAGCTGGCGGGCCAAAGAATCCTGCCCACAAAATGTGAGCAGAAATAGGCCATTCGGCCCCTCAAACCTGCCCTTCATTCAATAAGAGTGTGGCTGATTTGTTTGTTCACATTCCCATCTCTGTCCGATAACCTTCGATTCCCTTCCCTAACAAGAATCTATCTATCTCTGCCTTACGAATATTAAATGACCCCGCTTCCACCGCCTTCTGAGAAAGAGTTCCAAAGTCGCACAACCCTCTGAGAGAAAAAGAAAATGCCTCATCTCTCGCCTAAAATGGGTGATCCATAATTTTAAAACAGTGCCTCCACGACCTGGTCTCATCCACAAGATGAAACATCCTTTCCGCATCCACCTCGTCAAGACCATTCAGGATCTTGCATACTTCAATCAAATCACCCCTCACTCTTCTAAACCTCAGTCGGAACAAACCCAGTCTGTCCAACCTATCCTAATAAGACAATCCACTCCTTTCAGATATCACTCTAGTAAACCTCCTCTGAACTGCCTTCAATACATTTACACCCTTCCTTAAATAAGGAGTTCAAAACAGCACACAATGGACATGATTGGACGGTCTCGCCACGTCCGACTCAGTGACGTGATTGGGGGGGCGGGGGGGGGGGGGTGGGGGGTGGGAGGGGGGCGTTAAATCTCACTAGAGGCCTCTTGTGAGGTTTACGACCCTCAGTGAGATCTAACGAGATCCAGTAAGATGTTGCGATCTGGATCTCGTCCTCACTGGGTGGGATCCAGATTTGCATATTTGGCACTTCCAGCTGGACACCCTGGCAGTGCCAGCCTGGATCCTTTTCAACTGTGGCCTTGGTGATTTTACTTGCTTCCAGAAATCCGACAAAGAGTGACTTTACCTTCAAGCAGCAGGGATGCCAAGTCGATACTCTTTAGCAGTGAAGAGCGCAGCACACACCAGCACAGTAGACCAGAGTTGCAGTTCCTTTTTTAACCCCTTTCCTTGTGTATTCCTGAACGGGGAACAACGCAAGCATGTCTGAGCTGTGACTTATGAGAGCCATTTTGTGATGATATGGTAATCAGCTTCTATTATCTTCACAGGAGATTGCAGTTCAGTTTTTAAGTGACCAGATAGCATCACTTAAATATGTCTGCGCTGGAGAATCCCAAGGCCTGGGATTGAATGCCAGAATCTCTTCCTTTGAAATGTCTCTGCCTGACAAAGCGTACAACATTCTGTTAAATCTCTCAGTACTGAGTCTGATCCACATAGGAATTCCAGCAAGTGGTTACTTTGCAGTCTCAAACTCAAGCCGGTTTTTGCTTGTATGTCCTTTGTAAAAAAAAAAGACTTGTGTCTTATATAAAAGTTCAATATGTCCGAATGTAATTCGGGGCTATGATGCATTGTCATAGCACAGTGCAGCACTCCCTCAGTACTGTACCGGACTATCAGCCTGGAATGTCATGCCTAAGAGCGGGTCTTGAACCTACAACCTTTGATTCAGATGTTAGAGTGTTACCAACTGAGTCACAACTAACACTGAATAGTTAGGGGCCTTCAGCAACAATTCAGGTACTTGGCAAAATGTGCAGCAATTCAGGTTTTGGAGAGGTTAGAAAAATTCTGTTATTCGAGGACCTGAGCAATTCAGGTACTCTGAGCCATTAGGAGTAAGTCAACAACCATCAACAACAATCCAGGTGATAGAAGACATGAGCAACAGTTCAGAAACTTGGAAACAATACAAACAATTCAAATAGGCAGACATTTGCAAAGGTTCAGGTTTTTAAAGATTCCTAAGGTATCTGCGGTCATAGGAGCTACTTGGAGACAATGAATACAAGAGCCAGGGCGCCTTGCAAAACCTATATCAACATTAGTTTGGCTCCAACTGGAGTATTGTGTCCAATTCTGGGCACTGCACTCTGGGAAGGATGCAGAGGCTACGGAAGAGTTTTTACATAATGATTCCAAGGATGTGGGACTACAGTTACGTGAATAGACTGGAGAAGCTGTGGTTGTTTTCCCTAGCGTAGAGAAAGCGAAGGAAGATTTGATAGAGATGTTTAAAGTTGGGAAGGGTTTCAATGGAGTAAAAAAAAAACGGTTTTCAATGGTGAAAGGTTGATAATCAGAGAGGAGCAATTTAAAGTAATTGGCAAAATGACCAGTGTTAAGTAATGGGTTAAGAGACATTCGAATTAGTTGTCTCATTTATGTTAAGTATCCAATAATTAATACTGATATGTAAAGGAGTTTCAGGTGGCCTTTGGGTCAGCTGATGTGATGATAGAGTTTTGTGCAGAGTCTGTTGAAGTAAAGTAAAGGTGTTTGTGAAAAGGAGCTGAACCTTTGATTCTTTATACAACAGCAGCTAAACGTCTAACAACCAGGGGTGACTTGAGGGGAAACTTTCTTACATAGGGTTTGGAAATCACTGCGGCTAATGTGGTGAATAGAAATTTAACAGCTGTCAAAGGAGTTGGATAAGAAAAAAATAATACACGTATAGCGGGAAAGAGCAGGGAAATAGGACTAACTTGGTTGGTCTTTGAAAGAGCTGGTGCCGAATCGATGGGCTGAGTGGCCTTTTCCTGTGCTGTACTGTTTTATGATCCTGTGGCAATGGAGTAGAGATACCCAGGGACATGATGAAGAATTAAGGTATTCAAAGACATTAGTAGCAATTCAGCTATTTTGGGGTTTCAGAAATGGTCCTCGGGCAAATGTGTTGTGCTTAAGCTGACGTTGGCCATTCAGTGCCGAGATGAAGGAAAGCGGTTTAACATGCTGCACCTCAGGTCTCGGTCTCACATCATCCCGCTCGAGAAAAACCTGCAGCCCTCGTGCTTCTGTAACTGGTGTTATTCACTCGCCCTCTGCCAATGCAGTTCTGTTTGTGTGAATGGCTATCCCTATTCTACCCACACCCACCCACACATCCATTTCCACCAACTATGAGAGATTCTATGCATGGTAGCATAGTGGTTAGCACTATGGCTTCACGACGAAAGGGTCCCAGGTTCGATTCCTCCTTGGGTCACTGTCTGTGCAGAGTCTGCTCGTTCTCCCCGTGTCTGTGTTTGGTTTCCTCCGGGTGCTCCGGTTTCCTCCCACAGTCCAAAGATGTGCAGGTTAGGTGGATTGGCCATGCTAAATTGCCCTTAGGTTAGATGGAGTTATGGGGATAGGGTGGAGGTGTGGGCTTAAGTTGGGTGCTCTTTCTAAGAGCCGATGCAGACTCGATGGGCCAAATGGCCTCCTTCTGCACTGTAAATTCTATGATTGCCCAGTTGAGTGAGGCATTCTTCTACTTTGATATATTTTTACCGCTTCCATGTATCAGTTGACAATCGTTTTAAGTTTGCAATTGGCCATCATCAGACCGCAGAGAGCTGACAATACAATCTGAGATATCACTTTGGTGCAGTACACCCAGGAGAGCTCCACTGTTAGAACTGCCAACCCTTTGCTGAGACATTGGAATAGGTTTTCTTGCCCCCTGCGGTGTTTTTTTCGGAGGTGGTTCACCATCGGTCGCTGGCGGGATTTGGTGTTTTTGATGGGACCGGAAGACCCTGCCAGCAGGAAGAGCTGGAAAGTTCCACCCATTATCTCTTTCTGATGCGTGCAGCACATTCATTGCTGTGTCGGAGAAAGAGTTAAGAGCTCTCCCATAGTTCTGGCCAACAATTACATTCAAACTAGCCCCACTAAGGCAGATTACCCGATTGCCATCTCGTGTTTGTGATATCTTTTTGTGTGCATCTTTGTTCTGTATTACATCAGATCAAAGTTATTGCATTGGCTGTGAAGTACTGAGGTCAGCACGGACAACATTTAAAAGCAAGTTCTTTCCTTATGAATAAGGATAGTCCTTTTTCTCAGTGGAGAGCTCAGCATCTTAATGGAACTAATCTTGAGATTGTTCGATGATAGTAAATGTAATTTGTTCGTTATATACCTGCAACATTTGCATAGAAATAAATGGCACTTAATTCAGGATATTCAAATATATGCACTACATGCGGGCGGACAGCACGGTAGCACAGTGGTTAGCACTGTTGCTTCACAGCGCCAGGGACCCAGGTTTGATTCCCAGCTTGGGTCACTGTTTGCGGAGTCTGTACGTTTTCCCCGTGTCTGAGTGGGTTTCCTCCGGGCGCTCCGGTTTCCTCTCACAAGTCCCGAAAGACGTGCTTGTTAGGTGAATTGGACATTCTGAATTCTCCCTCAGTCTTCCCGAGCAGGCACAGGAGTGTGGCGACTAGGGGATTTTCACAGTAACTTAATTGCAGTGTTAATGTAAGCCTACTTGTGACACTAATAAAGATTATTATTATATGCAATGATTCAGTGTGAGAAAATCTATTGTAAGGGGACCATACATAAAATTGGAAACAAATGTCTGATATCATAAGTAAAGGAAAAAAAATATTAGAAATGCACAACAGAATCAGAATTTAATAAAGGAAAAATGTACTATTTTTAATGAATCCACAGCAATATATGCTTGGCAGATGTCACAAATTGGACCTGCAGTATCTCTTGTGCTGGCTAATTTTTTCCCCTCAAAATCTGTTTTCAAATTTTGGAGGTTGTTCTTCAGCACCATGTCGGTGATCTTGAACGTGGATTTGGAGCCCAGACCTCTGGGAGCCATATTTGGGGTGTCGGACTTGCCGGAGCTGCAGATGGGTGCAGGGGCAGATGGCTTAGCCTTCGCCTCTCTGATTGCTCGCAGCGGGTCTTGTCGGAGTGGTGGTCAGCTGCTCTGCCCTGCGCCTTGTTTGGCTGAGGGATCTGTTGGAGTTCCTGTATTTGGAGAAGGTCACATTTGCTTTTTTTTTTGGGGGGGGGGGGGGCGAGTGAGGGGTTCCACAAGAGATGGGGTTTGTTTGTAGTACATTTTAAAGAGCTGGTTACTGTTAGCTGTTAAGAGGGAGGATGTGGGGGGGCAAAGTATTTTTTTGTTCTAGGTCATTGGGGGGTGGAGGGGAGAGTTGGGGGTTGAGATGTTTTTGCTTTGTTATGTTGTGCATTTAAAAAATGTTAAAATGTTAAAAACTTGAACAAAAAATATTTTCCCCAAAAAAATTGTGTTCGTAAAATGTGTTAAGATACATCGTATCAATTTGACATTTCACAAAGTGCAAAACAGACCAGTTTATTCCGTTAAGTAAGTGCATAACGCGTCCACTTTTCAGAGTCAATTTGTGTTACCTTCAGCCTATTCTACTCGAGTAGCTTCGCACTAAGTGTATCTGCAAAATGAATAGAATCTTTAATCCAAAACAGAACCACTAATCATCGTATCCCTTATTATTACTGAAACACCAGAGCTGCAAATTCTGAGACCATAAAGCTCTTCTCCATCCTGTCTTCAAGGATTTATCTTGCTTATTTTTTTTGATTTGCATCAAAACTCAGCAAGTTAGACTTAAGAGGAGTTTGAAATACAGCATTCCTTATTGCACATACAGAATAATGCAGAGTATGCAGTGAATTACAAGGTAGTTATTCAATCAAGCCACAGCAATGTTACTTGTAAGCTTTACGAACATCAGCAGAATTTCCAATATTGAAATACTGCTTTAGATTCCTGCTACTTTATATAAAAATGCCAATTGTTGAGGACTTTTCTTACGGTGGTGCTCCAGGCATAATAGAATAATAATGACGGTATTATTGGCATCAGTCGGACCTGGACACTCTATATATTGCACTGTATGATGAGTATATTACGGGATGACAATATTAATTGCAGTATGACTGATACTGTAGACATTCAGCTGAAATTTGCTCCCTATTATATCAATTGCAACTTCAGTTAAGTAAATGAATACTGTTCTGAAGCACACAAAGGTCTCCCAGATTTTTTTTGGGTGTCAATGACATGCTGCCGTTTCTCTTCAAACAATTAGGGTCTCTTCCATGAGCTAGCGTTGTTTTGCTGAAATCAATCCATGAGGTGGCGAAGGTAGCTTTGCAGAGTCTGTACCCTGCTGTGCAACGCAGTGCAGTAACCGGGATTGTCACGTCGATCCTGGCTGCATTTGCAGCATGGAGGGAAGCTAATTGGATTTGTTGTCACCTCTGAAGCTGCCAGGAGCACATGTCTAGTTGGGTTACAGATGAAGACATCACCGATACAGGCTTGGGGACGTTTCAGCTGCTCCCAGTGCTGCTAATGGAGTGGTGTTGATTTACTGTTTGAATGAAAGCAGCAGAAGCAAGCTGTTCACAGGTTCTATTCCAAATAAAAGAAAAAAGGATTAATGCGATACAGTGACTTGCTGCAGTGCTGATGCTGTGAGGTGTCAGAAACCCCCACTTACAGTAACTCTCCGCAAATTCAGAGTTGATACCGATTCATACACACATGTGACCATGGAGGGAAAAGGGAGAATCTGACTCTGAACTCCAATAATCTGAACCGGGCTGGTTTGGAAATATCTTTTAAAAAAAATAAGTTTCAGTTTAGTTGAAATTCCAGAGCTTTTCTTTACTCTTTTAAGCTGAAACGGTTATGGCCAATATGGTGCATTGATTGAATTCAAGTACGGAACACTGCTGTAATTCAGAATGATGCCTGAGCTTTAGCTTGTTTTAGTCAGATCCAACTTTTTAAAAAAATGCACCATAATGCCTCCAAGAGCTAATGATGAAAGAAATGATACTATTTTAAAATTATGGCTGCTGCTCTAATAATTTTGTGCAGCTTTAATGGGATTCAGCCAGTTTTAAAGGTAGTTAACTGTTCATTCACAGCCAGTTTGCACAATGTTTGCTGACTTTTAGTCTGCACCTCTCACCCCAACTAGGTTCTCAGAGTTCGACATTTAAGTATTTTGATGGATGCAAGAGTCATTTGCATTGTGCTGAGATGCCTATTCTGGCTGGGGAGCAGGGGTGGAGGCAGTGATTGCATGTCGAAGATCTGTAGTCCTATTCCAGTGATGAAGAAGTTTTATTTTGTAAATAAACATCTTTACAACAGTTGTCCGGAATCTGCACTTTCAAAATTTAAATACCTATAAAAGCCCTTATTTGTAATACAGCAACGTTGGGCATCGCAAACCCATATCCTTTCCATCACCAAGACTGCTGACTTACATCTCTGTTACACTGTCAATCTTTATACCTTCCTCACCTCATCCATGCCTTCTTTTTACCTCTGGGCTTGACTATTCGAACTCTCTCCTTGATGGCCTCTCAAATTCGCCCCTTCATAAATCTGATGTGGAGATGCCGGTGTCGGACTGGGGTGGGCACAGTAAGAATTCTTACAACATCAGGTTAAAGTCCAACAGGTTTGTTTCGAATCTCTAGCATTCGGAGCGCAGCTCCTCTCTCAGGTGAATCTAAATCATAAATTTGAGTTCATCCAAAACTCAGGTGCACGATTCTCACTTGTATCAAGTTCTGTTCACCCATTGCTCCTGACAGGCAAGGGTCCCAGGTTTTAGATCAATGCTATCACATTTCCAATGAAAAGTTTCACATGAATTGTTACCCTACGTTTACTAGATTGATATCTGGAATGAGCAGGTTGTCTTATGAGGACTGATTGAAAAGGCTGAGATTGTTTCCACTAGAGTTTCGAAGAGTGAGAGGTGACTTAATCGAAGTATAGAAGATCCTGAACAGTCTTGACAAGGTGGATATTGAAAGGATGTTTCCTCTTGCGGGTGAGTCCACAACTAGGGGGCAGTGTTTTATAATTACGGGATGCCATTATAGGACAGAGCTGAGGAGAATTATTTCTTCTCAGAGGATTGTGTGACTTTGAAACTCTCCACCTCAGAAGGCAGTGGAAGCTTGATCACTGAACATTTTAAGGCTGAGGTAGATAGATTTTTGTTATGAAGGGAATTAAAGGCTATCGGGGATGGATGGGGAATGTGGAACTCAACACAAAACAGATCAGCCATGATCTTACTGAAAGGCAGAGCAGGCTCGATGGGCCAAATGGCCTACTTCTGCTCCTATTTCATATATCTTTTTCTGTCGCATGCTGATTGGATTGCTTTGCACGATCTGCATTATTTCAGCTTTCCAACAAACAATTTTCATTTCTTTGCATGTCCCTTTTCATATTGGCTTTATGACCTGCCTCAGCACAGTCTAGTATTGCTGGGATTTTTACATGGTGGATTCAAATGCACACGACAATACTTAATGTATGCAATAATGTGTGACTCGACTCAGTTAGCAATTTAAAGAGAAAGCAGCAAGTGTCATTGGCAGTAAAACATTTTTTACGTATTCTTTCTTGTGATATGTGCGTCACCGGCAACACCGGCTTTTATTGGCCAGCCCTTATTGCTCTCGAGAAGGTGGTGGGTGAGCCGCTACGGTTAATGTGGCAGAGGTACACCCATAGCACATTTTTCTTTAGTGTTTCGATACAACTGAGTGGCTTGCGGGGACATTTCAGAGGGCAGTTAAGATTCAACCACATCACTGTGGATCCAGAACCACACTGAGACTGGACCAAGCAGGGGCAACATTCGGGAAACGACTGCATTCAACAATGTACTGGTTTCATGCATTTTATTCCAGATTCATTAATTATTTAAATTTAAATTCCCAGCAACTGTGATGGGATTTGGACTCATGTCTTAGGAACTTTAGTCCAGGCTTCCCAATTACTAAGTCCAGTGACATTACCACGATGTTTGTCCGCCTAACATGTCTATTACTTATTAATATTCCAAACACAGGACAGTACAAAACTCTTGCTCGTGTTTTAATTTTTGACTGACAACACAAGGTATTGAGCAGTAAGTAAATAAGTAGATAAGTAACAATGGTCTAATATTCATTTTTAGTTGATATTAAACAATGCATTACGAATATAGGCAATGCTTTGAAATTTATATAAGGAAACTACCATTGATAGCAGTATGCAAATTGACCCGGCATACAAGACGACCATACTTTGCCACTGCCAAAATGCATTTTTAGGTCAATAGGAGTCAGCTTCAAATTGTTTTAGTTCAGAAGTACAAGTTTAGGGTTATACTGGCCTTGTACGTTGGCGCATGGGATCCAGCAGACAATAAGGATCATAGCTAAGAAGATGCATGGGAGTTTAAGACACATGCATACAGAGATGCCCTTGCATGGCGACCAAAGAATAGAAATGGGTCCTCCTGCAAAAAGAATGGCCTGAACCTTACACTCCACCCAGCAGGTTTTGAGGACCGGGTGCGATTTTATGGTGGGGCAGGCAAGTTCCCTTGGATGGGAACCCTGACTTGTCCCTATTAAGGCCCTTAAGTGGCATCCTGTACACTCCAGTCCCCTGGACCCCTGCAATTTACCTTGACACCGGCTCCTTGCATTTAATCTCTGGCACGACGCTGCTGTACCTCTTCTGGCCACTGCAGTTCTATGCTTGGATGGGCTGTAGAGCTGTCAGCCAATCTGATTGGCCAACAGCTCTCCAAGGCAGGACATCCTGCCTGCTGCCAATCAATGCTCATTAGAATGTGAATTGGCAGCGGGCCTGATGGGACGGTGCAAGCACTGAAAATAATAATAATCTTTATTGTCACAAGTTGGCTTACATTAACACTGCAATGAAGTTACTGTGGAACCCCCCTAGTCGCCACATTCCGGCACCTGTTTGGGTACACAGAGGGAGAATTCAGAATGTAGAAATTACATAACAGCACATCTTTCAGGACTTGATTGATTGATTTGATTTATTGTCACATGTACCAAAGTACAGTGAAAAGTATTTTTCTGCGGCCGAGGAACGTACACAGTACGTACATAGTAGACACAAGAATAATCAACAGGGAACATTGACAAATGGTACATTGACAAAACAGTGATTGGTTACAGTGCAGAACAAGGGAACAAACAAAGCAAATACATGAGCAAGAGCAGCATAGGGCATCGTGAATAGTGTTCTTACAGGGAACAGATCAGTCCGAGAGGGAGTCGTTGAGGAGTCTTGTAGCTGTGGGGAAGAAGCTGTTCCTATGTCTGGATGTGCGAGTCTTCAGACTTCTTTACCTTCTGCCTGATGGAAGGGTCTGGAAGAAGGCAATGCCTGGGTGGGAGGGGTCTCTGATAATGCTATCTGCCTTCCTGAGGCAGGGAGAGGTGTATACAGAATCAATGTGGGGGTGGCAGGTTTGTGTGATGCATTGGGCTGAGTTCACCACAGTCTGCAGTTTCTTGCGATCTTGGACTGAGCTGGTGCCATACCAGGATGTGATGCAGCCGGATAGAATGCTCTCTATGGCACATCTGTAGCAGATTGTGAGAGTCGATGCAGACATGTCCGAATTTCTTTCGCTTCCGCAGGAAGTAGTGACGTTGTTGACTGTTGCATCAACGTGAGTGGACCAGGACAAACTGTTGGTGATGGTGACCCCCAGGAACTTAAAGCTATCGACCATCTCCACTTCGGAGCCATTGATGCAGATGGGAGTGTGTGTCGTGCTGTGCTTCCTGAAGTCGATGATCAGTCCCTTGGTCTTTCCAACATTTAGAAAGAGGGTGTTTTCCGTACACCATGCAATCAAGTGATTTATCTCCCTCCTGTAGTCTGATTCGTCGTTGTTTGAGATGCGGCCCACCACAGTCGTATCATCCCCAAACTTATAGATTTGGACTTGTGGGAGGAAACCGGAGCACCCGGATGAAACCCACGTAGACACGGAGAACGTGCAGACTCCGCACAGTGACCCAAGCTGGGAATCGAACCTAGGACCCTGGAGCTGTGAAGCCATAGTGTCAACCTCACTGTGGTACCGTGAATGCCACTATGCTACCGTGAATGCCACTATGCTGCCGTGAATGCCAATTCAGTCCAATGACATAGGAATCTGGTTCCAAGCTAAAAGTCATCACACTTGCTGTGACCCAAATCAAACCCTGAGTCCTGCAAAGATTTCAGAGCAACAGCTTGTTGCTGTGTGACCACTTTTTGGAAAAAAATGCCTAGCATTGCGACAGGTGACCAAAATGACTCCTAGACCGTTAAGATACCTCAATGATGATTCGATGAACGCTTTGTGTCTTACGCTGAAGATGTTGAAATAGATGATTTTAAAAAGTGATTATTGTGGCTCGAACTATCCTTGGAGAGTTCATTAAATAAAACGTGTCACATTGATTTAATTTGAATTACCAGTGTTCTTTTTTCCCCCCACATTTCTAAATGCTTACCAGAAAACAACAAGTGTCTCACATTTTATGCTCAGTATATAAATTGACATCTGTTTTTGTTAGGATTCTTTGAAGCTTCAGATGTCAATCTATATTCTGCAGCTACGGTATGTACCAAAATATGCCATCGGTCAGAGGATTCTCTCAGGTAACAATCCAGTGCTTTCAGGAGAGGGGAGGAAAATTGGGTTTGGCATATTTGAAAGTACAGGAATTGTAAATAAATAATAAACGAATGCCGACCGTACAGGATAACAATATTTTATAATCAATAAGATTGAAATTATTGCACTTGAACAGGTAAAGCTAGGTGTGTCAGGTTTGACAGTACTAGGTGAGCAAATTATTACACCAGAATGATTCAACACAATTGCCAGGAAATGCACTCAAACTCACTATCTTCAAACATTGGCTCATTGCAACAAATGAAAGTTTCCTACAATTAATATCTTAATAAAATTATTCTATTGACCTGAAAAACATTGAAGACTAGCTGGAACAATATCAACAGAGTAATTAACCACAGAGATAAAGGAAAAGCTATCACATTTGCTCTTACACTAGGAACTGAGAATCTGCTGTTTCCTAATAACAATAATCTTTAATGTCACAAGTAGGCTTACATTAACACTGCAATGAAGTTACTGTGAAAAGCCCCTAGTCACCACATTCCAGTGCCAGTTCGGGTACACGGAGGGAGAATTCAGAATGTCCAAAGTAGCTAACGGCACATCTTTCGGGACTTTTGGAAGGAAACCTGAGCACCCGGAGAAAACGCACGCAGACATGGGGAGAACGTGCAGACTCCACACAGAGAGTGGCCCAAGCCGGGAATCAAACCTAGGATCCAGGTGCTGTGAAGCATCAGTGCTACTGTGCTATCGTGCCAGGGTCTACTGTTGCAATACTGTGTAGTGTGTCGTTAAAAGGACGCATCTGTTGCCAATTTTTACTCACAAGAATATTCTGCATTTTACTTTTGAGAACTGGTATCTCTTAGCATCTTAGTTGAAAATTAGTTGATTCTTAAGTCAAAGAAAGGGTACATTTAATTTCGACAAGGTCATTTTATTATTTATTCATGAGCTGTGGGCTGTGCTGGCAAGGTTAGAAATTATTGCTCACGTCTATATAGTTATGTGGATTCCTAGGCCACAGTTAAAAGTCAACCACGGTCCTGTGTATCTGGAGTCAGAGGTAGCCCAGACTGGGCAAGGTTGGCAGATTTCCTTTCTTTTTTTTTAAATTTAGAGTACCCAATTATTTTTTTCCAATTAAGGGGCAATTTAGCGTGGTCAATCCACCTAGTCTGCACATCTTTGGGTTGTGGGGGCGAAGCCCACGCAAACACGGGGAGAATGTGCAAACTCCACACGGACAGTGACCCAGAGCCGGGATCGAACCTGGGACTTTGGCGCCGTGAGGCTGCAGGGCTAATCCACTGCGCCACCGTGCTGCTCAGATTTCCTTCCTTAAAGGATATTAGTGAGTCAGATGTACTTTTTTTTACAAAGGTCCATAGTCACACATAACTGATGCTATGTTTCTTAAAAAATTCTCGATTTACCTCATGAATTAAATTTAAATTCCCCAGGTGTCATGGTAGGATTTGAAGCCTTGGTTTTGGATTAATAATCCAGGTTTTTGGGTTACATAACATAACAACTATTCAATGCACCCCACCTCAGGGGATGAACAGAAATTCAGTGTGCTCATTTTACAGACATAACAGAAGCACAATACATGGATGATAATAAAGGGTTGTGATGAACGGTTACTGCCTTATCATCATGTAAGGTGATGTCCCCTTTAAGACCAGGCTTGGAACACTGGGGTCTCCGCCTCTGGCTCCGCCCATCTGGGAGCCATACATAAAGGCCTGCCTCGTGGTCTGTATAGCAGTCAGCTCGCGTCCAAATCTGTAGCATAGTTATTAGCCTAATAAAGCCTTCTTTACAGTTTAATCTCTAAGCATCATTATTGAGGGTACCTCAATTTATTAGGCTAAACTAGATTCAGGATGGACGCAGGCCTAAAACCAGAGAAGCTCAATCTGGAAGCACGAACGCCGGAGGCAAAGGAAATTTTTAAATACTGGCTGCGGTGCTTCGAGGCCTACCTGGACTCCGCAGAGACTCCCATCCTGGGGCCACGCAAGCTGCGTCTACTCCACGCCCGGGTGAGTCACAGAATCTCCGCCACGCTCAAAAAGGCGACGATTTATGAGGAAGCGATTGAGTTGCTCCGCAAGCGGTTTGTCAAACCCGTCAATGAGGTGCACGCCCGGCATCTGCTCTCTACCTGCCGGCAGCGCTCGGGGGAATCGCTCAACGAGTTTGTTGAGAAACTCACCGCGCTGGCCAGGGACTGTGACCATCAGGATGTGACAGGGGAAGTCCATATGAACCTGCACATCAGAGATTCTTTCGTGTCCGGCATCCGCTCGACCTACATCCGGCAGCGACTGCTCGAAAACGGGGCAAAAGACCTCCAGGAGACGCTAACGCTCGCCTCCTCGCTGGAGGTGGCCCGACACAACTTGGGTACGTACCCCGCGGACTCTGCCAGCCCCCCCCCGGACTTCCTCAGACTCGCCCGTATTACAGGCCTGCGCCACGCGGCGACCCGCTCACCATGGGGGCACACCTTGCTACTTCTGCGGGCAGGGCCAGCACCCACGCCCACGCTGCCCAGCCCGCTCCGCGATCTGCAGCGACTGCGGGAAGAAAGGGCACTTTGCGAGGGTCTGCCAGGCCAGACCCAGGGGCCAGAAAAACAAAGAACAGCTGGCCAGAAAATTAGGCTCTCAGGCCCGCAGGCCTCGCAATGCTGCTGCGCACCGACCCGACACGTCCTCTTCTGACGCGTCATCAGCCTCGTGTGAATCATGGGAGCGGCCATCTGGTCGGCGGCCATCTTCTCGACCCGACACGTGCGACCAACGGCAGCGGCCATTTTATGACTCCGACTACCCGCGACTGGGTGCGATCACCCTCGATCAATCTCGGCCAAAACACCTGCAGAACTCCATGATGCAGGTCCAGGTCAACGGGCACGACACTGCATGCCTCTTCGACTCCGGGAGCACGGAGAGCTTTATCCACCCTGAAACGGTAAGGCGCTGCTCCCTACGCACCCATCCCACATCCCAAACCATAGCCCTCGCATCTGGGTCCCACTCGGTACAAATCATGGGGTACTGTATTGCGGATCTCTCGATCCAGGGTGCCAAATACACCCGTTTCAAATTTTATATCCTCCCTCACCTCTGTGCCCCCCTGCTGCTCGGACTGGATTTCCAGTGCAGCCACCGAAGCCTGACACTGAAGTTCGGCGGACCCTTGCCCCCCCTCACGGTGTGCTGCCTTGCGACACTGAAAGTCGCACCCCCCTCGCTATTCGCTAACCTCACTCCCGACTGTAAGCCCGTCGCCACCAGGAGCCGGCGCTACAGTGCCCAAGATATGGCTTTTATCAAGTCAGAGGTCCAGCGTTTACTGGGAGAGGGGGTCATCGAGGCTAGCAACAGCCCTTGGAGAGCGCAAGTGGTGGTAGTCCGGTCCGGGGAGAAGAAACGGATGGTCGTGGATTATAGCCAGACCATAAACCGATTCACGCAGCTTGATGCGTACCCCCTTCCTCGCATCGCGGAAATGGTAAATCGGATCGCCCAATACCGAGTCTTTTCCACGGTCGACCTCAAATCTGCCTACCACCAGCTACCCATCCGACCAAAAGACCGCCTCTATACTGCCTTCGAAGCAGCCGGCCGGCTCTTCCACTTCCTCAGGGTCCCCTTTGGTGTCACAAATGGGGTCTCCGTCTTTCAAAGGGCGATGGACCAAATAGTGGACCAGTACGGTTTGCGGGCTACATACCCGTACTTGGACAATGTCACCATCTGCGGCCATGATCAGCAGGACCATGACGCTAACCTCAAAAAGTTCCTCTAGACCGCCCGAGCCCTTAACCTGACCTATAACGAGGGCAAATGCGTTTTCCACACCACCCGGCTGGCCATCCTCGGCTATGTCGTGGAAGACGGGGTCCTAGGTCCCGACCCCGACCGCATGCGCCCCCTTAAGGAACTTCCTCTCCCCCGCAGCCTCAAGGCCCTCAAACGGTGCTTGGGGCTTTTCTCCTATTACGCCCAGTGGGTCCCCAAGTATGCGGACAAAGCCCGCCCACTCCTAAAGACCACCACTTTTCCCCTCTCGGCTGAGGCTCAATTGGCCTTCAACCGCATCAAGGCCGACATCATCAAGGCCGCCATGCACGCGGTGGACGAAACCATCCCTTTCCAGGGAGAGAGCGATGCATCAGACATCGCCCTGGCTGCTACCCTCAATCAAGGAGGCAGACCAGTAGCGTTCTTCCCCCGAACCCTCACCGCCTCCGAGATTCGACACTCTGCAGTCGAAAAGGAGGCACAAGCCATTGTGGAGGCTGTGCGGTGCTGGAGACACTACCTCGCCTGTAGGAGGTTTACCCTCGTCACCGACCAACGGTCAATCGCCTATATGTTCGATAACACGCAACGGGGCAAAATACAAAACGATAAAACTTTGAGGTGGAGGATCGAACTCTCCACCTACTCGTACGATATCAAGTATCGTCCAGGGGAGCTCAACGAGCCCCCAAATGCCCTGTCCCGTGGAACATGCGCCAACGTGCAGGAGGACCGCCTGCAAGCCATCCACAATGACCTCTGCCACCCGGGGGTTACCCGGCTCGTCCATTTCATCAAGTCCCGCAACCTACCTTACTCAACCAAGGAGGTCAAGGCCATGGTCAGGGCCTGCCAGGTCTGTGCGGAGTGCAAACCGCACTTCTATCGGCCAGACAAGGTTCGGCTCGTGAAGGCCTCGGGCCCCTTTGAGCGACTGAGCGTGGACTTCAAGGGGCCCCTCCCGTCCACCAACCGTTATGCCTATTTCCTCACCGTGATCGATGAGTTCTCCCGTTTCCCATTCGCCATTCCCTGCACCGACATGACCTCAGCCACGGTGATTAAGGCACTGCACAGCATCTTCACCCTTTTCGGTTTCCCTGCATATATCCACAGCGACCGGGGTACATCGTTCATGAGCGATGAACTGCGTCAGTATCTGCTCAGCAAAGGCATCGCCTCGAGCAGAACGACCAGCTATAACCCATGGGGAAACGGGCAGGTGGAGAGGGAGAACGCGACCGTGTGGAAGGCTGTCCTTCTGGCCCTGCGGTCGAGAAATCTCCCAACCACCCGCTGGCAGGAGGTCCTACCCGATGCCCTACTCTCCATTAGGTCACTCCTCTGCACGGCCACAAATGAGACCCCTCATGAGCGATTGTTTCTCTTCCCCAGGAAGCCTACCTCCGGGGTCTCGCTTCCACCTTGGCTGACGGCTCCGGGACCTGTTCTTCTCCGGAGGCACGCGAGGAGCCATAAAACGGACCCCCTAGTTGAAAAGGTCTGACTGCTCCACGCCAACCCCAGTTACGCCTACGTGGAGTACTCCGATGGCAGGCAAGATACGGTTTCCCTCCGGGATCTGGCGCCCGCTGGATCCTCCACCACAGACGCCCCTTCCCGCGCCGCTCCCCTGCAGGACCCGTCGCCCCCTACAACACCCCCCCCTTCCGGCCCTACCACCCGTTGGTGAGCTCCTACCGTGTGCCCCCCGTTGCGCCCCCCCTTTACACACCCCGCCGGCGCTGGCTCCGCTACCCCCGGCCCTGCCTAGTTCCTCTGCCCCGACCCGGACCGAAGCTCCGACCGCTGTGCTCCCGGATGTGCCCTCAACCAGGACGTCCGTGCCCGCTGCACCACCGCCCGAATTGAGGAGATCGAGGAGGACGATCCGGCCGCCGAGACGGATGGACCTATGATGGCACTTCACCCCCGCCGGACTCCTTTTTAAACAGGGGGTGAATGTGATGAACGGTTACTGCCTTATCATCATGTAAGGTGATGTCCCCTTTAAGACCAGGCTTGGAACCCTGGGGACTCCGCCTCTGGCTCCGCCCATCTGGGAGCCATACATAAAGGCCTGCCTCATGGTCTGTATAGCAGTCAGCTCTCGTCCAAATCTGTAGCATGGTTATTAGCCTAATAAAGCCTTCTTTACAGTTTAATCTCTAAGCATCGTTATTGAAGGTACCTCAAGGGTCAAATTGGGTGGTCCTAATCACATCAAGCCTACTCCGGTCAAGTTTTCTGAACACAGATGCGGCCGAGCCAGTGGTTGCCACCCAAAAGCTAAGGCAAGTTAATTTATTTCATAAATGTATGTGAAGCCAGGAGGGGTAGGAGTTGTCCCATCCAATAACAAGGCTATTGGATGCCATGTAAAGCTCAATAAGGTTTCATAGTAGAACAATACAGTGGACATATATGGAGAGAATAATACTATTTTTATTTTGATGTGATGCAAGTTAGGGGTGAATGGAGATTGGCGAGATGACAAGTGAACACAAATTGATACAAAACAAGATGTGGATTATAGAGTTTTGGACAGATTAATATTTGTGGACTGTGACCTGGAATGCTGGTTAGTGGAGCATTAGAAATATTGGCCGGGAATTCTTCGGCCATTGGGATTCCCTTTTCCCACTAGCAGCGCACCCCGCCCGTGTATTTCCGGACGAGGTGGGGTGGCTTCAATGGGAAATCCCATTGACAAGCGGCCGGAAGATAGAATCCCGTCGACAGTGAATAGTGCGCCGCCGAGAAACACGCAACTCAGGGACTGGAGAATCCAGCTCATTGACTCTGGAATTGGAGAAAGTGAAAGTAAGGGTGGAATGTGACAGAGATGGGCATTGTTGTGGAGATGATGGGCACAATGTAGAGCTTGAAACGTGGCTCAATGTCAAAAAGGTAGTGCGTTCATTTACCATTTGATTGAACTGGAATAAGCAGCCAGAGAGGGGGAAAGGATTTAGTGGCAGTGTCATGGAAGTTTTGGTAAGAGCCAAATAAAACTGCTTTGCAAAGGTTTGCAAAGGGAGGAATTTCTCAGTAATCCACAGCTTGATGCTACACTGGCAGTGACAAGCTAATCAGATTCCTTACTTTTGCTCCTTTGCTACCTTGGAATGTTCCCTGAGATGGTTTCTTGCAAGTGGAGCACTGTGCAATGTAAGTTGTCACTTCCAGGTGCCTTCTCGCTGTACCACTGCGAGGGTCAAAAGGTGTGAGGCCAGTTGTCTCCAGGTTTTCTGTCGCTTTGAGGTGAGTTTGAAGTTAAATGCTGTGTCATATCTTCAAATGCATTGATCGATGATCAGTAAATTTATTTTGATTGTTATTGAATGACATTGTGACTTCAGCTGTCAGTTTCCACCTTTCAGCCAATAATTCTTTATTGCATAATGCGTTCTATATTATCAATGTATAGGTACAATTTCTCCCGAAGGAAAGAAATGCTTAAACATATATAATGCCTTTATCATGCCTTGAAGAAAGAAAAAAATTTTTGAAATACATTTGATATTAGAACATAAGAATATAAGAACTAGGAGCAGGAGTAGGCAATTCAGCTCCTCGAGCATGCTCCGCCATTCATTACGATCATGGCTGACCATCTCTCGGCCTCAACTCCACTTTCCTGCCCATTCTCCATAACGATCAACCCATGACTAATTAATAATCTGTTTATTTCCTCCTTAAATTTACTCAAAGTCCTGACATCCACTGCACTCTGGGGTAGCGAATTCCACAGGCTCATCACCCTTTGAGAGAAGTAATGTATCCTCATCTGTGTTTTAAATCTGCTACCCCTTATTCTAAAACAATGCCCTCTCATTCTAGATTGCTCCACAAGAGGAAGCATAATAATAATAATCTTTATTGTCACAAGTAGGCTTACATTAACACTGCAATGAAGTTACTGTGAAAAGCACCTAGTGGCTACATCCGGCGCCTGCTCGGGTACATGGAGGGAGAATTCAGAATTTCCAAATGACCGAATAGCACGTTTTTCAGGACTTGTGGGAGGAAACTGGAGCACCCGGAGGAAACCCATGCAGACCCGAGGAGAACTTGCAGACTCCGCACAGACAGTGACCCAAGCCGGGAATCAAACCTGGGACCCTGGCGCTGTGAAGCAATAGTGCTAACCACTCGTGCATCCACTTTATGTTTACTTTATCAATACCTTTTATCATTTTAAACACTTCAATTAGATCTCCTCTCACTCTTCTAAACTCGAGAGGGTATAGGCCTAAACTGCTCAATCTCTCTTCATAGACAAACCCCTCATCTCTGGAATCAAACTAGTATTGTGTATGTTGTTGTAAAGACAATGTGGTCATCATTTTAAAGCAAGGTGTGACGAAAAATAAGCAAATTAATGTCTACTTTTTGAGCAATTGTTGGTTTGAGGGGGGATAATTCTTTTAGGTGGCAAGTACTGAATATATGAAGGGAAAATAGTCATTGTGGATACTTCATGAATTATGCTGAAGAAGCTAAGGATAAAATTGAAAAAGACTTTGGGCATTTAATACAATCAATAGTCCACATGGCCAACCAATTTAAATCAGAATCAATAAAACGATAGGATGTTGAGCCTATAACGTAGTCATAACAGTTGTTATGTCAAAGGAATTAATGGGCAAACTTTATAGTGTTCTGTCAAATTACACTTTGGAACCGGTTTTCACATGGAAACATTGGTGTTAACAATGTTTTAAATGCATCAAAATTAGTTTGGTAATCTTTCTGCCTGTTAACCCTGATGATTGCACTGCCTAGAAATGGGTAGAGGCAGGTTCAATCGAGGCATTCAAGAGGGCATTAGATGATTATGTGAATGGTTATTCGAATAGAAACAATGTGCAGAGTTATAGAGAAAAGCCAATTGAATGGCACTCATTCATCGTCACAAAGTCACTAATGGCATGGTGGCACAGGGGTCAGCAATGCAGCCTCACAGCACCAGGGACCAGGGTTCAATTCCAGCCTTGAGTCACTGCCTGTGTGGAGTTTGCACCTTCTTCTGGTGTCTGCGTGGGTTTCCACCCGCTGCTCCGGTTTCCTCCCACAGTCCAAAAATGTGCAGATTAGGTTGATGGGCCATGCTAAAATTGACCCATAGTGTCCAAAGATGTGCAGGTTAGGTGGGGTGAGGTGGAAGTGAGGTGGGGGTGGGCCTATGTTGGGAGCTCTTTCAGGGGGTCGGTGCAGACTCGATGGGCTGAATGGCCTCCTTCTGCACTGTAGGAATTCCATGGTTCTATAATGCTCATTCAAAGAGCTGATGGAGACACAATGAGCTGAATGGCTTCCTTCTGCACACCGTAACAATTCTGCGATTGGCCATGTGCCATTTTGAAAAGGGTTTTCCTTGGGTGACTGAATCACCTGCCTGTGTCGAGCGGTAAGGCCTTTTCAATACGCAAATGAGAGCATTAAGGCACACAGAGAACCCCGATTCCAGGAAAGAACAATAATATTCATCAGGCATTCTCTAACCAGTTTCATGGATGATAAATGTCCAGTTTGACATGATGCAGCGGCATGGTGGCACAGTGGTTAGCACTGCCTCACAGCTTCGGGGACCCTGGTCCAATTCTGGCCTCAGGTGACTGTCTGTGTGCTATTTGCATCTACTCCGTGTCTGCGTGGGTTTCCTCTGGGTGCTCTAGTTTCCTCCCATAGTCCAAAGATGTGCAGGTTAGGTGTATTGGCCATGCTAAATTGACCCTTCGTGTTCAAAAGGTTAGGTCATCTTACGGGGATAGGATGGAGGCGTGGGCTTAAGTCGGGTGCACTTTACAAGGGCTGGTGCAGACTCGATCGGCCAAGTGGCCTCCTTCTGCACTGTAAATTCTATATTTTTGAGGTCAGGAGGAGTGAAAATAATCTGGGCTACTGCTGTCCAGAGACACACCACTGCAAAGTGGTTGCCACCCGACCTCCTCCCCATGCCCATCGCATTTAATTTGCTGAAAGGCGGGATAGTGTGATGCTGGCCAATCTTGATCAGTGAGCCGTTTGCAACGCCCTTGAATGCGGTGTTCAATTCTTATCACCAAGCATTTAAACACTGGGTGCAGTGTTAACAAGCGCCTGATAATCCTTTAATCTTGGAGGGACGAGTAATGAGGAAAGAAAAAGGGAATTTGGCATTTTCAACCTGACGAAGAGGTGATCTTGTAGAGGCATTTACAAGTGTAATTAAGATAGACTGAGTATCATTCCTCGTCCATAACTAACCTGCGACTTATGGTGTAAATCTAAGAACTGACTAGTTTCCCATAGCCTCGCATTCCATACGAAACAATCCTTGTTTAAAAATAAGACATTTCTAGCATGAATAACTATTAAATATGCACAAGGTGCTTCAGGTGTTAAACAATTGTTAGTTCAATCTACTCATCGTATTGAATAAATAATTTTCTGACACTGGCTGACCCAACAGGCTTTCAAGTGGGAATCGTAATTTTCCTGAATCAAAAGAAGGCAAAGCTGCCTTTTATCATCCATTCATATAGCTGACAGGGGTTACCACAGTGTTACCAACCGAGAAATAAATTTTCACGTGTCCCTTTGTTTTAAGGAGGCACACCTTATCCAATAATTTAGGACGGTGTTAACCTAACTCAGCTGGATGGAAACGGAGAGGGATTAGGTTGAAAGACGGGTTTATACACTCTGTGATTTTACTCTCCATTCTCTTGTATATTGCATGTTCAAGAGGTCTCACGATGAGATTTTGAGTCTTGCCTGTCGAACATTAACTGTTTATTAATAACAGATAACTATGTGCATACATACTGGGTATAGCGTAAGCTAAGAGCTAACTCCATGCTGGTTTCCACACAGGTCTCTGTCCAGTCCACAATTGACTCGAGCCTCAGGCCATGTGTCTCCTTACTGTTTCCCAGCCCCAAATTAACCCTTGCTATTATAACACCTCTCCTCAAATCATTACCCAAAATATTTGCATTACAGTCATGCTCCACCTCCTCCCCAGCTCAAGTCTCTGACTTTATAAATTCAGACAGTCTGGAGCCTTGACAAATCTTCCAGATCTGGTCACATCCAGAGGAGCGGTAGGCTCTTTTGATTTGGGCAACCTTTGTTGATTAGGAGTTTAAGTTGGGATGTAGTTGTGTTTCTGGCACTTGGTTGTCTTCTTTTGATATACTTTTTCCACTCCTTGGAGTTAAACTTCTCTTTGCCAACTTCCCAGCAGCTCTGCTCCAGGACTGACAGCTTATCCCATTCTTTCCAGGTAGAGTGTTCACTCTGTTCCTCTGTGGTACGAACCCAGTTTTTTGTTTTCCGTGTGGTCCACTGTGGTTTTTGGGGGAGTTGAAGATATTTCTGTCTGTCATTTCAATGTTCCTCATCAGTGGGCTCACCTTGCAGTTTGGCTTTTATCGTGAGACTGTGTTCTCCCCTGTGTTTCCATGCCTCGCTGAGGAGTGCTCTGGTAAGTTGATGGTCGCTAGTTCCTTGTTCCACCACAGTCTTGCAGCATTGTGTGTTGGCCGGAAGTTGCAGTGTCTATGCCGCGGTGCTTACAGGTAGAGTGACAGCAAGTGTTGGAGCCTAGGTTTGGGCCCTATTCTTCTTTCGCTGGTAATTGTCCTGTGTGTCTTCCGCTCAAGATACAGTGGTAATTATCTGAAGGTTTGGCTGAAGAGGAGCTTCCGTCGCCTGCCAAGAAATTGGACAAATTGACCTGCAAAGAGTGAAGGTGATTCTGAGCTGAAGTCCCAGTGGAGAGTCTCTTTACTGTCGGGTCTCTTGGGAACTTGCAGCTCCGTGCAGTTGATGACAAGGGTTATCTTGATGTTTTCTACCATTATAAGAAGGTTAAGGGCCACAGTGGCATCTCTGCTCAAGAGAGAAAAGGATTGATTTTGGAAGACAATTGGGACTTTGAATATCCACTTGTTGCCATACCTTAGTGGTTCTAGGATCACGCCTATGACTGAAAGTCAGACTCCTCCAGGCTCTTACAATGGTGTGTACATAATTTGTAGCCAGAGATCTTTCAGCCATGGTTCCTTATTCGAGAGCTCCATAATATTGACTCCCGTGTCCAATTTGAAGTTGGTGAGGTGACCCTTCACTGAGATGCCTGCATTCCAAAATGAGAATGTAGAATCCTTGAACTCACGCAAGAAGCACGGTTGGGTCTTTTCTTGGTGTGGAACCTCAACCTCATGGATTGCATTAGGATCCTCCACCTGTCCACGATTCTTAGGTTTACATAGCTTTCCGAAGTGTCCCAGGTCAATGCGGTTGAAACGCTGTGCTGCGATTGCTGGATACTGGATTCGCCTGTGAGGTCGTTTGGCTCCACAGAGCTGACATGGTTACACACCCTCTTGTGGTCTATTTGGGTATTGCCTTCCCTGGCTTCTGCCCATTTGTTGCTTTACTGGCTGGACAATTGGGGTTGTTCTGCACCATGGCTTACTTTCATCACGTAAAATAGATCAGTACTGTTGGCATATTTCAGGCTGTCTGACTATTTGGATGGTCTTTTCCAGAGTCAGGCCTTCCTCGGCCTGGGGTATGTCTGAAAGGGCATTGTCAGCCACTCCGACAGCAATTCTGTCCCGTATGAGTTCTGACTTAAGGTCACCATAGTCACAGCCTTTAGTTGATCCGTATAATTCCTTTCCTTGGACACGCTTGTTGAATTTCGCTCTCTAAACTTTTGTGTCTTCTTAGATTAAAATATGCATTGAATGATTTTAGAACTTTGTCAAATTTATCCGAGGATTCGTTCATTTCTTGTCTCGCAGTTGTATCATCGGCTATCAGACCGATTGAATAAAGTGGTGTATTCACTTGTTCAACTTCTGTCCTTTTATCCAATCCTGAAGCTATCATGTATCTTAAAAACATTTTCTGCCAATGTCCCCAATTTTCCATTTGGTCTATTCCTTGGATTAGTCCAAATTGGTCTGGTAATGTTGATTAGTTGCCCATGATTTCTTTGAACTGCAAGTGAGTCCAGATTTAACTATTGTGCAGCTCTTAAAGCTGGCACCACAGTAGCCGCTTTTTCAAAGACTCTTCCCACACTTGTTGCATTAGGCGATGATAGTGATCTCAATCTCTTTATTGTCTTTCGTGTTATGCAGCAATTTACTCAGTCAACGCTATTGAGCCTGTCCTGCGACACTGAAGGATTTCAGAGCATTTTACAATCGATTCCTTGCTTTGGCTGAGGTGTTTTTTAAAAAACTTCTGGGTTTTTTTCTTACAATTAGCTTGGCTGCCAAGTGGTATGGTGCCGATGCTGAATACGGGCTGGCCGCAATACTTTCAGAAGTGGACTGCTCTGAACTTTGTACAGGAATTAAACTTCTTAAACTAGTCCTGGCTGAGAACTGATTTCCTCTGTTCACTCCTGCTAGGTCCCTTGACTCTGCAATCTGTGGGCATTCATGATGGACTTCCACGAGAGCTTGTGGAGTCCTCAGCTACACAGTGGAGTTTCCCCTTCTGCCTATCAGCCTTCAATTCTGACATGGAAACACCTTTCAGGTGATCTCTTCTCCGTCTTGATTTCAGGCACTTTCAATCAGACCAGGATGTTGATCCTTTAAATTTCCAGTTTTTGAATTTCTGCTCTGGCTTCTCGGAGGAGCTGGGTTTTACATTAGCTACCACCGTGTTGAATGTTGAATGCTCAGTAGGTCTCATGAAGAGATTCTGAGTCTTGTTTGGTTGAACATCAACTGTTTATTGAAAAGACATAAATATATAAATATATATATACAGGGTGCAGCTCGAGCTATGAGTTAACCCCACGCTTGCTTCTATACAAGTCTCTGTCCAGTTCACAACTAACTCAAGTCTCAGGTCACCTTTCTCTTTAAATCGCACCGTGGGTGGTACTGTTGCCCAGTGCCACATTAGCCCTATCTATGCCAGATACGATTATACTACACATCCAAGTCAATGGAGACCAAACTAAGATAGGTGTAAGCCAGCTTCTGGCATGATCTAGCCAGTTTCGCACCTATGGATTAAGTTCAAGTTATTCCTTTGAATCTCCTTTTAATAAAATAAGAAGATAATACATTAAATGTTACTATGTGCATCTATTGGACACTGTACCCTGAAGAAGTATTCAGATTTACTTATGCTCCCTCTCCAGGGCTAATCCAGGCATAGACTAGCCATTTCTTCATTTCAATACATTTCACCAGTAGAATGCTTAATTCAAAGTGTATTCAGCAATCTGTCTCAGGTAATCTCTGTCATTTAGCGTTAAAGCAATAACCATCCTGAAGTCTTAATTGTGGAACTTTTTAATTCTTTAATGCATCTTCCAGTAAATTGGCACGTGTGCCAGTTGAATTCATTCATGGAAATCTGCCCTTGAAGTACCTGCATTTTTCTCATTATGATTACAAAAACAAACACGCTTCTCTTTATTGTCTCTCAAAAAAAAAGGCACTAAATCTGTTTCCTGCTCTTGACTGAACGTGCTGATTCATGTTGGATATTGTCCATGGTAACGTTTCATCCACATGGCGTGGCTGGCTAGTTCTAGATAATGAGAGTTCTATCATTTTAGGCATTCCCAGTGTCAGCATCAAGTATATACAGCCAGTATAACACTCCCCTCCCAACAATGTGCCTCCAAAAAAGCCTCAGACTACACCACTGCGCCAGTTTTTCAATTCCCACACCAGATTCTCGGAATGAGATTGCAACTTGTGCCAATATAGGGACAACTTTAGACCGTCAACCCGAGCCTAGATCATTGAACATAGAAAATACAGCACAGAACAGACCCTTTGGCCCACGATGTTGTGCCGAACGTTTGTCCTAGATTAAGAACAAATTAATCTATACCCCATCATTCTACCGTAATCCATGTACCTATCCAATAGCAGCTTGAAGGTCCCTAATGTTTCCGACTCAACTACCTCCACAGGCAGTGCATTCCATGCCTCCACTACTCTCTGGGTAAAGAACCTACCTCTGACGTTCCCCCTATATCTTCCACCATTCACCTTAAATTTATGTCCCCTTGTAATGGTTTGTTCTACCTGGGGAAAAAGTCTCTGACTGTCTACTCTATCTATTCCCCTGATCATCTTATCAAGTCTCCCTTCATCCTTCTCCGTTCTAATGAGAAAAGTCTTAGCACCCTCAACCTTTCCTCATAAGACCTACTCTCCACTCCAGGCAACATCCTGGTAAATCTCCTTTGAACCTTTTCCAAAGCTTCCATATCCTTCCTAAAATGAGGCGACGAGAATTGCACACAGTACTCCAAATGTGGCCGTACCAAGGTTTTGTACAACTGCATCATCACCTCACGGCTCTTAAATTCAATCTCTCAGCTAATGAGTGCTAGCACACCATAGGCCTTCTTCACAGCTCTATCCACTTGAGTGGCAACTTTCAAAGATCTATGAACATAGACCCCAAGGTCTCTCTACTCCTCCACATTGCCCCCAAGGTCTCTCTACTCCTCCACATTGCCCCCAAGGTCTCTCTACTCCTCCACATTGCCCCCAAGGTCTCTCTACTCCTCCACATTGCCAAGAACCCGAACGTTAACCCTGTATTCCGCATTCATATTTGTCCTTCCAAAATGGACAACCTCACACTTTTCAGGGTAAAATTCCATCTGCCACTTCTCAGCCCAGCTCTGCATCCTATCTACGTCCCTTTGCCGCCGACAACAGCCCTCCTCACTATCCACAACTCCACCAATCTTCGTATCATCGGCAAATTTACTGACCCACCCTTCAACTCCCTCATCCAAGTCATTAATGAAAATCACAAACAGCAGAGGACCCAGAACTGATCCCTGCGGTATGCCACTGGTAACTGGGCTCCAGGCTGAATATTTGCCATCCACCATCTCTGACTTCTATTGGTTAGCTAGTTCGTTATCCAACTGGCCAAATTTCCCACTATCCCATGCCTCCTTACTTTCTGCAGAAGCCTACCATGGGGAACCTTATCAAATACCTTACTAAAGTCCGTGTACACTACATCCACTGCTTTACCTTCATCCACATGCTTGTTCACCTCCTCAAAGAATTTAATAAGACTTGTGAGGCACGACCTACCCCTCACAAATCCATGCTGACTATCCCTAATCAAGCAGTGTCTTTCCAGATGCTCAGAAACCCTATCTCTCAGTACCCTTTCCATTACTTTGCCTACCACCGAAGTAAGATTAACTGGCCTGTAATTCCCAGGGTTATCCCTATTTCCCTTTTTGAACAGGGGCACGATATTCACCACTCTCCAATCCCCTGGTACCACCCCTGTTGACAGTGAGGACGAAAAGATCATTGCCAACGGCTCTGCAATTTCATCTCTTGCTTCCTATAGAATCCTTGGATATATCCCGTCAGGCCCGGGGGACTTATCTATCCTCAAGTTTTTGAAAATGCCCAACACATCTTCCTTCCTAACAAGTATCTCCTCGAAGGCACTAAAATGAGGCTGGCCAAATTAATTTCACATAAGCAGTGATGAAGCAGAGGTTTTCAAACTTGTTATCCATGGAGCACCTACATTGGGCAAAAGATCCATGGATGACCTACCGGTCCTACCCCACCACTTTCTCTTGCCACCAGAGAAAACGATAATCAGAATTAATGGGACGAATGACATTGCTTTTGATGGGACACCAGTCCACGCTGGAAAGTTTCAATCTCATGTTGGTCTCCATGTTCCTCTGGTTTGTTTTTAGCTCAAGAAGTGATGAAAGTCCCATCTTGCAGTTGAATGCTGTGGCAGTAACATAGATGTTACTGAAAGGACGTTTGATGAGGACTCGTCTACTGAGGTAGTATGGGCTGAGGTTAGAAACAGGAACGGAGAGGTCACCCTGTTAGGGGTTTTCTATAGGCTTCCGAAAAGTTTCAGAGATGTAGAGGAAAGGATTGCAAAGATGATTCTGGATAGGAGCGAAAGCAACAGGGTAGTTGTTATGGGGGACTTTAACTTTCCAAATATTGACTTGAAACGCTATAGTTCGAGTACTTTAGATGGGTCTGTTTTTGTCCAATGTGTGCAGGAGGGTTTCCTGACACAGTATGTAGATAGGCCAACGAGAGGTGAGGCCATATTGGATTTGGTACTGGGTAATGAACCAGGACAGGTGTTAGATTTGGAGGTTGGTAAGCACTTTGGTGATAGTGACCACAATTCGATTACGTTTACTTTAGTGATGGAAAGGGATCAGTATATACCGCAGGGCAAGAGTTATATCTGGGGGAAAGGCAATTATGATGCGATGAGGCAAGACATAGGATGCATCAGATGGAGAGGAAAACTGCAGGGGATGGGCAGAATGGAAATGTGGAGCTTGTTCAAGGAACAGCTACTGCGTGTCCTTGATAAGTATGAACATGTCAGGCAGGGAGGAAGTGGTCGCGCAAGGGAACCGTGGTTTACTAAAGCAGTCGAAACACTTGTCAAGAGGAAGGAGGAGACTTATGTAAAGATGAGGCATGAAGGTTCAGTTAGGGCGCTCGAGAGTTACAAGTTAGCTAGGAAGGACTTAAAGAGAGAGCTAAGAAGAGCCAGGAGGGGACATGAGAAGTCCTTGGCAGGTAGGATCAAGGATAACCCTAAAGCTTTCTATAGATATGTCAGGAATAAACAAATGACTAGGGTAAGAGTAGGGCCAGTCAAGGACAGTAGTGGGAAGTTGTGCGTGGAGCCCGAGGAGATAGGAGAGGTGCTAAATGAATATTTTTTGTCAGTATTCACACATGAAAAAGACAATGTTGTTGAGGAGAATACTGAGATTCAGGCTACTAGACTAGAAGGGCTTGAGGTTCATAAGGAGGAGGTGTTAGCAATTCTGGAAAGTGTGAAAATAGATAACTCCCCTGGGCCGGATGGGATTTATCCTAGGATTCTCTGGGAAGTTAGGGAGGAGATTGCTGAGCCTTTGGCTTTGATCTTTAAGTCATCTTTATCTACAGGAATAGTGCCAGAAGACTGGACAATAGCAAATGTTGTCCCCTTGTTCAAGAAGGGGAGTAGAGACAATCCCGGTAACTATAGACCAGTGAGCCTTACTTCTGTTGTGGGCAAAGTCTTGGAAAGGTTTATAAGAGATAGGATGCATAATCATCTGGAAAGGAATAATTTGATTTGAGATAGTCAATACGGTTTTGTGAAGGGTAGGTTGTGCCTCACAAACCTTATTGAGTTCTTTGAGAAGGTGACCAAACAGGTGGATGAGGGTAAAGCAGTTGATGTGGTGTATATGGATTTCAGTAAAGCGTTAGATAAGGTTCCCCACGGTAGGCTACTGCAGAAAATACGGAGGCATGGGATTCAGGGTGATTTAGCAGTTTGGATCAGAAATTGGCTAGCTGGAAGACAAAGGGTGGTGGTTGATGGGAAATGTTCAGACTGGAGTCCAGTTACTAGTGATGTACCACAAGGATCTGTTTTGGGGTCACTGCTGTTGTCATTTTTATAAATGACCTGGAGGAGGGCGTAGAAGGATGGGTGAGTAAATCTGCAGATGACACTCAAGTCGGTGGAGTTGTGGACAGTGCGGAAGGATGTTACAAGTTACAGAGGGACATAGATAAGCTGCAGCACTGGGCTGAGAGGTGGCAAATGGAGTTTAATGCAGAAAAGTGAGATGATTCATTTTGGAAGGAATAACAGGAAGACAGAGTACTGGACTAATGGTAAGATTCTTGGTAGTGTGGATGAGCAGAGAGACCTCGGTGTCCATGTACATAGATCCCTGAAAGTTGCCACCCAGGTTGAGAGGGTTGTTGAGAAGGCGTACGGTGTGTTAGCTTTTATTGGTACAAGGATTGAGTTTCGGAGCCATGAGGTCATGTTGCAGTTGTACAAAACTCTGCTGCCGCCGCATTTGGAGTATTGCGTGCAATTCTGGTCGCCGCATTATAGGAAGGATGTGGAAGCATTGGAAAGGGTGCAGAGGAGATTTACCAGAATGTTGCCTGGTATGGAGGGAAGATCTTATGAGGGAAGGCTGATTGACTTGAGGCTGTTTTCATTAGAGAGAAGAAGGTTAAGAGGTGACTTAATTGAGGCATACAAGATGATCAGCGGATTGGATAGGGTGGACAGTGAGAGCCTTTTTCCTCGGATGGTGATGTCTAGCACGAGGGGACATAACATTAAATTGAGGGGAGATAGATATAGGACAGATGTCAGAGGTAGGTTCTTTACTCAGAGAGTAGTAAGGGCGTGGAATGCCCTGCCTGCAACAAAAGTTGACTCGCCAACACTAAGGGCATTCAAATGGTAATTGGATAGACATATGGACGATAAGGGAATAGTGTAGATTGGCTTTAGAGTGGTTTCACAGGTCGGCGCAACATCGAGGGCCGTAGGGCCTGTACTGCGCTGTAATGTTCTATTTTCTATGTTTCTTATGAAATTACATTGTTGTACCTCGCATTTACGACAACTCGTGCCTTGCACATGGGAGCTGGTCTGGTTGTTTGATGTCACTTGAGTGGTGTGGATGATGATCCTGGCCTCTGCTCTCTCATTTGGCCAAAGCTGAGGTGTTGCATGTCCGTACCTCCAATGGATCATCAATGGTCCATTGGGCACACTTTGAGAACCACCCAGGGTGTAATGTTTCCAGACTGAATTGACTTGAACCAGATCCAGAGGTGAAAGGCAAGTGGCTAATACATTGCAGCACTCAGTTCCTTCATAACTGGAGATGCTGAATGTGGGAGTTGAGATAGCCGAGATAGCCCCGCCTAGATCTTCCAATGGGCCTTGCTTGTTTTGCAAACGTAAAGTAACTGATCAGAATCAGAAAAGTTGGTAAGGACCCCTTGCATTGGGTATCAAACCTTGTTATGTGAGATGCAATTTCCCTTGGGGGAAGCACTGGGTGACTTTCGGCTTAAGACGCATTTGCCAGAAACAGTTCCCAATATATTTAGCTATTGCATTGCTGAGGGGGCAAGCTTTCTGAAGCCATAATAATACCCATGTGAAATGGACACCCGGGGTAACCAGTTATGGGAAGTTTATGGAAGACTATGAACTTGACACCACAGTGCTACGTTGTCAAGAGCCATTTCTTCACCATTATGTTCTTTTTCATTGTTTATTTGCTGCTGTTTTTATGAATACCATACCCATCGTCCTGAAGCTTATATTTTGCCCCAACCCCCATTACTGCTGCTACTGGGTTTTCCAATGGGAATTCTTCGATCGAAGGTATTTAGAAGTAAAAGAGGAAGCTCAGTGAAGGAAATCTAAGCAGGTCAGATTTAATGAGAGAAGGTCCATAGCTGTTGACCGCTAACACGTACGGGACAATAGTGATCACACCACATTTTAGCAAATTAGCAGTTCAGGCAGAGGCTTTTATTTCGCAAAGGACAGCCTAGAAATGGCACTCAGACAGTAAATAGCCACATGGTTATATAGAACTCAAGTACTGCTGAAAAAGAAACATATTTTGGGGCTTTTCACTTTACACTCAGCAAGAATACCAAATTTCTAAGGCAACAACAATTTACACTGTATGAGAAAAGGGTGCAGATTAGTTGGCAAGTGGACTCTGACTGGTAAAGATATTGCTCTGGAGAATGCATCAGAGAAGAGTTATTTCTCAAGCTTTTGTTTAAATTCAAACCAGGCAATCAAACTCTGATTTGTCGAGGCGTTTCTATGGGAAATGCACCAGGGAACAGTTGCCCCAGAGATCTTGTTTGGTTTAAAAATGAATATACTGGGCACAATTTAAGGGAAATGAAACAGAGTCCTGTTTGGGGCATGTTTAGCCAGATCTTACCCGGTGCTTGCAGCAGTGAGAATGACTCCTCTATTAAACAGGACTCTGCTTCATTTTTGGTCCTCGGTGAGGAACGCCCCACCTGGCTGAGGTTGTACTTAGATCCATTTCCTGAACTAACAAGCTCAGCTCGGCAGTGCAGGAAGAGATCGGGGCGCCATTTTCAAATCTATCCCCTATCTTTGAACACCCCCTCCATGGTCTCTGGGCCCTCCCAATGCCCCAGTTTATTAATGAGGATGTCCTCGAGCCCTCCGCACCCCACCTCGTAAGGGAAGGGCATCTGGCATGGGCAAGATGCCACCTGGGCACCTTGATACTGCGAGCCTGGCAGTGCCCCTGCCACCTCGCACCCTGGCACTGCCAGAGTGGCACCCAGGTGGACTGCCAGGGTGACTGGGTGGTACTGCCAGTGCCTGGGTGGCATTGGGAGTGCTAGGGTGGCATCGGGAATGCCTGGTTACCACTCTGCCCGGAGGCCAATCACCCGGGGACCACCAATCGCCTGGCAGGCCCCCCCGAAGTGCCGATACGCCTCACCCACGTTTGTGGCAACCAGTGCTAAATGGTGCCCGCTTGGCCGAGACAAGGCCGTCAGATCCCATGCCTTGGGTAACTTCTACACAAACATATTTAAGTGAGCTTAATTTAAATATGCAAATCACGTCCCCGCCCCCAATGGGTGGGATCCAGATCGTGACACTATCCTGCGAGATGTAACAAGCTTTGTAAATTGCGCTAGAGGCGTCTCGAGATTTACTTGCCTCGTTGTGTCCCGGGTCGGGTGCTATAAGGCCGTTAGATCACGCCCATTATTTCTGTTTGAAAATGACAGGGTATATAGGCCATACATCCCAATGGTTGGTGGAGTCACAGCAAAAAACACATCCCTTCAGCTCTGCGAACCAGGCAGAGAGTGTACTGACCGTATTCTACCAGTGCATGTTTGCAAAACTCAGAACATAGTATCCAACATTAGATGTGATTTTGCAGCTGGACAACACTTGCTAAACAACCCTGATTGTGCTAAGAATTACACAAACAGCCAATTTAAGATTCTCAGTCAAGCTAGCAATATGGCTCACTAATACTTGCTAGAAACCATATATGAAATGCCCTGTCCTTTGCAGTGCATTCCCGGAGGATGTCAGGTGTAGCAACAAGGTGACTATCAGAGGACTACAGGATTACCACTGGTTATGTAAGATATGAGGGCTTTACACTTCTTACTATCAATGAACCAATGTATTGGTTACGAGGGAATCTCTTACCAGTTTTAATCATGCAATGCTCGGGAATTATTATTAGTCGCTGGCCAAACATCTGGGGTGGGATTCGCCGGTCTCCCAGTCGTGTGTTTCTCGGTGGCATGCCGTTCACTGGCAGCGTGATTCTCTGTTCCCGCTGCTTGTCAATGGGCTTTCCCATTGAAGCCACCTCGCGCCACCCCGGCATACCCACGGGCAGGGCTGCACTGCCAGCGAGAAAAGTGAATCCCAACGGATTGAGGATTCCTGCCCTGGTTTCTTCCCTGCAAATCCCTCCCCTCCCTCTACCCTTTGATTTCCCTGTTTCCCACACTTGGTTAACATTCCCTTGCTCACAACTGGCTTCCTGGTTCTCAGAATTCTTTGCACAGCAGCTGTTGCTATGAAACCATGAGCAAAGACACTCAACTACCTATAACATCCAGAATTCCTGTGGCCAGGCACCACATAGTCAGACGTCATACAATCATACCTGCAGCAATCATACTTGCAGCATGTCAGCAATCCTGAGGCTGGATTCACCGTTCCTGAGGCTAAGTGTTGAAGCCGGGGCAGGATTTATGGACTTCCACGATAGCAAACCTGGTGCCGCATCTGGACCAATTCAACGACTTGTCTTGGGGCTAGCACCGGCGCCACATCAATTCCAATGAGAAATGGTGCCGGATTGGCCAGGTTCGCAATTGACACTCAGGAGGCCGACAAGCTGCAGCCGCATGTACACACTTCACTCCCTACACACACCACCCCAGCCAACAAGATGGCCCTGGTTGCATTGGAGCTCGCTCATATGGATGATGGGTCGGCTGATACAGGCACGTCACACTCTTGCAGAACATTGGAGAGCGAGAGAGAGAGAGAGAGAGACAGAGGGACCATGAATTCTCTCGTTGTTATCAACTTATGGGACTGAATTATAACAGAGCAGGAGGGGCAGAGCTGACCCCCCCACTCCCTCACGTCTGTCTGCCCCCACTGATCAAACCTCCTACTTTCACGTCTAGGTCATTAATGTACACTACAAACAGTAAGGGAACTAGCACCAGCCCCGTTGGTACCCCATGGACGTGGGCTTCCAGTCACAAAAACAACCGCAAACCATCACCCTCTGCCTCCCTCAGTCTTCTCCTCCTCCTACAACCTACAAGCTTTAAAAACCCAAACATTCCACATTCAAATTTTGTACTGAACATTACCTCGGTGGGGTCCTGTTTGAATACTCTTGACCTTCACAGATATTTCAGCAATAATAAGAGCGAAGTAGTAATCCAGAAAACTTAATCAATTTGTGAAAAGTTGCTCAGGTTACTTGGACACTGTCATTGGTTTTCAATTCCATCATCTTAATTCATTCATGGGATGTGAGTATTGGTGCCAGTGCCAGCATTCATTGCCCATCCCTAATTGCCCTTGAGAACGTTGTGGTGAATTGCTTTCTTGAACCGCTGCAGTCCATATACACCCATATATTCCCTTCGAGTTTAATATTGGAAAGCAATTATATGCAAGAGTAGACTTTTATGTAGCATGCACTGCATGAGTATTCTGCATTACAGTCTCCGTTTCATCTTTCAACGTGCTACTTTGTCGATTTGTAGTGAGCAGTCAAAGAATATTACAGTTGGGTGGTATTCCTCATCTTCATCTTGTTTTTCTTCTGCCTTCTTCTCCCCTTTTACTTGGGGTCACCACAGTGCTAGTGGATCGTTCTTCTCCATCTCCTCAGTCACCCATTTGAATCCCTCCCCACCCCGTCTTTCTATCTGCTCCTAGACCTTTGTCTTCCCCTTCCTTCAGCCTGTCATTCCCATTTGGATCACTTAACTTCACCACAGTTCCTCTCTCTCTCTCTGCAACAGATGGCCACACCTTTTCAATCACTGTTTGGCTACTTTCTTTGAAGATTCCACAATTTTAACTGATCCCCCCCCCGCCCCCCCCCCGCCCTCCCCCCAACTCCCCTGATGTTCTGGCTTCAGATGCTGTCCTTTCTCATCACGCTACATATCCATCTTAGCAACAACATCTCTTTAGTATCCAGTCGTGGTTCCTCCTTTTGATGTTGCCCACGTTTATATTATATAACAAAACCCATCTCACAACTATCTTTAGATTCTTCCTTCTAGTTTCACAGTACTTTTCTATCGCACAGCACTCCACTCCACTTCTTCCAATTACGGCATCCAGAGCGAATCCGTTAGTTAATTTCCATTTCCATACTTCCATCTGCTAAAACAATTCACTTTCACCAAGTCTTCACTCAGAGTTGGGTGCTTATTCATTATTGATATATCTGACTGCATTTCTAATTACATGGATCCTTTTCATGAATCTCACCTCCATGTATGGAGAATATTGCTGTACTTGGTGGGGCCTACCTAGAATATGGCTTCATATCCAACAAGTGCCAAGGTGGTAAGTTATCTATTAATTCTGATCCCCTGTATACCATGTATACAGCACTTGTCTTGGTCATCTAATCCATATATGTACATGGGTAAGGATGGCACATTTTGGCACACGGATTTTATTGTAGATTAGTGAAGTCTGAGGGTAACTGGTGATTTGCACAGAAGCAGCACATAGATTTTATGGGACTTGCTTAATGAAAAATTGGAACGCAAGGTACCCCAGTCTATTTTCCCATACCTTCCAACCATAAAGAATGGCAAATGCTGAGGAGGTGGGGATCGCTACCTGCCCGTTGTCTACATTGTGAGAAGGTACTAATGGAAGGACCAAAATAGAGTTGAAGAATGAACTTGGGTAGGTGTAACAAAAGCTTTGCCTACTTCAAATATTTAAATGGCATGGCTTGGAGCCACTATTACTTGCAGGACATAGAAATGTCTTAATTTGTACCTCCAGTACATTAAAATTTTTTATAGACAACCAAATTTTGAAAGAAAATATGACTCCCCGACAAAAGCCGTAGAGACATATCACACCAAGCTTCTCTGCAAAGCCAATAGCGGGTGGCACGGTAGCACAGTGGTTAGCACTGTTGCTTCACAGCGCCAGAGATCTGGGTTTGATTCCCAGCTTGGGTCACTGTCTGTGCAGAGTCTGCACGTTCTCCCCGTGTCTGCGCGGGTTTCCTCCGAATGCTCCGGTTTCCTCCCACAGGTCCCGAAAGACGTGCTGTTAGGTAATTTGGACATTCAGAATTGTCCCTCTGTGTACCCAAACAGGCGCCGGAATATGGCGACTAGGGGCTTTTCACAGTAACTTCATTGCAGTGTTAATGTAAGACTACCTGTGACAATAAAGATTATTATTATGATTAAAATAAACTGTGCAGAGGCTGCAGTGTGGATATTTTAACTGCAGCTTCTCCCTGGTGTCTAAGAGTGAATTAATCCTGCTCTCTATGGTTACATATGCAAATGAAGACTGTAACAAAGGGAAAAAAAGATGCATTTGTATAGTACCTTTCATAACCCAACATGTTCCAAAGTGCATTGCAACTAATTAATTACTTGCTTTTGCAGTGTAGTCACTAGTGCTTTATCGACAAACATGGCAACTAATGTATAAACATCAAAATCACACAAAAGATAATGAGATAATTAGTGGTGTTGGATAAATCTTGACCAGGGCACCACATCTGCTCTTCAAATAGCACCATTGTATCTTTTATGCCCACCTGAGAAGACCCTCAGTTTAATATCTTATCCAAAGTATGGCACCTCTTGAGAGTTTAGCACTTGACTCTCAAGTCTCTGGAGTTTGCTTTGAACCCTTCATCCTCATCTAACTCAATGACACCAAGCCAACACTGATGTTTAGTCAAGTTCTGGAGTGAGGCTTGAACTCAAACACCCAATTCATAGATGGGAAAGGTAGTCACTGGACTGGTAATCCAGAGAAGCAGGCTCCAGGTCACGGGTTCAAATCCCATGGCAGCCAATTCAGTGAATAACATCTGGAATTGAAAGACAGTTTCAGTAATGGTGACCATGAAGCTACCATTAATTGCTATAAAAACCCATCTGGTTCACAACTGACCTTTAGAGAAGAAACTCTGCCATCCTTATCTGGTCTGGCATACATGTTGTAGTGATCTCTATATGTGCATGTACATAAGGGGTTAATGTGTAATCAGTAGCACCACATGATCACTAGAGGGCTGGACCAACAGGTGTATAAAATAAACCACATTGGGTCTCTTTCTCTCTCTTTTGGATGGACTGTGACAAGGAAAGGATTAGTTCAGATGGTTAGTGGAGTTACATATAGTTACTGTAGTTAGATCATGTTAACCTTATCACTAGTACCAATGTTAAAGTAAAGAACTCATGCAATTATTGTTATAGTTACTCAATAAACCTTTTGTTACTACTGGACAAGTTCGAGTCTTCTCCATCGAGATTCAGAAGACCTCATCAGTAACCAAGGTTTGAGTAACACATATTACACTCCATGGTATATCAAGATAATACAGGAGTGTAATAAAAGACATGTGACATTAGACCCAGAGTGTCATGTTTTGTAGATTGGCCAATATGAATGATGCACTACAGAACATCTGGTTTAAATAATTTAAAATGAAACAATAACGTGGTAAAGATAACTGGAATAAATAAATAACAAACTACTAACTACTAACACTAACTATTATAGAGCTACTGCAAAATATGTCTATCCACTAACAGGACTTACACCCAACTGCCTCGAGGCACAGAGCAACCTGGTAGGCTCACACTGCCATCCGCTGGTTGGAGGTCATGTATAATATTATATACAGAATTGCTTTATGCATATCGTCACACACAGCAATGCGGTTAACTCTTAACTGTCCTCTGAAATGGCCCAGTAAGTTGCCCAGTTCAAGGGCAATTAAGGTTGGTCAACAAATGCTGACACGCATATCCCATGATAAAAAAGGGACTGAGACAGAGACTACCAATGTAAAATACAGAGAGATTGCAATGTTCCCAATTAAATAGGAATGTCAAATATTTTGGATGTTACATTTGGCCGTGACAGAAACCAGGGTGGGAAATTGCCTACTGGTGATCAGATCAACAGAGAGAAAGTGGGAAAATAATTTATAGCTTTCATTACAAATAAAATTAAAAATACCGAGTTGAAGCTGTTGTTAAAAAATAAACTGAAGTCAATATTTTTGGGGCAGATCAGATTGCAATCTTTACAAAACCATTCGGTCTTTTATTACTGTTGCAGTTGCTCTTGGAAGAGCAGTGTTTGGGCACTATCACAAACCCAGCACAACTCCTTTTATTTAAATCTTAAACATTGCCCCAGTGCTGCTCTAAACCCAGTGGGTTTTACCTTCCCCTGGAGGCCAACTGATGCAACAGCGAGCATGAGGGGCCTGTTGGATTACCTGGATGTCCTGCCGTGTGGGTTATGGATAGTCAATGGGTTGACAATGCCTGCTCAACCCACTCCCTTACAAACTGGCAACCCTTTCGTACAACTTCCAAATTAAAATTAAAAAAAACTTACTTAGCCGAACCCTGTGGGCCAATTGTCAGAAATCGGATATGTAGTCCTAAAAACGAAAAATGTTGCGAATGCTCAGGAAAGAGACAAATTGGATCGTTCTTCCAAAGGGCCAGCACAGGCCTGATGGGCTGGATGGCCTCCTTTGTGATCTATAATTTTAAGATCTTATACTCTAAACATTATACAACATTATACAAATACTACGCAGTGCTTCTGCCAAATTCCTCTGGAATTCCAACACCATTTTACATTATAAAATTCCTTTTATATGAACTTGTTAAGTGCTGTGATAATATTGCACAGAGTAATTTTCAGATTGTTTTTGTTTAAACTGCTGTAAATAAAGTGCCTGGAAGCTTAATTATGACAAGTTTCTCACATGGAGATAAACAATTCTCCTTTGTCTCAAGCACCGATGAAAAATACATGCAATCAGACTCTATTGGGTTTAAGTTTTCGAAATTCAATCCTTTCTCTCTCGCAACCGAAACAGAATTTGTGCTAATGAGGTTTGACTGTGTGTCATCGACAATCAGGCCCGAATCCAGTGTCACACACAATAATGTCCCCCGATTGCTGACTCCTGCTCTTATTTAAACCCCTATTGGTATCTGCCCAGAACAAGCTGTCACATCACAGTGTTGCCTGGACCTCCCTCCCATCATTACTGCAGCTGTAGCCGAATTTATCTTTCCCACAACGTGGCAGGCCAGATTGACCTCCTGATAGCGTTTCATTTGGAAGGCTTTCTCCCCGGGGGTGCGCAGCCCCGGTGATAGGCAATAATTACCTGGCCCAGGTTCAATCCCTCACCAGCTGGTCTGGGAGAGGCACTGCAAAACACCAGGCCTCCCTCCGCTGCCTGCCATTTCCAGTTAACTGGACAGCTCAATCAAAGGCAGTTACAACTGGTGGAGGGGTCGAACTGCTAACAGTTTGAAGAAATTAGCTCTCGACTGAAGGTAACCAGTGTGAGATTTTCATTCTTTACATAACTCACTTGCTTAGCAATGTCGTAGACCGTATCAGGCATCTGTAACCTGAGTGAGCAACTGCTTGTTAAGGTGGTTAAAATAAAGAATCTTTGCAAGTTATTCGGGTTCATGAAAGTGTACGCACAGAAAGCAAGTTTGCATTAAGCAGCTGGACCCAAGCGAAGCCACGCGATCGATAGTTTAGAAATTACTTGTGTGAAGAGTGCATTGTTTTAAAAGTAGGAAGCAGATTGTGTTGGAAGCACATAGCTTCTTTCGCTCTTTCTCTTTTCAGTACTCACCATTTTTATTTGATGTTTTCAGCACTTCCATTCTCTTTTTGTGTTTTCTGCCCCATGGTTCAGCCAAGTGGTTAGATTCAATTTTAATCCTTGGCTTCGGGGGACTGCCTCGGAGTGAAAGAGAAGAGTTTCAATTGTACCAGTCACACTTATTAAAAATCACAAAACCCAGTGAGGCCAATAAACCCTGAGCGAGCCACCTACATTGACCCCCCACTTTGTCATTGTCAGCGGTACACAAATAAAAATGATTTAACCCTGACACCAGGATTGACCAGGCTGTAGAAAGAGGGGTTAAAATAGGTGCGCAGTGCTCACTTCCACATTGGGAACCCTACTTTAAGCAGCAGGAACTTTTACTGCCAGATGTCAGACAGGTGACGGATGTTCCGAAGTCAAGGTCCGGGGTTGCCACTAGGATCCTGACCTGATTCTAACCCTGGGTGTTCTCACTGCGTTGATGGCATCTGAGGGAAATGGGCCCCAAATTAGATCCAGGCGCACGCGAGGTACCCTTAGGGATGCCCGATGGTGTCTGCTGCCAGGCAATTATCCGCTTCCCACCCACTGGGCATCATGTCATTGCCACCGGTTCAGGGCTGGAGTCAATCCCTCCGAGCCACGTGCCTAACCCAGTGCCGTATCTCCGAGCTCTCCAACCCCACCCCTCACCCAGTGCCCTACCTCAGAGCCTCGCCCTCATACACAGAGTTACAGTAGGGGCTAGCAACATGTTAAGAAAGCCTTTGCTGAAGCCAGAGAATTTGCTGAAACACAACATACAAGCAAGCACGTGTTAAGGGTTGCATTTGTCGTTTTGGCCAGAGAGCTTTTTCTCTTTGAGGTTTAACTAGACTGGGCTGTATTGCAATGTTAGCAATAAAAAAACAGAGACAAGAACACAACAATGGATTGGACTTGGAGGAAGGATAGATGATGCTAATGGCATGGTCAGCACTTCAGACTGCCAGTGGTTGCCAGAAAATGTACACTCTGTCTCAATGGATCAATCATATTGACTCAAAAATTTGCCTCGTCACCAAACTGCATCCGGTTATTTAACTCACGTAACTACATTCGTCCTTCGTGATCAAGATCAAAACTGTCAGAAGTCATCCCCCTTCTATGTCGGGTTGCCAACTCTGATTACACTATGAATCGCCCCAACACTCCAGCCATTAGTCGGCCAACACGTCCATCCTAGAGAAGCACTTCCTTCCTACGCCAATTGGAACGCTGGAAGACTCATTACCCAATTGGATGATGGTTGACTATCAGGCCAAACAGCATTTTCCACCCGCCCCCCCCTTCACTCTTCCCCATTCATTTTTAATATTTATACATGCCGTAACGAAAAATGATCACAGAAAATTATATAAAAACCCTAATCTTTTTCAATGTCCCGATGATGTTTCTCCAGGGTTGCACACTCTGGGAGTTGATCTTCAGTTCCTGGAGACTCCAGGCCAAACCTGGAGGGTTGGCAACCTTATTTCTATGGCTGGATTGATGCTTTTCAATATACGTGCAGTCTGAAAATTAATCCCCAAGTGAAATGTGTTGTGCAAAGAGGTCAGGTGTTCAAGTGAGCCCGTGGTAATTGTTGACGGTGAAGGTAGTGATTTGTGGGCAGACGCCAGATAAAATGACCACAAAATCTGCCAGCCTGTCGTAAAAACCCAGGGCATTCAATGAATATCCTTCTGAGAAAGGGGAACTGCCACCCCGTCTGCTTTAGTCTCCAGGCCAACTAATATTTAGAAAGCCACAGTTGTAAAGGAACGTTGCTATCAAAGGCCCTTCAACGCCTTCTCAGGCACCGGGGAGTGGGTAATAAATAATCGCTGTTGCCCACATCCTGCAAACAAAGTATGTAAAATCAATCCCACATCTCTTGAGCAGTTAGCGTAAGTGCAGGGAAAGCATTTGTGCGAACACGATCAACGAGCTACACTCTTCGGGACTGATGTGTGTCGTGGGCAGGATGAAGTGTGTGTGTTGGGGAGTGGGGGGGGGGAGGATGGGAGAGAAACCTTATTGAATGCACATTCACGTTTATGGACGCGAATAAAATAGTCCTTAAACTATTTCTGTAAACTCACCCGAGGGTTCTGTAAATGCCTTGAACTGACTGACTCCATTTGCTACTGCACAGCGAGCCACTGTGAAGCTTTACCAGCCAAAACGCACAGAGCACAGTCCTTCAGATAAGACAGAATGCAGTCAATGAAGAGTGGAGAATGTGCAGCTAAATGAGAAAAACTCACGTGGGTGGGAAATGTAGAATTTGAAAGCATGCTCCATAATGTTTAAACAACACCGATTTTTGTTTTGCCCTGGGAAACTTAGAACTTTTAAAAAAATCTCCGGATAACAACAGCTCCTTATGCTGTTTGGTGGGTGAGACAGCATTCTAGAATCATAGAATCTACAGTGCAGAAGGAGGCCATTCAGCCCATCGAGTCTGCACCTGCCCTTGGAAAAAGCACCCTACTTAATCCCACGCCTTCACCCTATCCCTGTAAACCCACCTAACCTATTTTTTTTGGACACGAAGGGCAATTTAGCATAGTCAATCCACGTAACCTGCACATCTTTGGACTAGTGGGAGGAAACCGGAGCATCCGGTGGAAACCCATGCAGACATGGGGAGAATGAGTAGATTCCACACAGACAGTGATTCAAGCCAGGAATAGAACCTTGGACCCTGGAGCTGTGAAGCGATGGTGCTAACCACTGTGCTATAATGCCGCACCTAAAGAGTTTGTACGTAAAAGGCTCTGGATAGCACTGCAATCAATTAGGGATGGTAAGTGGCGGGGATGCGCAAGAACCATTTTGGACGTGGTCAGCTCATTTCCCAGGCCCCCACCCCATTGGAGGCAACTTCCTCTGATCTTCAATAGCATTTGTTTGCTTGTAATCAGGAATGGCTGTCTTTGCTCCCCAACCTAACTTCAGTGAGGTAAACTGCAGTGCCCTTTGCAACTTGTGTGGGACCCCGACATCTTCACAGAATAACACAGCCCAGAAGGAGTCAATTCAACCCATGGGCATGTGCCATGTCTGTGAAAGACCTTATGGTCTTTGGCCTATGGCCCTGCAATATATTTTTGCCTTTCAAGCATATGCCCCTTCCTTATGTTTTCACTAACCTTTCAGGCAGATCATATAACAAAGCAAATATTTTTCTCATTTTTTTGCCAGGTATGTTAAATCTTGTGCCACCTCTAGTTATCAACCTTCTGTCACTGCAAACATTTTCTCCCTACCCCCTGCATCAAAATCCCTCAAAATTTTGGACACCCGTGTTTGGCCTCCCCTTAACTTTCTATTCGATAAAATATTTATCACTGGGTCAGCTCGCAGCCAGACTGATTCAGTCAGTGCCCTGGTTCGCGGTTTTGGGGCCTATATTTGGCCACCCATTGGCAAGGCCAACTCAGGCAGCCAGTGCATGGTCGACCCTTGATTTGAATTCTTCTCTGCCAGCAGACACACCTTTCAGTATGGGCAGGGCAAGAAATAGACAAAAGTATCGCCCTCATGGGGCTTTTGGCCAACGGGCTGATGAAGGAGTCATCGGGCTTCTCCGCAGGCCCAGTATAATGCTGACAGAAGTTCATTATTACTGTTACTTACTGCACGAGTGGCACGGTGGATGGTTAGCACTGCTGCCTCACAGCACCAGAGACCCCGGTTCGATTCCAACCTTGGGTGACTGTCTGTGTGGAGTTAGCATTTTCTCCCCGTGTGTGCGTGGATTTCCTCCGGGGGATACAGTTTCCTCAAAGATGTGCGGGTTAGGTGGATTGGCCACGCTAAACTGCCCCTTAGCGACCAGGGATGTTTGCGGGTGGCTGGGGATAGGGTGGGGGCATGGGTAGAGTGCTGACTCAATGGGCCGAATGGCCTCCTTATCTACTGTAGGGATTTGATGAGTACTTGTGGACACTCGTATTCTGATCGGGGTTTGAGTACCCTTGGTGTAAGCAGGGATTCTTAAATTTGGGGTTGCACACTGCCCTTGACCTTTACAAGTCGAGCGCAATTAAATCTGCAATTAATCCGATTTCAAATGAGATATTAACAAATTTCCTCTCAGTCAAGCACACTAAAAAGGTCGGAAATGGAGCAATTTACTGCCTTCCGTTACCTGTCAGTTACTGCACAAGGAACAGCCCCAGTGGTAATTTAAATGTAATTTTTAAGACCTTGTAAAGTACTGGTATTTTCGTATCATTGTTAAGTTAAATCTTTTTCATCCAATTTTACTGTCCTTAAAAATAAGTAACTCAATTTAGAGGCACACAATAAAGAAAAGACAAGTCACGCTCAGCAGAGTGGCTGATGGAAACATTGCTGCCTGATTACTGAGCTGTGAAGGATGTGAAGGGCTTTCATTTTCAAGCCAGCACTGCCATCCAGAGGCAGAATAACAAAGTGCTGCGTGTGCTGAGCACTTCAGCAACTGAAGTGGCAAAGTTGAAAAATAAATCCCCTGGGCAACAGGAGCGTGTTTTTTTTAATGTCCGCTGGGCAACAGGAGTGTTTTTTTTCTTATGAATAAATTAAAAAGGAAAAGGGATGGAGAAATCGAGAATTCAATCTATTTTCATCTGAGTGGCAATGGGATGGAGGATCGATTCTTGTGAATGGTACAAGGTAGAATCGTAGAATTGTAGAATCCCGACAGTGCAGAGGGTGGTCATTCGGCACTTTGAGTCCACACCGACCCTCTGAGAGAGCAGCCCATCCAAGCTCACTCCCCCATCCCATCCCAACAACCCCCCCCCCCCCCCCCACCCCAAATCTAACTTACACATCCTTTTTGGACACTAAGGGGCAATTTAGCAGAGTCAATCCACCTAACTTGCACATCTTTAGATTGAGGGAAATTCTTTTATTTCTTAGCTTATCGTGTAACAAATGTTTTTACTGTGTTTGGCTGTACGATGTTATCAGTACTGTTCCTGCATCATTGGGGCCTTCGCTTCCTGGGATACTTTACTCAAGGAGAATGAGACTCCTCTCTGCACCTTGTCTTTCTTTTCCAATGAAGGGGCAATTTATCGTGGCCAATCAGCCTACCCTGCATAGCTTTGGGTTGTGGGGGTGAGATCTCACAGTCGCGGGGAGAATGTGCAAATTCCACATGGACGGTGACCCGGGGCCGGGATTGAAACCGTGGTCCTCGGCGCCGTGAGGCAGCAGTGCTAACCACTGCGCCACCGTGCCGTCCTTTCGCTGCACCTTGTCAAGTGACAACTTATAGTGACCACTGCTCTCAGAGGATTGCCGTGCTTGGAGCTTTGTACATGTCGCTGCAGAGAACTCTGCAGGCGCAAAGCACAAAAATAAACCAGCCCTGGCACTGTTTATTTTGTTTTTCTTCCATTTTACTAAGGAAGACTTTCTTTCTCACTGGCCAACATCTGCACCTTCTTGAGAATCTAGCTGCTCACCCAACAAACTCAGCAGGGAACAGGCAGCAAAACCCGTTACCTATTCCTTCATATGGCTCAGTACTACACGTGGACTCTGTATCTATCACTGACCCACCCGGGAGCTTTGTCGACATTAATAATGCATCTGTCCTACATGTATAGTGGGCCGAGATGCTAAAATGAGACCTTATTAGTTTGATAAATGTCGTAACAGTTCTTCGATGCGGGTGAGATCCCTGTCCCAATTCATTTTGCTCAGCAGTGCAAGATTCTGATACCAAACAAAATGTACTTACCTGGGTGTCTCAATGCAGGTCAGCAGGACTGAGAATTCAAACAGTGCCATGTAATGATCAAGGTCTTCCTTATAAGCACTGTGCTGGACCCTGAATATTTGACAGTGATCTTCATTCATTATTACCCGGTGCTCAGTGGAGCAGAGATGGGCTTTGTAATGAAGACCTTCCACATTGTGGGGTGCTACAGTGTTCCATTTTGCCTTCTTTCTCAAGGTCTTTCTTAAAAGTTTAAACGTTATGGGGCTGGATGCTCTGATTTTCAGGCTATGACCGGACGTTGGCGTGGGAAAGGTGGCGTTTTACACCGAAAATTCGGCGCAAAACGGCCACTGATCCTCCGTTTGGCACGGGGCTAGTTTGGCCGATACGGCTGGAGAATTGCCGTGGCCGCGCATGCGCACGGCGGGGGTCTGCAGCGACCGCACTGTGCAACATGGCGCCGGTCGGGCGCGGACCCGGCCTGCCAAATACCCTGCCCGCGGATCGGCTACCCCCCCCCCCCCCGACTGTGGCGGCGCTGGACTCGGTCCGCAGCCGCCACGCCAAGTTCCTGACAAATAATAGCATGAGGGACCCTTGTCGGCGGGAACTCGGCCGGTCGGGAGCGGAGCATTGGGGGGAGGCTCGATACTCCTAGAGTAAGCTGCTTTGGAGGGGGGCGAGCATCGCGAAAGCGGCGCCGCCCCAGATTTCGGGGCGCACGTTGATTCTCCGGCCGATCGCCGAACGCGATTTTGGCGTCAGTGACTGGAGAATCCTGCCCCATCTGGAAAGCGCTGCCTGCAAGTGTGATGCCAGCAGATTGAATCGAAACCTGCAAAGGGAATCGGGCACGTACTTGAAAAGAAAGTCTTTGCAGGGCCCTGTGGAAAGGACAGGGGGGTGGGATTAGCTGGACAGCTCCCTCAAAGAGCTGGCACAGGCTTCGCTCGATGGTATCAGATTAATGGTTCTTTACGGATGACGTATCTTCAGTCATGTTGTCACAGGACAGATCTGGCAGACACATTTTTACCTCTGATCAGAATTGAGTAGCAATTTGGATATTCAGAAAGAAAATCACAGGATTTTGGCTAAGTAGGCAGGGAATGCCACCTCCACCTTCGTCGCTCTGAGCAGACGTCTTATAGTTCAGATGAATAAGAAGAGAAAAAGAGTTCAACTGCTAAAAATCTGACATAAAAAAGCAGCAAGTGTTGGAAGCAGAATGCAGTTGGATCGATATCTGCAACGAGAAAAGATAACTTTATGTTTTGTGTGTGAATTCATAATCAGATCCTTCCAGTCAGGATTCATGCCTTGTGGGTGTCCGTTTAGCAAGAACACAACTGGTATGATTAGTGCACCCCACAAGGGGGGGTGCTCAAAGCACTTAGCAACAAATGAACATCACGCAGGAAGTGAGGTCTGGAGCACGGAAGGTTCAGTCTTTGAGATAGGTCTGAAAGGGATTCTTAAAGGGAATCACTGTCGTCGGGTCAAAATCCGGGAACTCCCTTCCTGGGGCAGCACGGGGGCACAGTGGCTAGCACTGCTGTCTCACAGCCCCAGGGTCGTGGGTTCAATTCTGACCTTGGGTCACTGTCTGTGTGAAGTTTGCACATGTTCCCCGTGTCTGCGTGGGTTTCCTCTGGGTGCTCCGGTTTCCTCTCACAGTCCAAAGATGTGCAGGTTAGGTGGATTGGGCATGCTAAATTGCCCCTTGGTGTCCAGAAAGGTTAGGTGGGGTTACTGGGTTACGGGGGTAGGGTGGAGGCGCGGTAGGGTGCTCGTTCCAGCGGCCAGTGCAGACTCGATGGGCTAAATGGCCTCCGTCAGCACTGTACATTCTATGATTCTACGGTTCTAATCCTTTGGATGCCACCACAGAACCGACCTCCCGGAGTGGAAGCAAATGATCCTCAACCCTGAGGGACTGCCCAAGAAGAAGAGATTGGAGGAGTCGGGCTGCTCTACCTCGGGATGAGGAGGTTGAAAGAAGCTTTGATCAGGGTGTTCAAAGTCCTGAGGGATCTGGTAAGTAGCTGATGGGGAGAAACTGTTCCCATTGGTTCAAGGGTTGAGGACCAGGAAGCACCGAATTAAGGCAAAAGAACCCAAAAGTGACACATGAGGAAAATTGTTTGTAAGCAGTGAGTGGTTAGGATCTGGAATGCTTGAAAGTGGAGTGAAGGCAGATTCAATCATTGCTTTCCAAAGAGAATTGGCTAATTACCTGAAATGAAAGGAATACAGGGCTACATGGGAAAAGGTGGGGGAGTGGGACTAGCTCCGTTACTCTTGCAGAGAGCTATCAGGGGCAGGAAGGGATGAATGGCCTCCTGTATGTAACCATTCTATGAAGGTCACTGGCAAACCAGATTCAATAGAAAGGATATAAACTAGGATTGGCTGCAGACACAGATAGGGCGGAATAAGGCTCTGAAGGGACTAGAAGGGGAAGCCTGGCATCAGTACAAGGGGTACAAGGAAACGGTGGACATCGAGGATTACAGGATGGTTAATATGTGTTGCCTTATGTGAGTGAAGGTTTAAGTTGCAGAATTCTGGGTCAACAGAGAAGTGGCTATTTGCACTTAACTCCAAATCGATTACTGCATCTCCAAGAATGTGATGGGGGCATTCATTCCGTGAACCCTTGTGAAGTGAACAATTTTCAAATCATTCTGTGGGTGTCTCCAGACTTGCTGCATAATATTCATCATTCCGAAAAACGAAAACTCATTTCCGCAGATGTCATGCGAGAGAAAAGATGTGTGAATTGTGAAAACTGAAAGGGCCTTTCAGTTCGTCATAAGGTTAAAACATGTGATGGCTCTCAATTTAACACCCGGCAGCATTGACAGGGTGAAGGGTCTACTGACTGGACCAAATAATAAGCTTACCATTGTCTGAAAGGTAGGCTGTTTGACCTCCCCCTTTGGTTAATTGGCATGAATGCTCTTTTGCTCCCGTTTGAGAAGGATACACCTTCCAGCCCTAGTACCTAAACCTGGATAAGGGGTTTGCCAAAATCTCAAACAAATGGGCCTGAGGAAATTCTCTTGCTGAGCTCCCAGTCTAGATTTGGCCTTCCCCAGTGGGAGGTCGGTGTGACCAAGCATTGGGAAATAACGTTCGTTTGTAGCTCTTAGCGGCTTTGAGCTGGTACTCAATGGGGCAAATTAATTCTTTAGGGTCACAAAGAAATGGCTCCAGGAGGGGGTGCAAAGTCGAACAAGAATCGCAAGCAAGTAAAATCTATCAACTGTTTGTCAATATGCGGCTGTGGATGTAAACAGTCCCCCCGAGAGTCAAATGAGGGTAAAACTGTCATTAGCCTCAAATAGTCCGCCAAAATAAAGCTATATCAGATGGGTGTGCAGATTAGGTAGTCCACTGACAAGAGCGCACTTCCTGACAACTTGCTACTTTCTGAACCTTTGCAGAATTCCCAGCGACCGAAACACCTGGGAGGGGGACAGCAGTCCAAATATGTGCAGGTTTAGGTGGATTGGGCATGCTAAATTGCCCCTTTAGTGTCCAAAAGGTTAGGTGGGGTTACTGAGCTATGGGGATACTGTGGGACCTGACCCGAGGTATGGGGGTCCTTTCAGAGGGTCGGTGCAGACTTGATGGGCTAAATGGTCTCCTTCTGCACTGTAAGGGTTCTATGATCTGTGACTAGACAAGTCAGTTCCAGTGGGTACACGTCATCTCGTGTCAGCTGGGTCAGACACCATGGAGCACATTCACAAATCGCTGACAGGGTTAGATGTTGGGTTGTAATTTATGCCAAATATTCAGTGATATGATACAATAGCAGGTGAAAGGAATGGTTGCTGTATTGTGCCCATGTAGAAATGACTGTGCATGCGCTGCATGGGCTGACGTGGTGCTCAGTTGATGGTCTCATCAGTAAGATCCTGCTGTATTACTGCCTACAGAAATGGTTCTGTAGGATCCTCTTCTGGTTTCCTGTGTGGGTTGAAGAATTCTTCACCTTCACTATGTGCTTATGCTTCTATAGGGTTGCAAAGTTGTGGAATATGTGGCTGACCAATAAAGATCCTGAGCATCCTAGCAGCCAGCATCGTAACGTGCCCTTATTTGCCCAGGGATCTGACGTGTTGCTTCAAGACATCCAGGTTGTTGAATGGACCTCTTTCTTGGTGTCCATGGATGTTTCAGAGCTGGAGACCAGGAGGAACCACCTTGCTTTGTAATATGTAGAATCATAGAATCCCTGCAGTGCACAAGGAGGCCATTTGGCCCGTCGCGTCTGCACCGACCCTCGGAAAGAGGACCCCGCCTAGGCCCTGGCGCTGTGAGGCAGCAGTGCTAACCGCTGTGTCACTGTGCCCCCCTTGGTGCAATCGATTTCCTTAAAATGAAATTCTGTTACCGCCAGTCACAGTAGGGGCTGGGCCTAAAGATGCGGTGAGTCATTCAAAAATCCATTCACTCCAGAAAACCCAACGGCAGGAGGGATGTAAAACTCCACCCTCTGTATCTGCCACTGGGCAACAAAACATTTATACGCATGATCTAAGATGCTCTGCACATTGATGGATTTGAGGCTGTTACAGTTGGTGAAGGCACCAAAATTTTGTTCAAGGATCTGTCACATGTCATTAATGACCCCAGAAACTGCAGATTCTGGCCACCGAAAAGTTAATTGCACAGCCTTTGTGGCCAGCCCACCAATGGCCGGCCGATAGAATTGTTTGCCCTCATGAACAATACCCCAGTGATCTGCTCCATGCATTTATGAGGTCAGGATAGACTGATGTTCATTGATATGCCCTGTGGCAGCTTGAAATGAACCAGACGCATTTAAAACAAAATTGTGACCTTGATGGCTACTGACAGTGCCATCCCTGGGGTGGAGGTTAGCTCGAGGGCAGATTCCAAGATTCACCTCTATCACTGGGTCCCTCGTGGAGTGAAGCATGTCAAGATTAGATCCCTTTGCTATTTCTACGCATGCTGTCAGACTGAGTTCAGGTAGCAACCCTCGGAATCCAATGCACCAATTCTCAAGGTTCTTCCAATTAACGCAAAGCCGAGGAGTCCGCTTTGGGGCACCCGTTTGCAAAACTGAAAACATGGCAACAAATACCTTCAGGCAATCACCTCCAAAATCAAGAACAGAGGATGCTGGAAAATCTCAACACATCTGCCAGCACCTGTAGGGAGAGAAAATAGAGTCAATGTTTTGAGCATCTGCGGTATTTTGCTTGTTTAACTCACTGCCAACTCTTTTCCAGGAATACCTACCTTAAAGAAGTAGTGCTTTTCTCTCCAACAGGATTTAAAAGAAGAGTCATACCGACTCGAAACGTTAACTCCTGTTTTCTCTCCTTATAGATGCTGCCAGACCTAAAGAGCTTTTTCACCATTCTCTATTCTTGTTTCAGATAATACTCTTTATTATTGTCACAAGTAGGCTTACATTACCACTGCAATGAGGTTACTGTGAACATCCTCTAGTCGCCACACTCCAGCGCCTGTTCGGGTACACGGAGGGAGAATTCAGAATGTCCAATTCACCTAACAGCACATCTTTCAGGACTTGTGGGAAGAAACCGGAGCACCCGGAGGAAACACACGCAGACACAGGGAGAATGTGCAGATTCCGCACAGACAGTGGCCCAAGCCGGGAATCAAATCCAAGTCCCTGGCGCTATGAAGCAACTGTGTTAACCACTGTGCTACTATGCCGCCCCAGTTTTAGAATCTCCAATCAGTGCAAATAGTTTATCTTTATCTATCCTGCCTTTCTCTGTTAATATCTTGAATACCTCAACCAGATCACCCCTTAACCTTCTAATTTCTAGCAAAAACAGGTCTAGTTTGAGTAATCCTTCCTTGTAACTCAACCTCTGTATTCCAGGTATCATTTTTGTCAATCTACGTTGCACTCTCTCCAAGGCCAAAATATCCTCCCTCAGGCATGGTGCCCAGAACTGCTCACAGTGACTCCAAGTGGAGACTAACCAGGGTTTTGTATAGCTGCAGCATAACCCCTGTGTCTTTATACTCCAAACCTCTATATTCCATTAGCCTTTTTGATTATTTTCTGCACTCGTTTGTGGCTTTTTAAGGATCCATAACCCTAACCCCCAAGTCTCTTTGGGCATCTACTGTATCTAACCTCTTTCCATTTAGAAAGTACTCTGCTCTACCCTTTTTCGGTCCAAAATGGATAACCTCACACTTGCTTACATTGAAATCCATCTGCCACAATTTTGCCTATTCATCTAATCTGGTAATATCTCTTTGCAATTTCATGCTATCATCTAGGCTGTCTACAATGCCACCTAACTTTGTACCATCAGCAAATTTGGATATATGACTTTCAATGCCATCATCTAAATCATTAATGAATAATGTGAATAATTGAGGCCCCAACTCAGATCCCTTTGGTACACCACAAGTCATCTCAGCCAATTAGAGTAATGACCCATTAACCCTACTCTCTGTTGCCTGCCACTCAACCAATTTCCTAACCATGTCAATAATTTGCCCTCAAATCTGTGGGCTTCCACTTTAGTCTCTTACATGAGACTTTATCAAATGCCTTTTTGAAGTCCATATAAATAACTTCTATAAATATTTCCCGGTCCACTACCTTAGTTACCTCTTCAAAAAATTTCAATAAGATTACCCAGGCCTGATCTTCACTTTGTGAATCCATGCTGGCTCTCCCTGATCGACTAAAGGGTTTCGAGGTATTCAGTTACCCCATCCCTGATTATAGATTCCAGCAATTTCCCCACTACAGATGTTAGGATAACGGGTCTGTAATTCCCTGGTTTCGTCCTTTCACCTTTCGTAAAATGTGGAGTGACATGTGCAATTTTCCAATCCAGAGGGATAACTCCTGAATCTAGGAATCTCTGAAAGATTATAGTTAGGGCATCTACAAAATGCTCCCCTACTTCCTTTAACGCCCTCGGAAGGAGATCGCCAGGTCCTGGGCAATTGTCATTCTTCAATTCCATTCATTTCCTAGTTACCGATGCTGTACTTACTTTAATTGTATTAAGTCTCTGTTCTCTATTAATGTTCTCGGGATTTCCGGCGTTATCTTTCTTTTCAACTGTAAATACTGAGGCAAAATAATTGTTCGCCTTGTCTACCATTTCCCCATTATCACTGACAATATCTTAATGTTCAGCTTTTAGTGGGCCTACATTGCTCCTCACCACCTGATGTCCCTTTATATAGCTATAAATTTTCTTCTTATTTATTTTGATATCCCTTGCGAGTTTCCTTTCATAATTCTTTTCAGTGGCTATTTTAAGCTGCTTTGTAACCCTTTGCTCATCTTTGTATCTATCCCATTCGTCCGGATCTGTGCTATGTTTTGCACTTTTGGAAGCCCTTTTAGTTTTATACTGTCCCTAACCTCTTTTGCTGTCCGTGTCTGTTTCGTTTTTGTGATGTGTAGCCTTTTCCTCTCAGGGGTAAGTACTTGTTCTGTATCTTGTTAAATGTTTCTTTAAATATTCGCCACTGTTCCTCAGTAGTTTGACCCATTAACAGGTCTTCGCAGTTTACCATGGATGGTCTCTGTCTCATCCCGTTAAAGTCAGCCTTACCTAAGTCTAAAATTCTAGTAACGGAATCATGCTTTTCACTTTCAAACGTTACATTCAATTTAATCATGTTGTGATCACTATTTGATAAATGTTCATGCACAGTTAGGCTACCAAATAAATTGGGCTCATTACCCATAACTAAATCTAATATTGCCTGTCCCCTTGTTGCATCTCGAACATATTGCTGTCGGAAACTACCCGGACACATTCCAGAAATTCACTACCTTTCAGACGGATGCTTGTTTGCCTCTCCCAATCTATGTGTAAGTTGAAATCCCCCATTAATACGGCTTTACTAATATGGACGAGGGCAGATAGCGTGGATGAGGGAAGTTAGAACAGGAAATTCTCTGCTGTGAATCAGAGTTCATAAATTCATTAAAAAAGGGAATGTGTACCAGGGCCAAGCAGCAGAGTGGGATTAGACCAAGGGCTGTTTTGGATAGAACAGTGGCTTAGACTTGACAGTGCAACAGGGCCGCAATAGTTTCTCATTCCAGCTCCTGTGGTGTTCTTTGTGTTGCTAAATTCAGGATGGTTGGCTTGGTGTTCACAAAGACCACAAAATAGCTTTAACTTAAACAAAGCTACTAATTTATTTACACTGATAACTTGGATTCGACATGTACTCCTTAAGAATTACACAGTTGATTAATAACACCTGAACTACACTCATCTACAGCTAATCTCACTATGGTTTAAACTATGATCTACATTCACTTGCACTATCTGCCCTTCTGACCTACACTATAGTCCTCCCCTAAGGTCTAGGATCACCACCTTATATAGTTGTAACTGTAGTTCCCTCTAGTGGCTACTCTCGATACTACATTAACCCTAGCAATGCTGATATTTATGATAATACCACAGCTCCCTCTTCAAATGTTTAAAACGTAACAAACTAACAATCGCTACAATAATCACCTGGTACTATATCTTCTCCACCCCCCCCCCCCCACCCCCCATGGTGAATTCATGATGTCAAACAGATAGCAAGGGACCTGGTGGTAAAAGATGGTGGGAGTGAACCTTACAGCTAAGCCACCGATGTGTAGGGCTGACAAAGTGCTGGGGAAAGGGAATGGAGGTGATTAAAATGGCTAGAATAGTGGAGGAGAGGAAAGAGCAGAGGCGAGGAGCAAACAAATTGTACATTCTGCTTGGCGAGAGCTTTCAATATTCTCAAAGTGTGAGGTGAAATCACCCTTCTCATCCCCGATCACTCTGTGTTATGCGTGCTTTAGGCGCAATAAAAAAAAGTATTTGCTTTAAGAAAGAATGACTGAAATGCTAAAAGAAGAGGATAAGAACAGAAAGGTTACCCTGACGTCCCACAATACCGGAATAGCTGTTCTACTGTACACAGAGTGCAGGCCAACCCCTTCACATAAATCAAAATATCGGAAATGCCCTCTCTGCAGTGAAAATATCCTTTTGCCGTTTTGAGCCCAGCGGGGGCGTAAACTGGCACACCTTTGAGCCCATATGCAAAACGCGATATTCAAATCCCTTTGACTGTCATCTAAAGGAAGCTGCCACATTTGGGAGAAGCCCCTGGTTTGATCTCTATTAGGCTCAGTAGCTTGGCAAACAAAGAGAGCCCATGCCCGTGGCACGGCGCCAGCAGCGGCCGTTGCCTGGAGCAAAGGCAGCTGTCTGTGTGGGTTCGATAGTCTGAAATGAAAGCAAAGTGGGCTTCGGTCACGGGGGAAGGTCTGTGACCGCCAGCTCTTTTGACTTTCCGAGGGATGTAAGAAAAACAGACAAACCGTTGTTCCGTTACCTAAAATAGGACAGGGTGAAAAGTTCCCTTTGTAAAATTCCTGTTCTTTCCCTGTGTTGGGGCAAATTATTTTGGTTTGTGGGTGGAAGTGTTACTTTAATTCTTCAATCATATTAGTAGTCATGATATGGAGAATTATGCGTGCGTAACGATAGTGAGAGCATTTCAAATATAATCCATTAGTCGTAGAAAAACACTGGGGCATGCTGAGGACATGATAAGATACAATATAAACGCAAGCTCTTCTGTCTTTGATTCTGCAAGATTGTAACTTTGGCCAGGATTCAGATGTAGCCATAAAACAGGGAGACAAAGCTCAAGTGGTTAATGGTTGGCATTTAAATCTTAAAAGTCAAACGCAGTAATAGCTTTTCACACTGTGCCATCAATAATTTTCTTAATATATAATGCCTATTATGGCCTCAGCTCTACGCAAACAATACTAATGATGGGCAGAAATGAAATAGTATTGATTGGAAATTGTGAGTGGCTCATTGCACTGCCATTGAAAGATAACGTTACCCCTTAATTTTATAGGGACGCATGATTAAAAAGGTGTCTGTCAATTCAGAGAGGGGAGTTCTCACACCTGCTGTTGTTAGAACCACAAGACAAGGCCTTCCTACAAGGACTGATGCACGGCAAAGCCTTGTAGCCTCACACTTTGAATCAGATCCCGAGTTCCATTCGCTGTTCTGAAATTCCGAACGGAAGCAAAATTCCAACTGCTGAACTAAACAGTTTACAAAGAAAGATTAAACTGTGAAGACACTTAGTCAGGCTTGCAGCAGGGGCAAAATTTAAACGGACGTTTGCAGAGAACTCGACTAAAGTGTGACGCCCTGAAACACCCTTAAGAATTGGTTTTTCGCACTCTGATAAACAATCACGCCAATGATATTGATTTCATTGTAGCTTAACCCTTGGACTGCTGGCAGCTTGTGGATCCCTGGGCCAGCTTGTGGCTTCCTGTGTCTGCTGTTGCCATTTATCTCTTGGGCCGTCCGATGCCTTCTTGGATCAATAATTTTCCATTGGCTTCCTGAAGCGGTTTATGAGTCGGGGCAGCACGGTAGCATTGTGGATAACACAATTGCTTCACAGCTCCAGGGTCCCAGGTTCGATTCCGGCTTGGGTCACTGTCTGTGCGGAGTCTGCACATCCTCCCCGTGAGCGCGTGGCTTTCCTCCGGGTGCTCTGGATTCCTCCCACAGTCCAAAGATGTGCAGGTTAGGTGGATTGGCTTTGATAAATTGCCCTTAGTGTCCAAAATTGCCCTTAGTGTTGGGTGGGGTTACTGGGTTATGGGGATAAGGTGGAGGTGTTAACCTTGGGTAGGGTGCTCTTTCCAAGAGCCAGTGCAGACTCGATGGGCCGAATGGCCTCCTTCTGCACTGTAAATTCTATGTAAATTCTATGATGAGTCGTTGCAGCCATCCCCCTTTTAAGTGTACTGATTCATTCGGTGGCTGTGTGGTTAGCCCTTCTGCCTCACAGCGCCAGGGACCCGGGTTTGATTCCGACCTCGGGTGACTGCCTGTGTGGAAGTTGCATGTGTGTGCGTGGGTTTCCTCTGGGTGCTACCGTTTCCTACCACAGTCCAAAGATGTGCAGTTTAGGTGGATTGGCCATTCTAAATTGCCTCTTGTGTTCAAAGGCTAGTCGGGATTTTGGGAGCTCGGACATGGATGGGGCCTAGGTAAGGTGCTCTTACAGAGGGTTGGTGCAGACGTGATGGGCCGAATGGCCTCCTTCTGCACTGTAGAGATTCTCTGACTCGGGTATAGTTCCACAGATGGCAGAAGCTCTCTGTTTCCTTGCTGTGGTGCGTATCAACGGATTATTACATTCCAAGGGCATTATCAGGATGCCCAATCTATCTCACAAACATTTTCAGGCACTATTATGTCCTGGAAAAGCAAGACAGAATGAACTGAATATATGTATATATAGCATTCTTCTTGACCTCAGAGTGTCCTGAAGCACTTGACAGTGAATGGAGTGCGTTGTAGTATTTGTATAGTCACTGTTGTAATGTGGTGTGAGCCTGATACTGCTGGTGCCAGTCTGTCGGTTGTCAGTGAGTTGGGGCCTCAGTGTGTGTTTACAGGTCCCACTGTTTCAACCAAGAAGCTGAGTCAAAGAGAAAGCAGGATGAGGAACAGCAGGGAGGGATGAGAGGCAGGAAAGACAAGCAGAGCAGCAAGAAAAAAAAATGAGACAGGGACGTACCTGAAGGAACACAAATGCATTGCGGGAGAGGAACAAGCTGATTGAGACAGAAAACGGTTTGTCAGGATATAATTGCCAGCTGGAAAAAGTGCAGGAGCAGACTGGGGGCATTGTCCTCTTAATAGTGAAAATAATTTCAGGCAGTGTTACTAAAACATACACTGCAAAACACTGGTTGACACACTTAATATACTTTCGAGGCCTTGTTGGATTTAGTTTGTTTCTTGTGTCACTCAGGTCTCACATTTTATTTAAGTGGATTTTAGGGTTACTTCCACCATTCGTCCCCTCAGCCCGGCAGATACGCTTAATTAGGACATGATAGGACTACTATATTGTTGCTCTGCGATTTTGACCCACAATGTCCGTGAGAATGGCTCCCCGGTGAAAACAAATGGGTCACATAATTGTTTCTTTTTGTGTTCATTAAGGTGAGGGATGTTGGCGCTGGGAAACAACTTATATTTATATAGCATCTGTGATGTAATAAAATGTCCCAAGGCATTTTACAGAACGTTATAAAATATCACACTCAGTCACAAAAGCAGATATTAGGTCAGATGACCAAAAACTTGTTTTTAAGTAGTGTCTGAAAGGAAGAAAGTGAAGTCTAGAGGCAGAGAATAGATAGGTGCAGACATGATGGGCTGAAAGAGCCTCTTTTTGTGCTGTAGATCTCTATGGGTGGGAATTAGTGGTCACGTTAGTCGTGGGCGCAAATCTCATAATATCCGTCAAATCTCACGAGCGGCCGAAAACCGGATTTGCACCAGCGATGTTCCCCCAGGAAGGGCACGAACCTGATTTGCATGATTTTGAATCTTTCATAATATACTTAGTGTGGCTAACGTCTCACCTTCAGCCCTGAATGAATCTTCCCACCCACCAGACGTGACATCTCGATGGCACAAATGACTACTGTTTTTTAAAAACAGGGATTCAGGTGCCATGACCTTCGAGAGGGGGGTAGGAGGTGAGCACCACTTGGGGTATGGGGCAGCTGCGGCTGTGGACTACATGGGGTGGAGGTGATGAGAGTTAAAGAGGCAGACCTAATGAACTGGATGGATGAGACCCTGAAAGAGAAGGCAACATGAGGGGGTGGGGGTGAGGAGAGGAATGGGGTGGGGGAGGGGGGGGAGGGGGGAGAGAGCAGAAGGGGGGTGGGGAAGGGGTGTAGAAAAAACTCTGGAATGGCTGTCCAGGAATCTAGAGGTATGGCAGCAATGAGATCTCAGAATGATGCACTCTGAGTAAGATAGGCTTTGCCCATCCCTGAAGTTAATAGCAATTGTGCCCCCTATCATTCCAAAGACTCATGATGGTCAAGCTAGTTATCTATCAGGAGTTAACCCTTAACAATTACAGCTGCCCACAGTCTCAAAGTCAAGGAACCTTCAAAAAATTCAAAGTCAAGGAATGGAATGAATACTCACGGTTCAAGGCTATATGTTTGGGTGCACAGGATCACTGGGCTTCCTTGTGTTCAGACCCCAAGCCCTGCCAGTGAGGGTCCATTAACCCTCAAGGCGGACATCACCGTCTAGTTGACCCTGCTGATTAGGCATGCAAGCACATAAACCACATGTCACTACGCCCAGTAATCTGGAGAATAAGAAAGAGGAGAACCAGACGAGAGGTCAAAGGAGACTCTGACTGGGTGAGGGCATATTCTGGGACCGCTGGATAAGGTCGGGGAGGCCATTAGCTCAGGGGAGGTGTTGTCTCTCTCCCTCTAATCCCTCGCATATTGGTGTGGAGCCAGTGAAGCTACTATTCTTCTTACTACTCCGCTGGAGGAAGACAGACTCCAGCAGCAACGGGCACCCAGGGAAGATCCAGCGGCAGGAGCCAGGGGGCTGCAGGGTAGGCTCAGGGCCGGAGGCCTCACCAGCCATGCAGGGAGCACAAAGGTACAACAGGAGACCAAGAGTGTACAGGACCCGAGTGCTCTTCATGGAGACTGCGGTAACCGTGCCACATTTTTGCTGACTTGCGCCATGTGGTGGCAGAGGACACTTGCTCCCTGTGGTCCAGAAGGTCGTGACAGCCCTCAACGTTTATATAATGGGGTCCTTCCAGGGCTCTATGGGTGACCTATGCGGCATCCCACAGGCATCCGCCCATAAATGCATCTGTAAGGTCGCAGATGCACTCTATGCAAGAGCTTTAGACTTCATTCATTTTGACCAGGCCCAGCAAGACGAGAGGGCTACGGTATTGCTACAAGAGCGCCATAGCTGGTCTGCCACAAATGCAAGGGGCGAGTGACTGCACCCATGGCATCAGGGACTCCCCTTCATAAACTAGAAGGGGTTCCACTCCCTCAATGTGCAGCTGGTGTGTGACCACCAGATTCAGATCGTGCCCATTTTCCAGAGGGTGCGTATGATAGATAGACCCTCGGGCAATCGCAGATCCCTGGCATTTTCGAGGGATACCCCAAGTTGCAAATGGGGGACAAGGCTTGGGGTCTTGTCTGATGATGCCAGTGTGGAGGCCAGAAACTGCAACAGAGGCCCGATACAATGAGGGCCACAGTGCCACCCCATTTGTGGTAGAGCAGTGCATCTTCCGCTACCTTGGCAAGTCTGGTGGGGTCCTCCAGTAGAGCCCCCCGAGGGTCTCTTACATTGTGGTGGTCTGCTGTCCCTACATAACCTGAATCTGCAGTGGGGTGGCGACCTTCATGAGGAAGACGTAGAACAGCGGCATGTAATAATAATAATCTTTATTGGTGTCATAAGTAGCTTTACATTAACACTGCAATGAAAATCCCCTAGTCATCACATTCCGGTGTCTGTTCCGGTACACTGAGGGAGAGCTCAGAATGTGAAAATCACCTAATAAGCAGGTCTTTCGGGACTTGTGGGAGGAAACCGGAGCACCCGGAGGAAACCCACGCAGACACGGGGAGAAGGTGCAGACTCCGCACAGACAGTGACCCAAGCCGGGAATCGAACCCGGGTCATTGGCACTGTGAAGCAACAGTGCTAACCACTGTGCTACCGTGCCGCCCATGTTTCCTTGGATGAAGAGGATGTTCAGGAGGGAGTTGAGGAACAGGCCGCTGAACATCCGGGGGATGGGAGCCAGGCATGGGCCAGGGTATGCTTCGATAGGGAGACTATGAACAGCTTCATCGCCTCCAGCTTCATTGAGTAGGATTAGCAAGCTGTTCGACAATGCAATGTCCCCCCCTCCCGCCCGACCCCAGCACCCGCCATCCCTACCCCCACCCCCCCCCCCCCCAGAATATCATGACCAGGGGATGAATGTTGCAGAGATCTTTCTCCTCAGGGTGCTGGAGCTGGGGAGACTGTGTGCTTGCTGCCCAGTCAGGACGGCAATAACAACTCGCAGAGAGGGATGGTCTCTGATGCTCCTCAACTGTTGCTTCTGTCTGACTCCCGTCTGTCGGCTGCCAGCACGCTGACTCTCCGGCTGATGCCTGAGTGAGGTTCTGCCCTGCATTCCTTTGTCCCTTAGCTCTAGAGGGGGCTTGGGGGATGAAACATTTGCAATGAGTGGAAGTGACTGTCTGTCTGAAAATTGAGGGCCAGTGAGAAGCACTGTGTTCAGATGGGGAGAAGTGCAATGCCACTGGGAGGAGGGTTGAAGAATGTGAGCTGTTAAGGTGGTGAAGTTTTAAATTGAGGTCCCCGGGCTCCCATGGCGTGATTCTTACAACTTCACCCGGGGGGGTTAAGAATCCAAAAGCCAACCACACCAGAGAGCATCATGTTTTTCGCTTCTCTCTGGATTTTGAGCTCACGCCGACTTTCTCACAGACGGAGAGGGCTCACAATCGCCCCCAACTTCTATAACCTAGTGTGGTGAATGTATTATACTAATAATCCACCACTGTATCAGTACCATGCTTTGCCTTTGTATTTGCATCTATGCTATGCTGTTGCCCTTGTGGGCTCAACCTATGGGCCATTGTATGGCATCATCCACAGGGGAACATGTTGGGACATGTATGAGCTCCGCCCATGGCTCCTCCCCTTGAGGGGGGGTATAAAGAGCAGTCGACCTGTAGGCGGCGCACAGAATTGTATCAGTCGCAGGCAGACACTGTTCTAAGTTGATTAAAGCCACAGTTTACTTTTACTCTTGTCTCGAGTGAATTGATGATCGCATCAATTTAATCAACTTAAACGCAAGCATGGAATCGGCCCTCAAACCTGACCAACTGGAACTCGATCCGCAGGCCGCAGAGGCGAAAGAAGATTTTCGCACTGGCTTCGATGCTTCAAGGCTTATCTCGCAGCCTCCTCCATGCCTTCCGTCACTGACGAACAGAAGCTGAGACTCCTCCACGCACGGGTGAGCCATCGAATCTCTGTTCAACTCGACGAGGCCTCCTCCTGTGCAAATGCGATGCTTGAACGCCGCTATGTCCGGCCCGTGAACAAGGTCTACGCGCGACACATCCTCACCACTCACCGCCAGCATCCTGGGGAGTCGCTAGATGATTACCTACGCGACCTCAAAGCCCTCGCACGCAACTGTAATTACCAGACGTTTACGGCCACTCGGCATATGGAACTCGCCATCCGAGATGTCTTCGTGGCGGGAGTCCGGTCCAACTATGTGTGACAGCGCCTACTCGAAAAGGGGGCCCTGAACCTGGATGAGATGGTAAAATTAGCCTCCTTTCTGAAAGTAGCGTTCCAGAGCCTTACCGCGTTCCCGGCTGACCATGCGACCCCCTTGTGGACCCCCGACCACAGACTACCCCAGGCCTGTGCCGCGCGGCAAACCGCCCATCATGGGGGGGCTACCCTGCTATTTCTGCGGCCAGTCCCAACACCCCCGGCAGCACTGCACGGCCCACAACGCGAACTGCAGCAGCTGCGGGAGAAAAGAACATTTTGCCAAAGTCTGCCTGGCCAGGTCTAAGAACTCTAACTCACAGGCCCGATCCTCAGACTCACAGGCCCACAGACCCCGCAGCGTGGCAGCGTGTCTGCTACTCCGCCCCCCTCATCAGCCTCGTGCTATCAGTGGGAGCAGCCATCTTCCAATCCTCACAGCACGTGCGACTCACGGGCCGCCATCTTGGCCATCCTCCCCCACGCAGCCGGCCACGTGCGATCCATGGGGGCCGCCATCTTGGGCGCCATCTTCCTCGCCGCCGGCCACGCTTGACCAACGGGGGCCGCCATCTTGGCCGCCATCTGCTACGCCGCTCGACGCGTACGATCAACATGGGCAGCCATCGCGGAGCTACCCCAGCACCTCCGACCACGCCGGCTACCCGCAACTCAGCGCGGTCACCCTGGACCAATCGCGACCCAAGCACCTCCGGAGCTCCATGATGACCGTCCGGGTTAACGGGCACAAGACGCCTTGCCTCTTCGACTCCGGGAGCACAGAGAGCTTCATTCACCTGGACATGATAAGACGCTGCTCGCTCCCAATTTTCCCGGCTCACCAAACCATCTCCCTCGCCTCTGGGTTGCACTCGGTGCAAATCCAAGGGTGCACTACCGCAACCCTAGCAATACAGGGCGCCTAGTACACAAACTTTAAATTATATCTGCTCCCAGACCTCTGCGTTCCTCTCCTATTGGGACTCGATTTCCATTGCAACCTCAGGAGCCTAACCCTGAAGTTCGGGGGGCCCCTGTCCCGACTCACCATATGCAACCTCGCGACCCTAAAAGTCAACCCTCCCTCACTCTTCGCAAACCTCACCGCTGACTGCAAACCAGTCGCCCCCAGAAGCAGGTGGTATAGTGTACAGGACAGGACTTTTATTAGGTCCGAGGTCCAACGTCTCTTGCGGGAGAGAGTCATCGAGACCAGCAATAGCCCCTGGAGAGCTCAGGTGGTGGTCCTCAAGACAGGGGAAATGTTCCAGATGGTTGTTGATTACAGCCAAACCATAAACCGGTACATGCAACTCGATGCGTACCCCCTTCCCCGGATTGCAGACATGGTAAACCAGATCGCACACTACCGGGTGTTCTCCACAGTGGATCTGAAGTCTGCATACCACCAACTCCCAATCCGCCCGGAGGACCGCCACTACATGGCTTTTAAGGCAGACGGCCGCCTTTTCCACTTCCTCTGGGTCCCCTTTGGCATCACGAACGGGGTTTCAGTGTTCCAAAGGACAATGGACCGAATGGTGGACCAATACGGGCTGCGGGCCACATTTCTGTACTTGGACAATGTCACCATCTGCGGCCATGATCAGCAGGATCACAAAGCCAACCTCCACCAATTTCTCCAAACCGCCCAAACCCTCAATCACACCTACAACAAGGAGAAATGCGTTTTCCGCACGACCAGACTATCTATCCTCGGCTACCTCGTGGAGAACTGGGTCCTAGGGCCCGACCCTGACCGCATGCGCCCCCTCCTGCAACTCCCTCTCCCTCACTGCCCCAACGCCCTGAAGAGGTGCCTCGGGTTCTTTTCGTATTATGCCCAGTGGGTCCCCAACTATGCGGACAAAGCCTGCCCACTAATCAAGGCCACCATCTTTACACTGGCAACTGAGGCCTGCCAAGCCTTCAGCTGTATCAAGGCGGACATCACCAGAGCCACGATGCGCGCGGTGGACGAGTCCGTCCCCTTCCAGATGGAGAGCGATGCATCAGAGGTCGCTCTCGCCACTACCCTCAATCAAGCAGGCAGACCGGTAGCGTTTTTTCCGTGCACCCTCACCACCTCTGAAATTCGACACTGCTCGGTCGAAAAAGAAGCCCAAGCCATCGTGGAAGCCGTACTGCATTGGAGGCACTACCTCGCTGGTAGGAGGTTTATCCTCGTCACCGACCAACGATCGGTAGCCTTCATGTTCGACAATACGCAGCGGGCAAAATCAAGAACGATAAGATCTTGAGGTGGAGGATCGAACTCTCCACCTATAACTACAATATAGTATATCATCCTGGGAAGCTTAACGAACCCCCAGATGTCCTGTCCCGCGGCACATGCGCCAGTGCGCAAGATAGCCGACTACGGGCTATCCACGATGACCTCTGCCACTCGGGGGTCACCTGGCTTATCCACTATATCAAGGTCCACAACCTGCCCTACTCCACTGAGGAGGTCAGAGCCATGACCAGGGACTGCCAGATTTGTGCGGAGTGTAAACCGCACTGCTATCGACCAGATAAGGCCCACCTGGTAAAGGCAGCCCGGCCCTTTGAGCGCCTCAGTATCGGTTTCAAAGGGCCCCTCTCCTCCAATAACCGCAATACATATTTCCTCAATATTATTGATGAATTCTCCCTCTTCCCCTTTGCAATTCCTTGCCCTGATATGACCACGTCCACCCTCATTAAAGCCCTACATAGTATCTTCACCCTGTTTGGTTTCCCCAATTATGTCCACAGTGACCGGGGCTCATCGTTCATGAGCGACGAACTGCGTCAGTACCTGCTCAGTAAGGGCATTGTCTCGAGCAGGACTACCAGTTATAACCCCAGGGGAAACGGGCAGGTGGAGAGTGAGAATGCGACGGTCTGGAAGACCGTCATACCGACCCTGCGGTCCAGGAATCTCCCAGTTTCCCACTGGCAGGAGGTCCTCCCCGATGTGCTCCACTCTATTAGGGCGCTACTTTGCACGGCCACAAACGAGACCCCTCATGACCGCCTATTTGTTTTCCCTCGGAGGTCCACCTCAGGGGCCTCGCTTCCGTCCTGGCTGAAGACACCTGGGCCAGTCCTACTCAGAAAACACATCAGGAACTATAAGGCCAATCCTCTGGTAGAGAGGGTCCAGCTCCTACACTCAATACGCTTATATCGAACACCCCGTTGGCCGACAAGATACGGTCTCCCTCCGGGACCTGGCGCCTGCCGGTTCCACCACCACCACTACCACCACCACCGCCCCTCCAATATATCCCGCCCAACCTACCATGATCAGCGCCCCTGCCCCTTTATGGCTCCCGCGCTCCCTCCCGCCCGCCATTCCCCCTTCACCGGTCCACAGGAATGAAGCTCCAGAAGAGACGCTCCAAGAGTCCACGTCTGTACCCGTACCGGCGCCCCCACTACCGATGCCAGCACGGATGAGCTCGACACCCGGGCCAGCACCGACGCCAGAGCTTCGGCGATCACAGCGCACAATCCATGTGCCCGCCCCCGCCGGACTTCATTTTTTTAACAGGGGGTGAATGTGGTGAATGTATTATACTAATAATCCACCATTGTATCAGTACCATGCTTTGCCTTTGTATTTGCATCTATGCTATGCTGTTGCCCTTGTGGGCTCCACCTATGGGCCATTGTATGGCATCATCTATAGGGGAACATGTTGGGACACGTATGGGCTCCGCCCATGGCTCCTCCCTTTGACGGGGGGGTATAAAGAGCAGTTACCCTGTAGGTGGTGCACAGAATTGTATCTGTCGCAGGCAGGCACTGTTCTAAGTTGATTAAAGCCATAGTTTACTTTTAGTCTTGTCTCGAGTGAATTGATGGTCACATCACCTAGTATAGCACCCAGGCCTTGGGTCCCCGCTTCACTTTCAAACTACTGGCAGATGTACCAAACAAATGACTTGGAATTAGCATGGTTATGGTCATTTGGCATTGGTAATTTGTGCTCGCTGAAATGCTCCTACACAGTTGGAGTCTGGATTTCAGGGAGGGTCAATGTTCTGTGCATCTTAGATCTCTTATTTTTTACAGATGTCATTGTGTTTTTGGATAAAAACTCAGCTTCATCTTCTTTCAAATTTATTTCCTCTGTGAGGATTTCCAACATGTGGGCCAACTAAATTATATCAAGTTCTCCTGCCCCAGAAAAGTTGTGAAGTGAATTTTGGACTTTAGGCTGTTTAGGTTCCCTCTTTTCATGCTCTTCTCATCCCCTTTACTCTAGCACTTGGACAACAGACTATTTGTGACTTATAGTCATAACAAGAGAAAAAGTGGAAATCTTTTTGCTCCCCACAATTTCCAATCAAAAAACACATCTACCTCATTTTGTGAGGTTTTGATCCATGGCGCATACAGGAAAATTCATTGAGGTTGTTGGTATATTTAAGTGCACACTGGAACATTATGCTTTACTGGCTTTGCTCAAGTTTATCTGACAGGGTTAATTCAAAGGTCATTCCTGCATAAGGGAGCCTTATAGAGCAGGGTAATGATCTAATGTGGAGCTTTTGTGGCTTTGTCAGGTCGGAAAAAAGCCTGATCAGCATTTGGTCATCTTTCAAGTTGCCCTGTGAGATATTCTGGGTGGTGCGTTTGAATAACTAAGCAAAGTAGGACTTAAGATAACTGAGCATTCTTTGATCTCCAGGCAGAATCCATTCATCACCTACCTGACTGAAATGTGCACCTCGATTGTTACACCCGCAAGTATTACTTGTGAGGAGGTTGTGTTTTTCCACAGGGCAACAGTGACAAATCCATTGGCAGAAGAGTCTATTCTGTAGTGAGTATGGTGCTTTGGTCTTGCTTCTGACTTCAACATCCCAGCTTCTCTCCTTGTCATGGATACCTAATACGATGTACATTCAGGTCCCTGAGATGCTATCACTGACCTTTCTTTTCAATATCCTCCCTTCACCCACCCACCTCCACACCCAGTAATGGGGCAAAGGCAATTGGGGATGAGAAGTAGACCGGTGTTATAGGATTGAAGGCTTTGAGCTTGCACACAAGAAAAGGTGACTAAATCTGGAACAATGAGCCATGAAGGGACTGGCGCTGAGAATAAACATCTTGAAATTAATATTGAGAGGACCCAGTGGAGCCTGGTGCAGGCTTTGTTTGCGGAAATGCACAACTTTGAATCGATAAAGTGATAAGGAGCAAAGTCCTGAATCTGTCGTAGTTTATAGAGGATTGAAAGTGGTTATCGGGATAGATAGGAGAACTTTAAAGAAGTTAGACTTAAAGTAACAAAGGCAGGGATTAAAGACCCGATGGCAGAGATCGGCTTGGAGACAAGATGGAAGAAAATAATGATTTGGATGGCAGTGCAGGTGCTTAAGCGGAAAACCTCTTTCACCCTTTCAGAGGTTGCAGTGCATAGAAATCCCAATTTATTTACAAGATTAAATTCAGAAATATAAGCAGTTGGTGCATTTTAGAAACTGTCTGTTCATTACGAATGGAAGGGTTCTTTACAATATGCATATTTTAATTGTTAGTTAGCAAACAGAACTTCACAAAGGAGGTGATAGTTGGCACTTTCCCGCTGAAACGACCGACTTAAAGGATGGTTTTTAAACAGGCCCTGGTGAGACCTCACATCACCAATGCTGCAAATAGTGCACTCCCAAAGTCTGATTTTATAATCACGGTGCAGCGTACATTTCTCAGGGACTTCTTTTTGATAATCAGCGCTCTTAACACTTCTACTTTTAGGAAATACATAGCATAATACCAGAAGAGAAATGCTAAATATTTTGATGTTGGGTTTTACGCAGTACTGTTTTATAAATTTTCAGGTTTTTGTTTTAGAAAACCACAACAATTCCACCAACTGTATTTCAAGCTCCTCATTCCAGTAAAAACTGCTTCCTGGGACAGTTTCTGAGGTAGCTCCCTCGGTAACCCATGGGGCGAATCATTGCGATTGTGAAATTGCATCTGCCATGATGAAGCATGGAGAAGGTTAATGTGAGGCTGAACCAGGAAAAGAACAATTTGTATATTCCACTCTTACTGCATTCACACCCCACAAGAAAAAGTAACATTACTTCCTAGCGTCTATTTTAAATCATCTCATTGTATGATAACCAAAGTTGTGAATCTGTTTAACACCCAATTGTAGCCTTCCTTCGAATGCATTACCACGTATTTGTAGAGTGGAACATGGAGTCACAGAGGGGAGTTGGTGAGGTTGGCAGCAATGTAGTTTCTCCATGATGTAAATGTCAGATTGGTTGTCTGAACTTGTTTGCGTCACAGTGGGGTTGATAGTATTGCGGTCATGTTACAGGATTTGGATCCAGGACAACATGAACTGAAATCTGACCATGGAAGGTTTGAATTCAGTTTTGTTTCAGGAAATTGGAATAAAAAAGTTGGCATCAGTAAGGGTGAGAATGGTGCTGCTGAATTGTTGACTACTTCATTCATGTTCTTGAGGGAAGCAAGCCTGCGATCCTAGTTTGATCCGGCTTAAATGTTACTCCTGTCTCAGACCGAGGTGGTTGATTGTTAACTCTCCGCTGACTCATAAGACAGTGTGGCAGAGATAGAGGCCATTCTGTCCATCAAAGTCTACTTAGAAGAATAATCCAGTTAGTCCCTTTCCCCTTTCCCATTCAATGTTTTCTCCTTCAAGTATTTACCAATTCCCTTTTTTGGAAGTTATCACTGAACCACCCTGACAGGAAGTGCATCCCAAATCCTACCCACTTGTTGCATAAAAAAGGTTTCTCCTCATGTTTCCTCTTGTTCTTTTGCCGACGACCCCTGCTTTTCAACCCTTCCGCCACTGGAAACAACTCCTCTTTACTTAATCTATCTGAATCCTTCACGATTTCAAACACCTCTGAGTGGCCGCTTGGTTACAGCAAACAGCAGGTTTTTATTTCTGTCGAAGGTCCCTTGACAGAGACTGAGGCGACACAAGTAAGAGTAACAAGTTGCACTGCGATTCAAACTCAGCTGCTTGATTCCTCTACTGACCTTTGTGCTGCTGTTCCCAGGCTGAAGAGGTGGGTGTACAGTCAATCTACCATTGGGCCTTATGATTTCCTTAGCGGTTTGGAAGTGCAGTGCAGATGCAGGGTGACCATGTGGGGTTTTATAGGCTGAATTAGCACTGTATCATCCTGTAATCTTTTGATTTTATAGGCCCACTGGTGTAAATTAAAAGAAAATTGAGTGATGACAATATCACAATGGCTTTCACATTTGCTGAGCTGGTGAAGAGGCACTTGTTGGCATCAATAATTGAAAAGACACAAAAAAAAGGAGTGAGCTGTCAACTTTTATTAAAGCCGAAGCAGATGGCTTAATTTTTGTTTTAAAAATTCAGAGCATGTTTCCCGCTCGCCAGTGCCAGTGAACTCAATATTTTTTGGCTGTGCAGTCATGCTGCAGGTGATGTCATTAAGACATGGTCGCAGTTTGAGACAGCCTGAGCTGTCCCAGGAATCCTGCAGTGCCCCCAACTGGCCAGCAGGGCGACACGCAGCCCTTAAAGTGATTAGTGCGGAGCAAGCTGGGACTGTCTGCAGCGTAATCATTAGCCAAAGAACTTTACAGATCCTGGGCGGGGACAAGCGGATGATTTGGCAGCAGCCAGAGCATAGAATCATAGAATTTACTGCGCAGAAGGAGGACATTCGGCCCATCAAGTCTGCACAGGCCTTTGAAAAGAGCACCCTACCTAAGCCCACACCCCCACCCTATCCCTGTAAGCCAGTAACCCCACCTAACCTTTTTGGACACAAAGGGCAATTTAGCATGGCCAATCCACCTAACCTGCCACATCTTTGGACTGTGAGAGGAAACCAGAGCACCCGGAGGAAACCCACACAGACACGGGGAGAAAGTGCAGACTCCGCACAGACAGTGACCCAAGCCAGGAAACGAACCGGGGACCCTGGAGCTGCGAGGCAACTGTGCTAACCACTGTGCCCCCATGCGAGGTCTCAACTTACGTGACAATCACCAAATTAACTGGACGAGAGCAGATGATGGTAGCCAAGCATCTATAGTTTATAAGACATTTAGTAATACTGGTGGGGGGAGGGGAATTTTCCGCCCCCCCCGCCCCCCCCCCCCCCCCCCCCCCCCAATGTGCATAGCGTGTTTCTCAGTGGCGGGAGGTTACCTGCCGTTGGCTGGTGGTGGGCACTGTCAATGGGATTTCCCATTATAGCCACCACACACCCCCATTTTATTTATTGTGAATTGATGTGGTTTAGCATCCTAGTTGATGTAATCAATGAGTTGATAGAGTTTCAAGTTTGCGCGTGAGCTCACAAGGACCTCGGGCGGGATTCTTCTGTAATCAGCGGGGCGGGAAACTCCGGCGGGACGGAGTGGCGTGAACCACTCCGACATCGGGCCGCCCCAAAGGTGCGGAATCCTCCGCACCTTCAGGGGCTAGGCCCGCCCCGGAGTGGCGGGAAAGTGGCTTGGTGCCACTCCAATCAGTGCCGAAGGGCCACCATCAGCTGGCGCGAGTTGGCACATGAGTGGGAGCACCAGCGTGTGCTGGCGTCATCCCCGCGCATGCGCAGAGGGCTTTGCTTCAGCACCGGGAATGGCGGACCGGTACAGCCTCCGGTGCGGAAGAATAGAGTGCCCCCATGGCACAGGCCCACCTGTGGGGCACTCTATTCGTGGGCCAGGCCACCGTGGGGGCACCTCCCAGGGCCAGATGCCCTCGTGCCCCCCCAAGAACCGTAGAGGCCGCCCACGCCGCCCGATCCCGCCGGTAAGGACCACTCCAATTTACGCCGGCGGGACTGGCAAAAGATGGGTGGGACTTTGGCCCATCGCAGGCCGGAGAATTCGGGCAGCCCTGGGCCCATTGAGTCGCGCCGGACCCCGCCATTCTCCGAGGCGGGCGGCGCGACTCATGCCGTACCGATTTTTGGGGGCCAGAGAATTTGGAGGACGGCGGGGGTGGGATTCACGCCAACCCCCGGCGATTCTCCGACCCGGCAGGGGGTCGGAGAATCCCACCCAGAATGTCTGATAGATTGCTTCATTAATACATCGCCGCATGTCTAACAGATTCAAATAATTTATACATCAACATTTGGTTTGAAATGTGACCTCATCGATTTTGGCAATCCTCAGCCATGTTAAACATAATTATTAATTTACACCCTTTGTAGGATAATTGGGTAGGAGCAAAACGGGAAACTTTATGTCGAGCCTGGTATCACCTTCCCTCAAAGTTCTTCACCATGGACTTCCTCTGAAGTGCGTTCACTATGTGGCAGCCATTTTGAATAGAATACAGATAGCAAGTGAGATTGCCGGTCACTTTATTTTCCACATGTGATTGAAGAAAGATTGAATATTGGCCAACTCTACTATAGAATCATCATATGGACCTCTCTGAACAGAGAGACCTCAGTCTCAGATTAATACCGTCATTTGAATGACGTTCGCTTCAATAACCTAGTGCAACAGGTGTTAGCCTATATTATGTTCTGAAGTCCTGGAGGGGCGGCGAGGGGAGGGCACTTGAACCCACAACCTTCTAGCTTAGAGATAAGAGTGCTACCAACTGGGCCGAGCTGACACTGAGTACAGAAGAAGCTGTTGTTGCAATGTCACAATAATAAAAGCAATCAGCGTCATTCTGTGGGCAGTGAACTGAGCCAAGGCCAGTAAATCATAAGGCGCTGTTGAGAGGCTGGAGTTGGACAAAGAAAAGTAAAATTACTTACCCAGGAAATGGAACAGAGAAAAAAAAAAGCAATTAGGAAATGCATGTGTTAATCTCAAATGCCCTAATAATATGCTGGAACTATTACTCAAAAGAGTGTATCTCATTATCATCTGATGCAAATAAAACCATAAACAGAACTATTTGTATGAGTGAGTGTCTGGGTTGAACAAGGTTGAAATTGCACGGCTTGATTTCAGTAAAGAAAAACCTCCAATTGGAAAATCTGGAGCAGAACACGGAGCTTTTAAGATGAGTCATTTTCCATTAGAGATGGGAGGCTGAGGAAATCTATATGGAGGACCAACACCGACACAAACTGGTTGGGCCTCATTGTAACTTCTATATGTTCCTCCAAATTAATAGACTATGGGTGAGATTCTCTGGTCTCCCCGCAGTGGGTTTCCTGGCAACAGGAGGCAGCCTGCCTTTGGCCGACAGCAGGACAATCCGGACCCACCGCTACCAATGGGATTCCCGATTGAATCTACCCCGCAGGTAAACCCAGGGCGGGGGTGTACCATCTGTGGGACTGGAAGATCCCGCTGGCGTGCACAGCCGGAAAATCTCACCCAATGCCTTGGAATATTTCCAGGCTTTCCACCCAATATAGTCCCAGGTGCATCCAGGTCAGCTCTCAGCTTTGCCCGATGCCTCAGGAAAGGCACCAACAGTAAGGAAAGGAACAGAAAGGAAGCAAACGTAATTGATCCTGGAGGAAGGTTCAACTTCTTATCCCCTACTGAATTCGGTTGACTGAAGCAGAGGCCGAAAGCCCCACATGCTTCGGAGTCTGAGAGATGCCCCATGCATCCCTGGAGAGAAAAGATATGGCCTAGGGATTATCAACAGCACGGCAAAAAAGAGAGGACAGGCCCATCGGAACCAGAATGTTTGTTTTCAGCCCACTGACTGAAATTTGTTCTCAAAATATGCCCTGCGCGCAATGAAAATAGATCCTGGCTGGAAACTATGACCATTTGTTGATTAATTAGGTTTTCCTTTCAGACAACATATTTTCACCATGACGCAGGTTTGAAAATTACACTGTGCAAAAACAATCAGCATAAACACTGTGAAGCAGCAGTAGTTTAACCTACCTTAACTCAGCATGGTTCAGTGTTTGAATGTAAATAGTCAATTTTTTTCACAGCTTGTAATGTATTAATTGGTTTGGTTTCTCAAAAATGTTGTTACATATTCGCTAAGCCCTGCATTCATAAGGCAAATTTAAAACGAAACAAAATTACGGGAAGAACTGAGACATGCAAATATATTAAAACAAGTCAGACATGAGACCAAGGTTACAAGCTGTTTTCTTTGATAGCTGTTAAGTGTCCTCAGTTAAATATTCTTGGACTGTTTAAATCTTATTCTCAGTGTGCACTTGTGTTTATAGTATAAAACTGTACTGAGCCGCACAAGCTTGGCTCGCTCACTTGGAAAGGGCAAAACCATAGAATAGTGGTCCAGTCATGCTGGTCCTGAGGAATGATTGCTTTAATAGTAGTCTTCTATGTTTGTCAGGCAAAGAATGACTGTGCGATTAATGGGCCATTTCCTTACTTTCCATGCAGTGAACGGACTAGACACCACTTGGTCAGGTTGGGTACTTTTAGTTAAACGATCGATAGAAGGGCCTCATAGAATCATCATCATAGAATTTACAGTGCAGAAGGAAGCCATTTGGCCCATCAAGTCTACACCGGCCCATGAAAGAGCACCCTACCCCCCAGCACCTCCACCCAGCAACCCCACCTAACTTTTGGAAACTGCGGGGCAATTTAACGTGACCAATCCACCTATCCCGCACATCTTTGGACTGTGGGAGGAAACCGGAGCATCCCAGAGGAAACTCACGCAGACATGGGGAGAACGTGCAGACTCCGCACAGACAGTGCCACAAGCCGGGAACCGAGCCTGGGTCCCTGGCGCTGTGAAGCAACGGTGCTAACCTCTGTGCCACCATGCCGTCCAAATACTGTTAATATGCAGCCCAAAATCAGCAAATAGGAAGGTCCTAGAATAAAATTAATGAACGGCAATTGGGCTGGATCTTGCTATAAAAATAACATCGAGGCTAACAGCCTAACACCTTTATTTATGTGAATTCAGATATCATGGCTGCTCTGCCTTTCCTCAAAAGGCTATGAGTAGCGACATTGCAATTGTGATATTAAGATCCCTTTTGGTGGGAAAGTCCAAAAACAATGGAAATTCATGATGTCGCTGCACAGAGGAACTGGAGGAGTTTAAAATTTCCCTCAGAATACCAGACCAGGCTAAGGACTTATTACCCCCACAGAGTTTCCCTATTACCCTGATAAGGAATCTCAGTCACAAGTATGAAAGAATCCCCATTCCTGAATAGGTGGGAATCTCCTCCTCTGCTTTTCTCTTCCGTTGCTTTTCAGTAATCACCGGACTCTTTATGATATTGAACCAGTTTGGAAACCTGAGCTATTGTCAGAATTAACGATTATCTTAACTGCCAGTGGGGATGCTCCCAGTTTTCCCAGTTGTGAGGCAAGTGAATTGTCTTACCACCGGGAACCAGGCATCTTGTCGTTGCCACTCAGGTCCATGTACTCCATGGCCAGTCACAGAGAGGATTAGTATTTTGATACTCCACGTAAATCTGGCCAGTTCTAATGAATACACTGTGCAGATACTGTGCTTCCTCTGTATTTAAAGGTGAACATAATACCTGTATGTGAAAGAGGGAATAATCTAGGCTTTATCTAAAATCAACGAATAAGCAAGCTGTTCCATTCGGCTAAATAGTGTTTTTATATACAGAGAATGATTAACATTGAATGTATTAAATTAAACATATTTCCTTCTTGATCAAAATCCCTGTAAGAGGTCCTATTATTACTAAATGGCTGTAATTCATATACCCTGCCTAAAGTAAATACTTTTATGCAGGCTCCCTCTCCTTATTAAATAGATTTTTTTTTCTCCTCTGTTTTTATTTTCATGTTCTCAGATATGCACAAGTCTAAGAAAATTCATTTGACTTATTTACCAAGGGCATATTTAGAATAAACAAATTGGCCCAAAATAAAATATCCGGCATAACTTTTCGCCTGTCACACCAGTTGATGGAGTAGCAGAACCGTCAAAAGCTGTAGGACATTTTGGGACTTAGTTTCCTTGACTGGCGCATTGTTTGACACATTTGATTAAAATTCTTTGTGTACTACTTTAACAGATTGGGACCAACCTGAAGTAACGCATTGATCTTTTTTCTGGCCCTGTTAACGAATTTCAAATAAATCGGTTAATGACCGGCTTAAAGGAACGCACAAGGGAATTTCATGAAACCACATTAACCAATGCACAACTGGAGGAAATTAAATCCCTTTGTGCTTTCGCAGTTTGATTCAGATGAAAGGAAATAGTGATTAGAGGAGTAATCTCATTTAATAAATATGGAACTCCAGAGACCTCCATGCTAAGATATACAGCAGTCAGGGCATTAAGGCCAGAAATGATTTGAGAAATCGGATACGAAACGTAAAATTTAAAATTCACACAACTTTGTGAGATAAAGAGTGTATCTGGGATCACTCGGGACAGTTGTATCATGGCTACTTTCTGTTCTGAGAGACAGTGTGTTAACTATTTGGTGTTCTTGACAATTTAGATCAAAAAAAGCCTCAAGGAGGTGAACTAAGCAAAGCCTAAGAAAATCTCAACATTTGTTAACTGATTAAAACGTGTGGGCATGACCTCGAGTGACCTCTGGTGCTCGGGCAGCCAATCTTGCCCGAAGTATATTAGGTTCCTTTACTATTAAGTTGGAATCATGGATTGACAATCTGTTATCTTGGGCGGGATTCTCCGATCCCCTGCTGTGTGTTTCTCGGCTGCATGCCGTTGGCTGACAGACGGATTCTCTCCTCCTGCCGCTTGTCGATCGGACTTCCCATTGAAGCCACACCACGCCACCGGGAAACCCTGCGGGCAGGGGTGCACTGCTGGCAGGAACAGAGGGCGGGATTCTCCGCCCCCGTGCCGGGTCAGAGAATCGGCGGGTGGGGGGGCGTGAACCACGCGACGCCGCTCCGACGCCGCTCCGCCGATTCTCCGGTCACCGGCACAGGATCGCTGATCCTAGGGGCCAGATGACGCCGTCGTAAAATGCTCCGGCATTTACAACGGCGTCAACACAGCCCTAGGATCGGAGAATCCCGCCCAGAGACGCTCAATGGCTACAGAATTCCGGCCCTTACCTGTTTACACTCAAACCACATTCAGAATGTAGCCCCGAGCTTTCAGAAAACTTGCGGAAAATGTCCCTCCCCGCTTTTGCAGGATAACACTGCATCCACTAGGTGTTGCTGCCTTCTCCCTCACAGCTTTTTCAGCTCGTCGTTTACCACAAAAAGAATAAAAGCACAACTGAGACTTGTTTTGTTTATCATCCATTAACAGCATTAACGACAAGGAGCATCGCCACGCTGTGGAAGTGAAACTTTTTCCACAGGTTTGTGGGATAGAAAATTTATTAGCATGATATTACTGGATACATGTTAGCTCTCCTGATGTGGGTTATGCTGGCAGTGCCACATTTTGTTAACTATCTCCTTTTGCAATGAGAATCTATTGGCGTACTTTATTCTTTAAGTAATTGTTTTACGACTAAGTTGCTCAACCTCAAGTGACTTTAAAGATTTAACCATGGAGAGTAGGGTTGGAGCTATATCTAAGTCAGGGGTGGCAGGTTCATAAGATATAGGAGCAGAATTAGGCTATTCGGCCCATCGAATCTGCTCCGCTATTCTATCATGGCTGATATATTCCTCATCTGTTACCTACAATGCTACAAACCAAGACCTGGATTGCGAAATCAGCCAGAGCATCCCTCCCTAGAACACATGACCTAGGGGCAGAAGTAGGTAATTTAGCCTCTGGAGCCTAAACACCGTCAATGTCATCATGGCTGATCCCATCCTAGCCTCAACTCCACTGTCCTGCCCGTCCTCCATAACCCTTCAACCCATTCCCAATTAGAAATCTGTCTAACTCCTCCTTAAATTTACTCACTGCCCCTGTATCCACTGCACTCTGGGGTAGCGAATTCCACAGATTCACAACCCTTTTGGGAGAAGTAGTTTCTGCTCAGATCTGTTTTAAATTTGCTACCTCTTATTCTAAGATTATCTCGTTTTAGAATGCCCCACAAGAGGAGGCATCTACTCCAAAGTCTACTTTATCCATACCGTTTAGCATCTTGTATACCTCAATTTGATTTCCCCTCATTCTTCTAAACTCTAGAGAGTATAGGCCTAAACTGTTCAATCCTTCCTCATTCGACAAACCCCTTGGGCGGGATTTTCTAGCCCGCCTTACCAGTTTTCTGGTGTGGCGCGCCCCCGTCTGCGGCAGGATTCTCTGTCCCGCCAGCTGGTCAATGGGGTTTCCCATTGTGGGCAGCCCCATGCCGTTGGGAAATCCCCAGGTGTGGCTGTCGGTATTAACGGAGAATCCCGACAGCGGAGAATCCAGCCCTTATCTCTGGAATCAATCTAGTGAACCTACTCTGAACTCCCTCCAATGCCATTACATCTTTCCTCCAAAGAGGGGACCAAAACTGGGCACAATACTCCAGGCACGGTCTCATCAATGCCTTGTATAGTTGCAACAGCACTTCCTTACCTTTATACTCAATTCCTTTAACTATTAAAGGTTCCTTTCCCTGAAGGACATTAGTGAACTAGATAGATTTTTACTGCAACTTAGCAGCTTTCTGGTCCTAATGCATAAACTCCCAGAATAAATAAAACTATTTTTGTATTATGCCATGGTGGAATTTATGACTTTCAGGCCAATTAGAACCATAATGACTACACTAGCGTATTCAACTGATGATTAGTGATTACATCATCACACCACTAATCAAGTCTGCCAATAACTTATTTCATTAACTTTGATTAAAAGTTGATTCGAAAATTAAATCCCTCTTCTAATTTGACAAACGTGGCTGATTCTTTTCCCCCAGAGCTAGTAAGTTAATAACAAGACTACTTTCTCAGAAATCACACTTTACAAAGTTGCAGATTCCGGTGATTCCGGTGAATGGGAGTTTTTATTGTGGAAGGAAACAGGAGTTCTTCAATTTTCCTTTGAAGATGGAGTATCAAACTCTTCAGGGATTTCGCAAAAACACAGTGCTGCCGTTTGTGCGGCGTTATTTCTGAGAGGGTGTTAAATTTCCCGACAGTGATAGGTTCAACTCTTGAGTTTGCAGAGGTGCCTGTCCAAAAATCAGGATGTGTCTGGAGCCCCCCCCCCCCCCACCCTAATCATTCCATAAGAAAATAGAACACAAATGAAAGCGATCATAAAAAAGTTCATATTTTCCCACTTGTCATTGGAACGCGCACTGAGATACAACTAAGAAAGTAAGAGTAGGAAGTCTGAAGGATGCAATGAACATCTTTTTCCCCCCCAGCGAACATTGCCAGAGAAGTTAATTGCAAACTAAATAAAATCACTCATCCTTTGTTAAAATAGGAAAAAAAAAATTCTGGATTAAAGAGAAAAAAAAAGTGCTTGTTCGAGATGCGGCAGATTGACTGAGGCGTTGGAAGGTCTGCTTTTCCTCTATGAGCACTGTAGCTGTCTTGGCACGCTCTCGAGGAGCTGGCTGCGCTCAGCTGGTGGCGATATTCTTGGCTGTAAAAGCAGTGCTTGCCCTCTGCCACTCACGGGGAGCAATTCTGTTGAACTGTCTCATCCTGACATTTTCATCATCAATCTCTTCATTAGCAGCCTGGCTGCAGACAGAGAGCACAAGCAGGCGGCAGCCCTTTGTCACATCTCAAGGAAGCACCAGGCTTAGGAACCTTGTTCTTTCTCTTCACATCTTTGGGGAGGGGGAGGGTGGGGGGGGGGGGGGGTTTGAAGGAAGGTGCACAGGGGAAGTGGGAAGAGATAGAATGATCTTGTGGCAACAAAAATCTATGGCACTAAAAATTAGAGCGACTCTCAAAGTAAACAGTTATTGTCTCTTTTGGAAACCTTTGTCTGATAAACTCGCAAAATCCTTTCTATTTACTTTTCCCAATTTGCCATCACACTGATTTGCAGTCAGCACGTTCTATTTAACACAAATCAGTCCTAAACTTAAAAGTGGCAATATTTCACTTGTGGCAAATGAACTTTGTCAGAAATAAATGTGTCACCAGAGTAATATATTTGTCTGGTTTTCTTCTAGTTTACTTTAAGTTAAGTAAACTTGGAGATTGCCTGACCATTATAGTATTCTTGTGAAACATTTATTTCTGACAAAGTCCATTCAATGTAAGTGATCTGTTGCCATTTGAGTTTAAGTTTGGGAAGGGGGGGGGGGGTGCGTGTAGAGACAGTGGCACAGTGGTTAGCACTGCTGCCTCACAGCACCAGGGACCTGGGTTCAATTCTGGCCTCGGTTTCCTCACACAGTCCAAAGAAGAGCAGGTTAACTGGATTGGCCATGATAAATTGCCCCTTAGTGTCCAAATATTAGGTGGGGTTGCTGGATTACGGGGATATGGTGGGGGAGTGGGCCTAGGTAGGGTGTTCTTTCAGAGGGTCGGTGCAGTCTCAATGGCTGAATGGCCTCCTTCTGCACTGGAGGAATTCTATGGCTCTAAGATCTGCATTGTTAAATGTATTTCCTACACTCAATGGTCCTTACTTTCTACGTAAAAATTTGGGATTCCTGGGTCTGACAAATATTCTAGCACTGACAATAGAGATATGGGGCTGGATATTTTACAACCCCGCCACGCAAGGGTGCAGGTAAAATATGACAGGTGGCTAGCCCACCGCCTTCCCGATCTAGCCCCCAGAAAACAGTAGGCGGGTTTGCGTTGAAACTGGCAGAATGCTGTGCCCACCATTTAAAAAATAAAATGAGCAGATGAGCTTGGTAACAAGCCAATTGACCCAAATGTTACACTGCCCATGCCATAATGCGGTTGACATGGGGTGGAGTCAGAAGGCCGCCTTTTTAACATAACCCGTTAAAAGGTGGGAAAGAGGTGGGGTGGGTGGGGGTTCACTTTTTTGGGAGGTGTCCTGTGCATATCAGGGATGAAAACCACCCCAGCGTAACCTCCAAAACCCACCCCCACCCCCCCAGCCTAGACTCCTCAGCCTCTTCCTGCCCTAAAAGCCCAGGACTTACATTAACTCTGAAACCATTGATCTTCTTCTTGGGCCTGTTTGCAGCCTCAGCAACACCCACTACTAAGTTAAGGCACTGCTGGGCAGGATTTCTTCCCACTGCGGAGCAGAAGCCCCACTGTGATCTCGGTTAGTCTGCCCACAGCTTGTTACTGCTACGTTTTATCATGGAGGGGTGGAACAATACACTCCTCTGCCTTTAAAATTCAGCCAAGTGTATCTGTGACCTTGAACTTCACCAACAACCTGGGAGAACATGTTGTTAAGTAGCTGGACTCCACTTCTTGATTAGAGTCTAAACCAATACAGGACAGAGACTCATAAGTGGTGTCCCTCCAGAGTGTCAGAAATCGTCACTTTAAGGCCATTGATTTAATGGTAAATGTTCACCTTTTGTGCAATGTGAAAAGGTACATCTTTTTATAAGGCCCAATTTTATAATTTCTCCAATTGCTGCTAGTGGAGGGAATCTCTCTCCCCCTAGTAATTTTTATAAACATCAGTATTTCTTAACATTTGGAAGTCACATATTGAACCATCCATTTTTATCGCCTGAAACACAACCATTTTACTCATTCATGCCTTTGTTACTGCCAGATTTGACCATTATAATTCACTCCTGGCTGGTCTTCCACATTCTACCTTCCATAAACTTGAGGTCACCCAAACCTCTCCTGCCTGTACGTTAACTTGGACAAAGTTTTGTTCACCCACCACCTCAACCTACTTTGGCTCCTGGTCCAGCAATGTCTCAATTTTAAAATTCTAATTGTGGTTTTCAAATCCCTCCAAGGTCTCTACCCTCTCTACTTCTTTAATGAATCAATGTCACTTTTAGCCAGCATAAATGAACCACACATTTCCAGCTCAACCGATCATCTTAAATTTGTCGTTAATCTAGCTATTAGCACACTGAGGGTTGTTCCGCAACTGCTGCCCAACCGTACAATCTAACAGTGGTTGCTTAGGTTTAGGTTTTGCAAGCAAGGGCTCATTGAGTAGTCTATATTCTGCCTAATTTGAACAACTGAAGGAACATGCTTTCGATTAGATCAGACTAGGTACTGGCATCACACCAGCACTGGAATCCACCCATAACATTGCTCAATTGTGTGGTGCACAGAAAATGCCTTTGGACTGATGGCAGCATCCTATTAGTGGAAAATACCACTCACGATATATGAAGAGAACCATCGCTGCAAACAGAGGAATATGTTCAAGCCTTGTGTATGCTTTGAATTACCCTGGAGCTTTGGGATCCTACAGTTTCCCATTGCTTTCTCCATGGCAACACCTCGACCAATCAGTGTCGATTTGCTAACCAATAATCACCCTTTTCTCCTATAATATAAATTGGTTCAACCGTTTGAAATTTGGCATTCTTGCAATTGTCCTGATGTGCGCAGGATGAAAATGCCTCTCATTTCAGCAAAAGGCGTACTTGCCCAATCGAGCTTTATCAGTGCAATTACACCTAGGTATCTGTACATTGTCCACTGCATGTGTAGCATCCATCAGTCTCAGACATTTTCCACACAGGAAATCTGGGAAAGAATATTTCATCCCAGTTGAACTGCGGAGTGTCGCCGGGGAAGCATTTCATGCAGGGCAAGGGAGATCCAAAAGCAATCTGAAAAAGGCAACAATTTTTCAGGAATTGTGGAACAACAAAATCACAGAATGAGAAAAATCCAATGATAACTCACCTCGCACAATGAACTGCCTTATTATATTCTCTACCCAATCTACACGATCAAAGCTTCTATCCAAAGGGAAGTTCTGCATATATATAACCTTTGATACCCCCAATGTTTGTCAAGCAAATAGTGCCCTTCATCCTTAATCCTCCTCAAGTCTTATTATTTACCCTAAATCACTTATCTTTCAAGGCAAACTTCATCCTTCTTCCCAGCATCAATAGTAGACGACCATTGGGCTCGAAGCATATTTGATCATCTCAGGATATACATAACCTCCAATACTAACCATTGTGCAAATTCCATCTCTTGCAGGACCTAGGAATATTGCATTTATGTTTCGCTAATTGGGTCATTTTCATGCTGAAAGGAAGCATCATGGATACAACGATATGTTACAGAGAAGGGCTGTCAGCTTCAATCTTCCTCACTTGTGCACACACAATCTGTTCTCCCACTGTGCACTGGAAGATAAAAGGCAATAAAGAGTAAAACAGATAAATTCCATGGAGTGGGCCCATCACTCAGTGTAGTGCTGAACTAATAGGCTGTGTCCACATCAAGGTGAGATGATGAGTGAAACTACAACACAGCCGACAGTGAGGTAATGAAAGTTGGCAGCCAAGTCATCTTGAACTGTTTTGGGGTATCTTCCGCTGGTCACTCAAAGGTTAACAGTGGCTACCTGGCTCGCACCCATATGGAGAAATGCACTTGACACCTGGGGGGAGAAACTAGCTCCAGAGTAATGTAAAACACTGAATTACTGGAGTCATTTTAATATGCATTTTCTTCCTTCATAGGAAGAGTGGTTGATTGAAACTCAGAAACTACGACTCGTTGAGATTCTGACCTGCTGCAAGAGAAATTTGCGCCTGAGACAAGCAAGGCTGGAAGAGGAGAAGGATGAGGCCAAGAAGATGGCATCATCTTTGTAACAAGTATTCAAGTAGATTAGAATAACATTTCGAATGACTGATGGGTAAGGATAACCAATTGGAACCACTGTGATGGAGTAGTTCCCTGCTTGTGCGGTGTTTGAAGAGCTCCGACAGATACAGTACATATAGGCACACAATATAGAAAATGTATAGAATATATTTACTACATGCAAATACAGAAGGTACTGACACAGCAGGTACAGGCAAATTACATGCAAACATGGATATACAGTCACAAGAATTGCAGAAACCATTTATGTAATTATACTGCATCCAGACATGTCATTTTGTCACAAGTTGCAGCAAAACTCAGTAAGATCACACTTATATTTTTCTAATTTGATCATTTTCATGCTGAAAGGAACAGAACATACAAAAACAACATCTACAGACTTATTTAACGTGATGCTACTGGATATTGATGAGTGCATCAGCATTTTTGAAACAATTATATTTTAGAGTTCTTTACATTTTAATCATAATTCTGTCTTTATACTGAAAAGAAACTGGCACCGCGCCAATGAGCATAAAGAATTTTTGTTTGAATAAGTTAGCCTTCCCGAACCATCAGTGGTGAGGCCACAATTAAACCACCACAGCCTTGTTCATAATCATATCAAACATTATGCTACGATGTTATTAGCGAAGCAATGTTATATTATCACTACTGAATCCAGACTTCAATCTCCATCGCCACTACTCCTTGACAATGCCCAGGTCCTCTGAATGGCTAATTCTCTCAAGCTGCCCAATGATGCAGGCCTTCATAGCTTTGATTCATACCTTCCTCACAAAAATCTCCTCCCCATTCAAGGGCTCTTTTAACAGTCTGGCTTCTCCACCCCCCTCATGCCCCCCCCCCCCCCCCCCCCCCCCCGCCCCCCGGCGCCAGTCCCACCAACTCCCCCCACACCCAAATTTCTTTCAGTTGATCTACTTGTTCTACTTAATCTACTTCAGTTGATTAGTGGGCTACATGGTAGCATATTTGGATAGCACTGTGGCTTCACAGCTCAGCTCCACGGTCCCAGGTTCGATTCCCCGCTGGGTCACTGTCTGTGCGGAGTCTACACGTTCTCCCCGTGTCTGCGTGGGATTCCTCCGGGTGCTCCGGTTTCCTCCCACAGTCCAAATATGTGCAAGTTAGGTGGATTGGCCATGATAAATTGCCCTTAGTGACCAAAATGTTAGGAGGGGTTATTGGGTTACAGGGATAGGGTGGAAATGAGGGTTTAAGTGGGTTGGTGTAGACTCGATGGGCCGAATGGCCTCCTTCTGCACTGTACGGTCTATGTCTATTTCTTACTGTCCACAGAATCAAAGAATCCTTACAGAGCAGAAGGAGGCCACTCGTCCCATCGAGTCTAAACCGACCCTCTGAAAAGGCATCTCACCCAGGGTCACTCCCCAACCCTATCCCCGTAACCCCACCCGATTGGCACAACTTTGGACACAAAGGGGCAATTTTATCACGGCCGATCCATCTCACCTGCACATCTTTGTGCTTTGGGAGGAAACCGGAGCACCCGGAGAAAACCGACGCAGACGAGGGAAAACGTGCAGACTCCACACAGACATTCACCCAAGGCTGGAATTGAACCCAGGTCCCTGGCACTGTGAGGCAGTACTGCTAACCACTGTGCCACCCTGCTATCTTTTTAATAGTTGTGTTAATGAGGTCATGGACTGTCAGCCGCAAGATATGGTCATGCACTAAACTCAGCAGCCCTAGGCATAGCTTGGGATTTTAAGAAGGAACAGGAAAGCCCTGAACCCACTAGATATCCAGCCAATCCTCCCAGTTTCAACTGTCTGACATCGATGACAGTGCATCTGCAGCAAATACCCCCAGAAATTGCACTCAAATCCAGGAACCAGGTACATTTCAACAACTCCAACACAGAATACTCAAGACAAGATCAGGGAGAGATGACAAAGCACCTGCCAGGCTCAGCCTGTGACATTATGGCTATAGGGGACAATGAGAGGAAATGTTAAATAGTCAAATAAAATAATTTAACAGTTTTGATATGATACTTGGGGGAGATGTAGAGCAATGGGTTAATGGTTACGTTAAAGGTTATTCAAGACCATGAGATATTCATGATATATGTGTGACATCAAGGGTCAGATCACCTGGAAGCTCCAACAGAGCTAGACACAGAACAGCCTGTGTCCCTGAAACCATTATTTTTTAAAATAAATTTAAAGTACCCAATTATTTCTTTTCCAATTAAGGGGCAATTTAGCATGGCCAATCCACCTAACCTGCACATCTTTGGGTTGTGGGAGTGAAACCCACGCAGGCACGGTGAGAATGTGCAAACTCCACACGGACAGTGACCCAGGGCCGGGATTCGAACCCGGGTCCTCAGCGCCATAGGCAGCAATGCTAACCGCTGTGCCACGTGCCGCCCCCCCTGAAACCATTAGGATGCCTTGTGACTAAACTGTTTTGAGTTAAGGTTGTGTTTCCTGCCAACACAGTGCATGCGCAATTCGACTGTTACTTTGTTACGTCATTGGGAGAGATGGCATAGGCAGAGTGGTATTCTAATTATCATGGCAGAGTGTCAACCTCCTAAGGGAGAAGAAGATGATCCTAGGTAACATTACGTAATCAATGTGCACAGGGTGCAGAATTGTCCCAGTGCGCACAGTGATAGGTATCGCGTCAGTTCCAATTTGTTCGATTTATCCACTTTCTTTAACGCCATTAGCATTTTGGTAGGCTGTGCACAGCAAAGTGACATAAGGGGCGGGATTTTCTGACCCCCCGCTGGGTCGGAGAATCGCCGTGGGGCGGCGTGAATCCCGCCCCCACTGGCTGCCGAATTCTCCAGCGCCGGGGATTTGGCAGGGGGCGGGAATTGTGCACCGTCGGTCGGCGGCCGCTGGCAGCGGCCCCTCCCGGCGATTCTCCGGCCCGTGATGGGCCGAGTGGCCGACCGTTTTCGCCGGGTCCCGCCGGCATATGTTACAACATGTACTTACCGACGAGACCTGGCTCAATAGATCAAGTACCTGACAGGTACTTACCTGGCGGCCTCCGGGGTCCTCAGGGGTGCGCGGGGGGATCTGGCCCCAGGTGGGTGCCCCCATGGTGGCCTGGCCTGCGATCGGAGCCCACCGATCCGTGGGTGGGCCTGTTCCGTGGGGGCACTCTATTCCTCCGCGTCAGCCTGTGTAACGGTCCGTGATGGCCGGCGCGGTGATGACCCCCCCCCCCGCGCATGCGCTGGGATGACCCCAGCACACGCTGGCGCTCCCACGCATGTGCCAACTCGCGCCGGCGGAGGCCCTTCGGCGCCAGTTGGCGTGGCGCCAAGCCCCTACTGCGCCGGCCGGCACAGCGCAAACCACTCTGGCACAGACCTAGCCCCTGAAGGGGCGGAAGATTCCGCACCTTTGGGGTGGCCCGACTCCGGAGTGGTTCACGCAACTCCTTCCCGCCGGAGTTACCCGCTCCGCCAGTTTCTGAAGAATCCCGCCCTAGATTTCTGCGCATGGTGAGATCAGTGTGCACGCTCAGACAAGTTGCAATGACCATACTGCGCTAGCAGGAGACACAAACTATAACACCTATCTCAAGTCACTCGTAGACTGAGGGCTGGATTCTCCCACCCGCCGCCGCAGGCGAGCCGCGTACATTGGAGAACTCCATTACCTCGGGCGGGTTTCTCTGGTTGCCGGGCGGATGCGAGTGAAGAATTCCACCCTAAGCCAAACTTACCCGAAGCAATCCCCCCATGCAACCTCTCTTTCTGGTAGTTTTCTCCCCAGCTCCACGTGGGGGGTTAAAGTATCTTGTATGGCTGTTTCAATTCACCTCTTCTTGCTGGGAGCTGGTTTAGCTCACTTGGCTCGAATGTTGGTTCATGATGCAGGGCAAGGCCAGCAGCGCAGGTTCAATTCCCATACCGGCTGAGGGTTTTCATGAAGGCCCTGCCTTCTCGTGGCAGAATGGTAGCATAGTGGTTGGCACAGTTGCTTGAGGCCGCACTCATGTGTGCGGAACTTGGCTATAAGTTTCTGCTCGGCGATTCTGCGTTGTCGCGGGTCCTGAAGGCCGCCTTGGAGAACGCTTACCCGGAGATCAGAGGCTGAATGCCCTTGACTGCTGAAGTGTTCCCCGACTGGAAGGGAACATTCCTGCCTGGTGATTGTTGCGCGATGTCCGTTCATTCGTTGTCGCAGCGTCTGCATGGTCTCGCCAATGTACCACGCTTCGGGACATCCTTTCCTGCAGCGTATGAGGTAGACAACGTTGGCCGAGTCGCACGAGTATGTACCGCGTACCTGGTGGGTGGTGTTCTCACGTGTAATAGTGGTATCCATGTCGATGATCTGGCACGTCTTGCAGAGATTGCCATGACAGGGTTGTGTGGTGTCGTGGTCACTGTTCTGAAGACTGGGTAGTTTGCTGCAAACAATGGTTCGTTTGAGGTTGCGTGGTTGTTTGAAGGCAAGTAGTGGGGGTGTGGGGATGGCCTTGGCAAGATGTTCATCGTCATCAATGACGTGTTGAAGGCTGTGAAGAAGATGACGTAGTTTCTCCGCTCCGGGGAAATACTGGACGACGAAGGGTATTCTGTCGGTTGTGTCCCATGTTTGTCTTCTGAGGAGGTCGGTCCGGTTTTTCGCTGTGGCGCGTTGGAACTGTTGATCGATGAGTCGAGTGCCATATCCCGTTCGTACGAGGGCATCTTTCAACACCTGTAGATGTCTGTTACGCTCCTCCTCGTCTGAGCAGATCCTGTGTATACGGAGCGCTTGTCCATAGGGGATGGCTTCTTTAATGTGTTTAGGGTGGAAGCTGGAGAAGTGGAGCAGCATGAGGTTATCCGTGGGTTTGCGGTAAAGCGAAGTGCTGAGGTGACCGTCCTTGATGGAGACGAGTGTGTCCAAGAATGCAACTGATTTTGGAGAGTAGTCCATGGTGAGTCTGATGGTTGGATGGAACTTATTAATGTTATCGTGTAGTCGTTTCAGTGATTCTTCGCCGTGGTTCCAAAGGAAAAAAATGTCATCGATGTATCTGGTGTATAACGTCGGTTGAAGGTCCTGTGCGGTGAGTAGGTCCTGTTCAAACTTGTGCATGAAGATGTTGGCGTATTGGGGTGCGAATTTGGTCCCCATGGCTGTTCCGTGCGTCTGGATGAAAAACTTGTTGTCGAAGGTGAAGACGTTGTGATCCAGAATGAAGCGGATGAGTTGCAGAATTGCGTCTGGAGATTGGCAGTTGTCGGTGTTGAGTACTGAGGCTGTTGCAGCAATGCCGTCATCATGGGGGATGCTGGTGTAGAGTGCCGAGACGCCCATTGTGACGAGGAATGTTCCTGGTTCAACTGGTCCATGGGTGCAGAGTTTCTGTAGGAAGTCCGTCGTGTCGCGACAGAAGCTGGGTGTACCTTGTACGATGGGTTTCAAGATGCCCTCGATGTAGCCAGAGAGGTTCTCACACAGGGTCCCATTGCCTGAAACGATAGGGCGGCCTGGTGTGTTGGCCTTATGTATTTTCGGGAGGCAGTAGAGATCTCCAATGCGGGGAGTACGTGGGATGAGAGCACGTAGGGTGCTCTGAAGATCTGGATCCAAGGTCTTGATCAGTCTGTTAAGTTGGCGGATGTGTTCCTTGGTCGGATCTGCGGGTAACTGTCTGTAGTGTTCTTGGTTGTTCAGTTGTCGGTATACTTCTTTGCAGTAGTCCATTCTGTTCAGTACGACAGTGGCCCCCCCTTTGTCTGCTGGTTTGATGACGATGCTGCGGTTGGTCTTGAGAGCGCGGATGGCATTGCGTTGTGCTTGGGTGACGTTCGGGGCTGTCTTGTGAATGCGACTGATGAATCTGGCATTGACGCGACTCCTGACTGCAAAGATGTGCAGATTAGGTGGATTGGCCATGATAAATTGCCCTTAGTGTCCAAAAAGGTGAGGTGGGGTTATTGGGTTACGGGGATAGGGTGAAGGCATGGGCTTAAGTAGGGTGTTCTTTCCAAGAGCCAGTACAGACTTGATGGCCGAATGGCCATCGATGATAAATTCTATGATTCACAACCTTGCCCCTCGCCTCAGGTGATCCTCAGGTCAAATCACCACCAGTCAGCTTTGGTCATCTGAGACTATGATGACTTCACCTTAGCTACTCACAATCTAGATAGTTTCCCTCAAGCTACTCTTACAATCTAATTATTTTGTTACATTGATCCAGTTCATTCCAATTGTTGTTCCATGTTGTTCCCACCATTACCCCTTCTGTTGCCATCATTCCTCTGACTCAAGTTGTTCCGCACAGGCCCTTCCATAACTTTATCAGGATGTAGCTCCCTGAAATAATTCCTGCAGAATACAACCACATACTAAATAGATGGAATTGCTTTAGCACAGCAGCAAATTCCAACGTCGCTGGACATTGTTCTGCCGTCTGTAAAACTGAAGAGTACCCAGAAAAAAATGTTATTGCCGGAACTCACAGCTGGATGCAGTTTTCATGTTATTTACATGACTCCAATCAGCTTAGTTAACTGATGATTTTATTACTATTATACACGTGGCTCTACCCATGGGAAATGTAAAAAGAAAACTTGTCTAATCCCTGGCTAGTCCGAATAATCCACATTGTAACTTGTGGATTTGAAGACACTGATCTCTAGTTTTGATTTGCAACTTGTGCGAAGATGTGTTCGCACAATGCATTTTTTTTGCATCTGCACATCACACCTGTCTTTTTTATTCTTTTTATGTGTTCTATGTATGTACTGTGTACGTTCCCTTGGCCGCAGAAAAATACTTTTCACTGAACTTCGGTACATGTGATAATAAAATCAAATCAATCAATCAAAGCCAAGGGGGATTTGAACCGCAATTATGGTCACCTTTCCCAGTACATGCAAATGAATTTCTGCAGCACAATTCATGGGATTCTGCACAGTACATTAGGAGCATTTTTACAGTGCACAGAAATTGCACAGTAAAACATAGTAGGTTTAAACAGCGTTTTAGAGTGGATTTGAACAGCTGACTGCAGTGGATTTGCACTGTTCGCTACAGTAGGCTTGGACTGTACAGTACAAAGTGGATCTGTACAGCGATTACAGTGGATCTGCATAGTCCATGTCAGTGGATTTGTATGTATTTGAACTGGCTATGATATCTCTTTCCATTTCCACAGTTTGCTTCACTGGTTTTCCCAACAAGAAAAACCTAAGTTCATATAATGCATTTTGCACCGTAAAACGTCTCAAAGAGCAATTCTTTTTGTTGTATCTGATTGAATCTGACCCATGCATTTCGCTATACGTATTTCACTGAATTTGTGCAGTGTGTTTTATTATATCAGATGGTTTTGTTTCGTGTGGATTGTCACAGTGCTTTACATTGTGTTCTCTCTGTTGTTTGAAACACGACATGCCCAGCGTAGCCCTGGTAGGAGCAGGTCCCAACCTTGCACGCTTTTTTGGAGAGCCAGGATCCTCTTTTGGGGAGGTGCTGGTGTGGAATTTTAAACTTTTAGAATCATAAAAGTAAATCATAATCGTAGAATGGTTACCGCCCACAAGGAAGCCATTCAGCCCATCGTGTCTGTGCCAGCTCTCTTCAGGAGCAAATTGCCTCCCTACCTTCTTCCTTTTCAGATGTTAATCCAATTCCCCCTTGAGTGCATCGATTTTACCTGCCCCCACCCCGGTCTTAGGCTATTCCAGAGCCGAATCTCACAGACTCATTTACAGCACAGAAGGAGGCCATTTGGCCTATCAGGTCTGTGGCAGCCATTTGTGGAGGCAAGCCAGTCAGTCCTGTTATGCCGCTTCTCCCGCATGGACCTGCAAGTTTATCCCACCCAATTTCCTTTTGAAAGAGTTCATTGTTTCTGCTTCCACCACACTGGTTGGCAGCGAGTTTCAGTTCATTACCACTCGCTGTGCGCAAAAAGGTTCTTCCTCACATTCCTCTGCATCTCTTGCCCAAAACCTTAAATCTCCATCCCCTAGCCCTTGTAACATTAGCTCAGGGTAATCTTTACTTTACCCAGAACAATTATAATCTTGTACACCGCTATCAAATCTCTCCTCAATCTCCTCAGCTGCAAGGAGAATAACCCCAGCATTTCCAACTTAACCAGTTGGCTAAAATCCCCCATCCCTGAAATCATTCAAATAAATGTCCTCTGCTTCCTCCCCCTCATCCTGTCATCGACTGCCCCAGAACCGGAACAAAATCAGTTCTGGGTGTCTTGCTTTAACCCGAGAGTGTGGGAGGGTGGATCTGCTGGATTTGCAGGGCAGTTTTATTTTGGTCCTACTGACTCATGGAACGTGTCAGGAGGACCTTTGTACTTGAGAAGGTCGCATTTCACTTTGTTGGAGGTTTGATGCAAAATGGCAATGCCGCCCTTGTGGATAGTCGCCATAGAAGTCTGGCAACGTGAGCAGCGGGAGACTAGAGGGAGGACATAAGGTCAGGAGGATGAGGCAGTGCTACACGCACCAGGAAGGAGGAGGAGAAGAAGCAGGACAAACCTTGGTTATCTCCTCAATATACTGAGGTACCAGCACAGAAGGCAACTGAGGTTTAGCTTTGTAATGGTGACAGACGTATGTCGCATGGTGCAGCAAAAACACGAGCCACACTCTAACAACCTCCGTGTCCTGCGGGGTGGCTGTAAAAGTAACTGTCACTCATAGAATTTACAGTGCAGAAGGAGGCCATTTGGCCCATCGAGTTTGCACCAACTCTTGGAAAGAGCACCCTACTTAAACCCATGCCTCCACCCTATCCCCATAATCCAGTAACTCCACCTAACCTTTTCTTTTTGGACACTAGGGGCAATTTATCATGTCCAATCCACCTAACCTGCACATCTTTGGACTGTGGGAGGAAACCGGATTGTTATGCCTCAGTTTCTTTCCAGGGCTCAGCAAGGTGCCTGCCTGGTATGTTCCTGTCGGCAGCACACTCATTAAGGCAGTAACTAGTGACCTGTTTGCCTTTGGTGGTGATCACATTAACTGTCCTGTAGATTTTATGCCTGAAGTGCAAAGAACCATGACCTATGCCCAATAAGAAGACTCGCCTCAGGTGGTGGGTGTTAAGCACCCATGTTCCATTAAGGCTCCAACTCAGCATTTGGACACCTTTGTCAACTGAAAGGCTTTCCATTCACTCAATGTCCAGTTGTCTTGTGACCACGAACAATGTCTCCCTTCAAATCTGTACAAGGTTCTCTGGCAGATCTGACTTCCCAACTCCCTCAGTTATATCATCCACCAATGTAGATCTGTGGATGGCTTCTTGGGATGAGGAGGAGGAGGTGGAAGTCCCTGTCCGTTCAGATGACTCTGATGAGGATGAGGAGGCTGCCAATGAGAGGATAGCTGAGAGGAATGGCTGTTTCTGTGCAAGGAGGGAGATTATCATCAGATGTACATGTGTCCTTGTGCACCATTGATTCATGCGGTCTCACACTTACCACCAGCCAATCGCTGGTAAGCAAATTCCAACTAAAATCACCTTTTACATTGATGCCACAAATACTCAGGGAAGTGACCACCCCCCACAAGTGAGAGAATCATCATCAATGAGTTTGACTCACTTACATTAAAATGGCTGCAACTCTCACCATCATGGGTCTCACCATAATATGAACACAAATGGTAAGAAGTCCTTCACAACTTGGTCTCTTCACTTGAACTCCAGTGGCTGTAAATGAGGCAACAAACTATGCCCACATTGCTGAGAGTGTTGTGACTTCAAACTTTACACCCTCTCCATGCTGATAGGACAGTATGTGCCAGCAAATATGCAGATAAGGCACACCGTGCAGGATGAGCCCACAACTGTACCACAACGGCTCTTCACCCATTACAACAAATGGTCCTGTTTCTAAATGAGGTGCCATTCGCACAATCCCAGTCTTCCACAAACCTTCGCTTCCATCACCATGCGCATCCTCTGCAAATGGAATGCAAATGCTGTCAAAGTAGCGGGAACAGCAGGTGAGCAATACCCCCTGGAGCATACATGGCCTGTCCAGCTGTGATGCCTACACTTGGACCAATGCCTGACAGTGCCATGTAGATGAACGCCCAAGCACGCATGCTTGACATGCACCTGCTGCCCAGTATCTGTTCATAGTGTCAGACCACTAAGTCACCCTTAAGGTCAAACTTGGATGGACAATGAAACGTACAAGGAGTATCTCTGTTCTTGAGCTTTTGAACAATGATTCTTATGTGATAGGTCAGAGAAGGAAGAAGTTCTCCAATGACTCACAAATCTGGTCACACCCTTCCTCCTGATGCTTTCATCTCAAGGTGGGCCTCAGCGTTCCTCCTTCATTATGTTAACTTTCTTGTGGAATTCTCCGCGCCGATGTCCTTGGGTTTCCCGATGGCGTGGGGTGGCCACAATGGGAAATCCCATTGGCCGGCTGCGGGAACAGAGAATCCCGCTTCCGGCGCAGGAAAACCTGCGGACCGGAGAATCCCGCCCAAGAATTTCTCAAATATAATATATGTAATGTGAAAAATGAAAATGGGTAACCAGGGCGTGAGGCAACATGGTTCCCTGGACTTGCTCACAGTCCATGAAGTGCAACCACCAGCAACCCCCCCCCCCCCCCGCCCCATTTTGCCTTGCAGGAGGTTACAATGCTCTCATTCATTTATTTGTTCTAACCTGCACTAACCGTTTTCACCATGCCATCAATGATTACTGTTACGGTGTAGTGGAGAAAATTACTCCTCACAAATGCATGGTGCCATGCATGTTGCAGCTGTCACTTCAAGGTAGCATGCGACTATCATACTGGTTTACTCCCTATTAATCACACTGTTATGCTATGACGGCACACAGATGAGTGTGATGTGGTCAAGGGTAAACAGTTTGGCACATCCAGTTGATGGGTGGCAAGAGGGCAAGCGGATGGGATAATGGCCATGGCACTGTTCCTCATTCATCCACTGAGGATCTGGCAACTGGCTACATGACTGCGGAATATCTTTACCAGGTAGTGGTGACAAGACAATGCCATCTTTATGCTTTCAGTGTTTCAGGAAAAGTACACTGGGAATAGGCAGCAACAATGACAATCTTTTGTTACAGGAAAAGTCCATGATGAGCCATCCATTCCAGCTAACAGTTGGACAACATTCACTGAGTTCCCACTCACCAGACAAGTCGATGACATCTCCTCACCGGGTACGGGGGACTTCACCATGGATGACCAACCTCTCAAATGGGCCTTTCTGAGGACCCACTTTTTATCTGTGTTCATGTCACACAAACCTGTGCCAGGCCCACCTCCGACCCCTTACTAATTCCTGGGTCATTTACCCCAACTCTTAACAGATTCCCATCTCCCCAGCCCGAAAGTCTGATGTTTGGGCAGACATTTATAGAAATCCTGACTCACGGCCTTAGTGTCAGCTGATAGCACTCTTGTGTCTGGGTCAGAAGGTTATGGGTCCAAGTTCCACTCCAGGACTTGAGTAATAAAGAACAATCAAGGCTGTTAGGCCAGTGCTGGGTGTGCTGCCATCCGGATTCAGATGTTAAAGTTAGTCCCATCTCCTTGCTTGAGTAGATGTTAAAGATCCCATGGCAACATTGTGATAAAGAGCAGGGTACCTCTGGTGTCCTGCCCCACTGTTATCAAACTCCAAAAATATATTATCTGGTCGTTATCACATTGCTGTTTTTGGGTTTGCTGAGTGCAATTGGCCATTGTGTTTCAGATGTTACAACAGTGACTGCTGTTATGAATACATATAGAACATAGAACATAGAACAGTACAGCACAGAACAGGCTCTTCGGTCCTCGATGTTGTGCCGAGCATTGTCTGAAACCAAGATCAAGCTATCCCACTCCCTGTCATTCTGGTGTGCTCCATGTGCCTATCCAATAACCGCTTGAAAGTTCCTAAAGTGTCCGACTCCACTATCACAGCAGGCAGTCCATTCCACACCCTAACCACTCTCTGAGTAAAGAACCTACCTCGGACATCCCTCCTATATCTCCCACCCTGAATCTTATAGTTATGCCCCCTTGTAACAGCTACATCCACCCAAGGAAATAGTCTCTGAATGTCCACTCTATCTATCCCCCTCATTATCTTATAAACCTCTATTAAGTCGCCTCTCATCCTCCTCCGCTCCAAAGAGAAAAGCCCTAGCTTCCTCAATCTTTCCTCATAAGACCTATCCTGCAAACCAGGCAGCATCCTGGTAAATCTCCTTTGAACCCTTTCCAATGCTTCCACATCCTTCCTAATGAGGTGACCCTCCAAGAACTATGTCTTTTTTTAAATTGGAAGGACATTGAATTATTTGAACATTTTCTTGGGAACTGACCCTTTTTTTTAAAGGTTACAAGTTCACTTTGGATTGTACAAACTATTTGATTTGAACTTTAATTGCTGGAGAAAAGAAAAACTATGGGGCAGAATTCTCCTCAGCCCCGCACCGGAATAGCATTTGGTGCGGGGGCGGAGAATCCAATTTTACGCCTGAATCGGGCCCGGCGCTGCTCCCACGATTCTCCAGTCCCCGGTCTCCGTTCCCCGGAGTATCGCTTGCGCACGGCTTACACGGTGCGGCTGGGGGACTATTGCCAGAGGCCCTCCCAGTGATGCTCCGGTCCCGACCGGCCGAATTCCCGATGGCGTGGTTCTAACCACGTCTGGCCGGTCGGAACTCTCACGCGGCAGCTGCGGACTCAGTCCGCAGCTGCCCTGGTGGGGGGCGGGGGATCAAGTACCGGGGGAGGGATCGGGCAGGTTTCATGGATCGCCGCGGGGCAGATCGTTGGGAACTTCTTTGTTGATTCAGGTGCGCCGGCTGAGTCCGCCATCACGATCAGCTCGGCCACTAGAGGCCGTCACTGTGCATGTGCGCGGACACGAAACCAGAAGTGCAAGGGTCTGTTTGCGCAGCAAAAGCTGCGAAAAGCACTCCGGGGCCCTGCCAGCCCCCTACAGGAAGGCGAATAAGTCTTAATTTTTTTAAGGAAAAGTCTGGGGTGAAACGCCAACATTTTTACACCGAAATGGGGACATAGCCCCATTTTTGGAGAATCCAGCCCATGGTTTTTACAAGCTGTGCGGCCCTGATGATTATCTGGAAACCACCTGACTTTTTTTTGACTCAGTTTTGAAATAAACCAAAAGGGAAAGGGTTGCCCAGCTGACCCTCTCCCTGTCTTGTATGAAATTCAGTTTAGTTACCAATATCCAGCTAGAAATCTTCATCTCAGTATAACACTTCTGCAGTTGGAAACCTGAGACACTGAGGCAAGAGGAAGATCCCAGAGACGCTGATCCCATTTTGCTCTCCTCTGCACCGAAGCCCATGCTTTATGCTTTTTCATAGAGTTTCCCCACTGGTAAAAAGGTGTTTTCTTTTTCCCTTAAATGCCAACCTCTGCAGAGACCCTGGGCTCGATTTTCCGCCCCGCCGCGCCACATTTCCATTTCACCCCGCCGGCGGGAAGCTCCGTTACGCTGGCTGGTCAATGGAGTTTTCCATTGTGGGGCAGCCGCACGCTGTCGGAAAACTCGGGCTGCCAGCAAAACGGAGCATCCCGCCGGCGGAGTGAACATAAATGAGTGAACTCACTTAAGCCCTCATTTTCACCCTATCCCCAATAACCCCTCCTAACCTTTTTGGACACTAAGGGTCAATTTAACACGGCCAATCCACCTAACCTGCACATCTTTGGACTGTGGGAGGAAACCAGAGCACCCGGAGGAAACCCACACAGACACGGGGAGAATGTGCAGACTCCGCACAGACAGTGACCCAGCAGGGAATTGAACCTGGGACCCTGGTGCTGTGACGCCACAGTGCTATCCACTTGTGCTACCGTGCTGCCTTAGAATCCTGCCCTAGAATCCAGCCCTGACCTGTTTTGTCGTTTGTGTGTGTGTGAGTGTCTTGGGATTTAAAGATATATGGTTACACTTCCAGATTACAAATTGTAAGTCATCCAGTTGTTGCAACTTGCTTTTAAAAATAAGTTTTGTTTAATCATAAATCAATCATTTTATGTTTATTGAAAGAAGCCTGTTTAAAGTCTCTTTACTTTTGCTATTGTTAGAACCAGAATAAAAGACAAAAAAACAGTTGCCCGTTTTAGTGAATGAATTTACACTCATGGTGTGACCTGTGGAGTTGTGGGGTTAGAGAAACTGTGAATCCCACCCCTCCCACTCGTAACACTACAAAGATTAAGGGCTGGATTTTCCGCTGGCGGGATTCTCTGTTCCACTGACAACTCATCCACACCCGTGGGTTACCCGGCAGCGTGGGGTGGCCACAATGGAAAATCCCATTGGCAGGTGGCGGGAATGGAGAATCCCGCCGTCAGCGAGGGCGTGTCGCCCAGGAAACACGACTGATGGACCAGAAAATCCCGCCCAAAGTATAATAATGATAATAATCTTTATTGTCACAAGTAGGCTTACATTAACACTGCAATGTAACTGCGAAAAGCCCCAAGTCGCCATATTCCGGTGCCTGTTCGGATACACAGAGGGAGAATTCAGAATGCCCAATTCACCTAATGGCACGTCTTTCAGGACTTGTGGGAGGAAACCGGAGCACCCGGAGGAAACCCACGCAGACACAGGGAGAACGTGCAGACTCCACACAGACAGTGACCCAAGCCGGGAATCGAACCTGGGACTCTGGCGCTGTGAAGCAACAGTGCTAACCACTGTGCTACCATGCTGCCCTAAGTATTTCATCAGCTGTAAAGCGTGAGATGTCTAGTGGTCGTAAATGCAAATCTTTCTTTCTGTGTGTTTTTTGCATTGGTGTAGAATATGATGTATTTCACTGTATCTGCTACACACGTTATTCAAACATGTATCTCATTGCTGATTGTGGGTTCTTTCTGTGTTCAAGCTGAGTACTCCATTTCCCTCCAGTCACCACACTTCAAAAAGTTGATCATTGTCACAAAGCACTTTGGGACCATCACTGGGTTGTGAAAAGCCTTCTGGGAATACAAGTCATTTCCCTTTTTAAATTAGGTTAGATGGCTGTATGGTCAGTTCATACATTTGTGTAGCGTGTTTATCTGGGTTTGTCAACTGCCATTGTATGTTTTGTTGGATTTACCGGTGCCTTTCATTGAATTTGCATGTGGACCTCATTTGATTTGCATATTGTATTTTACTGGATTTGTACAGTATGTTTCATTGAATTTCTATGGTGATTTATTGGATTTACACGGTGCATTTCACGGGATTTGTATGGTCTATTTCATTGGATTTGTACAATGTTTTTCATTGGATTTTTGTAGTGTTGTTCATGGGATCTGTATCACCTTCTGCATTAGTTTTAACTGGTGCACACTTTATCTTCCAATGGGTTGTTCTATGGATATGATTTGATTTATATGAAGTGTTTCGCTGGATTTGCACAATGCATTTAATTTGCTTTGTGTGATGTGTTTTACTGTATTTTATTTTCAGTTTTATTGCTATGTCTCATTAGATTATCACATTGCATTTCATCAGATTTGGACATTGCATCTCGCTCACCTTGTACATTGTAAATTTGCTGCATGGTGTGTTGCACTCTTCATTGGATTTACACAATCCTTCTGCACAGCTCCTTGCGATAGATATGCACAGTCCCTTGGATTAGGTCTGTTGCTGTTTCACAGCAAGGCTTTGAAACTCTATGGGCGGGATTCTCCAATAATGGGGCTATGTCCCCATGCCGGCATGAAAAGCGGCGCCAACCACTCCGGCGTCAATGGTCCCCGATAATGGGGAATGCTCCCCTTCCTCGGGGGCTAGGTCGGTGCCGGAGTTGTCCCCGCAGCTTCAGCTGGCGCGGAATGGCCAGCGTGATTCACGCATGCAACATGGAGGAGCCCTACAGGGGCCCGGCGCGGAGGAACATAGGCCCCCACGGAACCAGCCGCCGATCGGTAGGCCCCAATCGTGAGCCAGGCTGCCGTGCCCCCCCCCCCACCCGTGGGGTCAGATGCCCCACCCCCCGGGGTCAGATCCCCCCACCCCCCTCCAGGACGGGCCCCGTAGATACAGCTTCCAGGTCCCACCGTGTGGGACCTGAGTAACCCACGCCAGCGGGACTCGGCTGAACTCGTCGGCCACTCGGCCCATCGGGGCCCGGAGAATCGCTGGGGGGAGGCACTTTCAACGGCCCCCGACCGGTGCGGTGGGAATCCCGCGGGCACCTGAGAATCGGCGGGGGAGAATTGGGAATCCGGAGTCGGGGCGGTGTGGCGTGATTCTCGAGTCCCCCCAGGGATTGTCCGACCCTGTGCGGGGTCGGAGAATCCCGGCTCATGAATTTTCAACCTCACAAAGTGAAGGTTGCCAAATGCCCAGGGAACCCACATAATTGGCTGGAAAAGCGGCCCGGATATTCCTGTCTAGGCCAATGCACAAAGAAACATGAACCTACTTTGTCAGTGGGCAGTGGTGGGAACTTCCTCTTATTGCTTAAATAAGAGACATGTTGCCAAACTTTTCATTTCGCACTCATCAGGACAAGCACAAGAATGCCAAATTTCAACCGATCACTACATTTTATACTACAGAAGGAAATTGGTTGACAAGTGCTAATAGCTACATTAACAACCAACTGAAGATAATCAATTGAACTCACAGTGTTGCTCAACTGTACCTGCTAGAAGTAACATTTGATCAGACACAGAGACCCGCTATCTACAAACAAAAGGAATTTGATCAGGTTTTGCAACTTTCTTGAATTACCTGGGAGCTTGAGCAGCCGATAGCTCTCCTTTGCTTCTTCCAAGGCAATGTCAAACAGATTCAATTTGCCAGCCCATCCCAGTGACAGTAAAGAAAATATTTCCATCTCAGGATGGTGTATGGCTTGGAGGAGAATTTACAGGTGGTGGAGTTTCCAAGCATCTTCTGCCCTTGTTCTTCCATGGGTTTGGAAGGTGCTATTGTACGGACTTGGTGAGTTGCTACAGTGCACGCTGTATATGCTCCACATTGTTGCCATTGTGTGCTAGTGATGGAGGAAGTGAATGTCTAAGGCATTGGATGGCAGTGCCGATCAAGCAGGTTGCTTTGTTCTGGATGGTGTTGTTGGAGTTGCACTCATCAAGGCAAGTGGAGAGTATTTGATTATGAATCTGACTTTTGCCTTACAGATGGACAGGCTTTGGGGAGTCAGGATGTGAATTACTCACTGCATAATTCCTAGCCTTTGACATGCCCTTGCTGCTTCAGTGGTCAATGGACATTGATGGTGGAACATTGACTGATGGTAAGGCTGTTGAATGCCAAGGGGCAGCTGGTTAGATTACATTTTGATGGATCTGGCCATTGCTTGGCACTTATCTGCAATGAATGTTACTTGCTGCTTTTCAGCCCAGGTCTGAATATTGTCCCTGACTGTTTCATTATCTGACGAGCTACCAACGTTACAATGGTACTGAACACTGCAATCATACGCCAACAGCCCCATTCCTGACCTTGTGATAAAGGGAAAGACATTGAGGAACCAGCTGAAGATGGTTGGGCCTGCACGCTGCCCTAAGCAACATCCTGCAGCGATGCCCTGATTGGTCTCCAACAATTACAACTATCATGCTTTGTACTTTCTTTCTACAAGGACTGTGCGGTGGTCTCTTCTGCCAGTACTGTCATGAACAGATGCATTTGTGACATGCATGTTGGTGAGAATGATGTCAAGTAAGTTGTTCCCTCATGTTGGTTCCCTTACCACCTGCCACAGGCCCAGCATGGCAGATATGTCCTTTAAGGCATGGCGAGCTCAGTCAGTTGCAACACTTTGTGATGTGCGTTGAAGTCCCCACCCACAGTGCATTCTGGTCTTTGTCACCCTCAGTGCTTCTTCCAAGTGTTCAACAATCAGGAGCTCTGATTCATTAGCTGAAGCCTGTAGTGGTGGTGGTGTCGATGGTGGCGGTGATGTGGGAGGGCTGCTGGTGGAGGTTTGGGGTGGGTAATGGTAGGTGATGGTAGGAGGTTTTCTTATCCATGTTTGACCTGATGCAATGAGAAGTCATAATAATAATAATTTTTATTGTCACAAGTAGGCTTACATTAACATTGCAATGAAGTTACTGTGAAAAGCCCCTAGTTGCCACATTCCGGCAACTGTTCGGGTACACAGAGGGAAAATTCAGAATGTCCAAAATACCTAACAGCCCCTCTTTCTGGACTTGTGGGAGGAAACGGGAGCACCCGGAGGAAACCCACGCAGACACGGGGAGCACGTGCAGACTCCGCACAGACAGTGACCCAGCCGGGAATCAAAACTGGGACCCTGGTGCTGTGAAGCCACAGTGCTAACCACTGTGCTACCGTTCTGCCTATGGGGCCCAGAATCAATATTGACGACTGTCAGGGCAATTCCCTCCCAGCTGTTTGACACTATACTACCATGTTGAGTTGGTCTGTCCTGCCGGGGTCAGGGCATACCAACAGATGGTGATGGTAGTGTATGCGACAGTGTCAGTGAGGCACGATTCAGTGAGCATGACTATGTTAGACTGTTGCCCGACTATGGGACAGCTCTTCCAATTTTGGACACAAGTTCCCAGATGTTAGTTGGGAGATATTGGCACTCTTGACCTCATTTATACATAATGACTCAGACTGTGGTGTAATGGGCACAATTTCAAAGTTTGCAGATGTTACAAAACTTGGGAGCATTGTGAACTGCAAAGAGGGAAGTGTAGAATATCAAAGGAACACAGACAAGTTGGTGGTATGGGCAGGCAGGTGGCAGAAGAGGCCCAATGCAGAGAAGTGGCAGGTGATTTATTTTGGTAGGAAAAACATGGAGAGACAATCGAAAATAAAAGGTCAATCTCTGAAGGGGAGGGTAGGGGGTGGAGGAGAAGAGGGCTTTGGGTGGATATGTCTATACATCACTGAAGGTGACAGGACAGGTTGAGGGAGCAGTTAATAAAGCATTTGATATCCTGGGCTTTATTAATAGGGGCAGAGAGTACAAGAGCAAGGAGGGTTTGTTGAATTTGTATAAGTCAGTAGTTTGGCCTGGAATCCGAGCTGGAATATTGCAGCCAGTTCGGGGCACCACACTTTAGGAAGGTAACGGCATTGAAGACAGTGCAGAAAAGGTTTGTGAGAATGGTTCCTGAGAGGAGGAGAACTTCAGTCATGAAGGCAGATTGGCGAAGTTAGGATTGTTTTCCTAGGAGAAAAGGAGGTCGAGAGGAGATTTGATAAAGGTCAAATCATAAGGGATCTGGACAGAGCAAGTTGGGAAAAGCTATTCCCATTCATGAAGGGACCGAGAACGAGAGGCCACAGATTTAAATTAATTCGTAAAAGAGGCAAAAGTGATATGAGGGGAAACCTCTGTTTCTGTGAATTTGCATGGTGGTGGATGTTGGAACGCATTTTCATGGTGCCTTAGAATTGATTCGCCTCTCGATAGATCTGCACAATGTTCTGTCATGAGTTTGCGTCACCTAATTTATTCGGGGTTGCATGATACATTCCGTTAGCTTTGCAGGATGTGCTGGGGTGGGAACCGTCCTCTGCACGACACGAGGCCTTGCGGAGAGAATTTTGTTGAACTCGTTGCTTCTTGGTGCACTCGCACAGTGAGTCGCGGAGATTCATCAGAGCACCATAATAAAGGACTGGCAGGCTAATCCCTGAGTCAGAAGGTCGTGGGTTCAAGTCCACCTTGAGCACGAAAATCAAGGGAGTACCAAAGGGGTGCCGCATCATCAGAGGTGCTGTCTTTTCCCAAAGCCCCCCTTCAGGTGGCCATGGAAGATCCCATCGTCCTATTTCAAAGAAAGCAGCAGTGTGTCCTGACCAATGTTTATCCCTCAATCAACATGTTTTCTGGTCATTACCATGTTGCGGTTTGTGGGAAATTGCCCTGAGTAAAACAGAAAGAAGCTATTCGGCCCGTCGCATCTGCAACAACCCTCAGAAAGAGCACCCAACCTGGGCCAATCCCTCCCCCCATCTCCAAAACCCAGTAACCCCACCTAACCTGCACACCTTTGAACACTAAGGGGCAAGTTAGCATGGCCAATCCACCTTAAACTGTACATCTTTGGACTATGGGAGGAAAACGAAGTAACCCACGCAGACAAAGAACAAAGGACAATACAGCACAGGAACAGGTCTTTCGACCCTCAAAGCCTGTACAGGTCATAATACCAACCTTTGCCAGAACCCTCAGCACTTCCTTGTGCCATATATCTCTATACCATCATATCCATGTGTTTGTCAAGATGCCTTGTGAACACCGTTAATGTATCTAAATGTCACGGTAAGAATGTGCAAACTCCGCACACAGTCACCCGAGGTCGGAATCAAATCTTGGTCCTTGGTGCTGTGAGGCAGCAGTGCTAAGCACTGTGCCACGGTGCCCCCCATTGTACACAGTCCCCCTATTGTACCACCATATCGCCCATGGCTGCTGTGTTTCTTTTATTACAACAAGGTCTATCTCTAAGTACCTCATTGGCATGTTCACATGTCTGGTGGTCCTGAAAGGTCCGATACAAATGCAAGCCTTTCTTTAAGTACAATAATGATATGTTATTCCTACTGCTTTTTCTCAACACTATGGTGTGAGCTGCACGTGCAGCTGCTAATGGAGCGGAATAGCATGCACAATTTATTGGTGTCCTACCCATTTGGTTTTGACCGACAGCCTGGGGCAGTAAAGTCATCCCACAATGCTGCCCGGGACCAAATCCTAAAGTGGTGGAGTAATGCACCGGAATTCCATGGTCCGAGCCTATGGGTCGTCTATTAGACCGGGATACCTCAGGGTTAAAATTGGACGTCGGCGGGACGGAAAACAGGTAGGATTGCAACTATGGCGCACCTGCCCGATATTCAGTGCTGTTGATCCATGGAACCTGAATGCCGGGTGTGTTGTACGAAGGTTGGCAAGTGTGAGTCTGCATATTTTGTGCCCCGCCCCCACCCTCTTTTTTATGCTGATGGTTGCTTCCAGATTATTACAGCCGACAAATAACATTTACGGGGATGTGCAAATCATTGCAGCTGTGACCATTATGAGTTTTCCGCTTTGATTCCCCATCCCGAATAATTTCCCCTCGATCTGCTTGCTTTTTCTAACCAGTCGTAAGGATGTAAGTGTCTGAGCTCCACCCTCTGCTTCTTGACTCTTTTGGCAGCAGGAAGCAGTTATTGAATTTGATTTTGCAGATTCCATTCACTGGGGCGAACAACACACATCGGGAAACTCAAGAGCTGATCGATAATCTGAGACACATTGCTCGTCACTGCTGGTTAGGAACCGTATGTAAACAGACTGGGGCATCCGTTTTTCATAATCTTGGTGAATTCACCTTATATTGTAAAGGAATACTTATCAGCCAAGTAATGCTTAATGTAAACAGGAGTAAAAATGTGACTTTTGTATTTACTTAAAGCATACCTTGGTATTTATTGAAAGTACCCCTGCTGCCCATGTTAACATTAATTAATCTCTCTGCTATTCAATAGAAACGCTGAACCATTTATTAAGTTGTAAGGATTTATACCATAACAAATCTGCTGTCATTCCTGCCCTAATACATTAACAGATATGTCATGAGTTAGTTGAAATATTATTTTCTGCCCTTGTAGGACAGCCACACAATGTGATAATGAATGTGACAGTTTGCCACCTAATGTTAGGCCGGGACATTGCAGCGACATCTCCCACAGTCTAAAACAGCGAGAGGTAACCTAGGCCAGTGAGTGAGCCGCACAAGTGCCCCCCTTTCATCTCAGTGGGCGGCAAGGTTGAAATGGAGCTTGTTCGCCAACCATCACCCCAACGGATAAGATCGGATATATTTAACACACGCCAGGTATTTCACAACGGGCTATAGAAAATGCTTAATCATTCATATATGAATAGGACTATCAACTTCAAATGATATAAACAAAATAAATGCTTACGTTTTGATTGGACACAGGAGGAGCGCACGGCTCTCTGCGCAGTCAGTGCGCACCTCGCTTCACGTGTCCTTTCCTTGCGTGCGTATCACGGTGATAGGCATCAAACCACGTGGACGGGAACCAGTGGAACCTGGTGACTCTGCTCGTGGGCAACAGTCAACAAAATGCCTTGTGGGCCACACTCGGAACCTGGACGGTCTGCACCCGACTCCCGGGTCGCAGGGTTGCCCACCACTGCACCAAAAGGAGCGCGCTGATCCAAGTACCGCGATAACAATTTAGTGAAGGGAGGGGAAAAAACAGGCCTTTCGTCTACCGCTTCGTCTTCAGTATTACATTCGGAGAGCTGAAGTGTAGGGTAGATTTTTATAAACTGCAGCAACTTATTCCGAGGATTGCTGATGTAAAGCTTGATACAGCAAATAAATGAATGAAATAACCCCGTGGGATAAACCAGTCGAGGTCACCCTGTCCCTGGTCTTGTGCCTGCATGCACTGCCCTCGCGTTAAATGCTTAAGAAACAACCGAAGGCCGGGCAGATTTACCTAGGGAGAGTTCCCTTTCTGTCTTCAGCGAAGTATATTCTACCTCCCATCCCCATGACCCATATTAAGTGTAGGAGTTGAGTCTGTGTTGTATCACACTATGGTGCACCATGGCTAATGACTAATGACATCCCTCTCATGTTCTAAGGCACAACATAGTTAAAACTACCTCAGGACATCTCTCTCTAAATATTTTCAAAACTCAATGTGCAAAGTGTCAAACAAGTACCCAGCAGAAATACTCTTCTGAATAGTGTCACACCCACTCTTCTATTCCACTTTATGTGAATAAGGCGCTATGTACTACATTAAGCTGCATTGGCCACTTCTGTTCACAAGCCCTGCATAAGGCCTCGATAAACGGGTTTCCTTAGAACTTCATTTTGGCCTTTGCGATTTGATGCAAAGTACAATATTTTGCCAACCTTGTTAAATGTCCCCATGAATTAATTGTTCAAATTAGCCATGGTGTGCGTGGTTTTACAGAAACATCTCTGAACTGTAGATCTGAAATGGGGACAGATTAAGCGGGATGGGGGAAAAAAATAAATCACAATTATTAGCGTGGTCTTACACTGACACCTGCTGGCACTAAAACAAAATTGCACCCTTGGAAAAAAAAAATGAAACATTTCAGTTTGTCGCCTCTCCATTTAAGGAGCAATATTTAACTTATGCCCGAGGACAACACTGGCATTGCACGTTGTCAACCATTATAGAAAACCCACGGAAAATTGGAAGTTTATTTTCCCACCTCTGTGTCGACACAGATAGAAGGTTATTTTGACTTTGAGTGACACTGGTAAGACACGTAATATCAGACCAGTCTGCTATACCAGTCAGGAAAGACAGTCAGATGATTCAATGTTACCCTATCGCCCGTACTCAGAATGATCCACAATCTTTAAAGCATTTCGAGAATGCTTACTTATCCGCTTCCCACTGACCTCAAATTCACTCGCTTGTATCCCAGGAGTAAACTCAGTTCATACAACACTCAGAATAATGGATTGCTGCAGAGCAGATTAAAAATAAATACCAAATTAGAGCAGTCAGCTCAAAGTAACTCAACAGGTTTTCATTGACCCCGCAAGACCCCTGTAACGATTATTAGAGGTTGACGAGTTCAGTGGATTGGTGAAAATGTGAGATTTAAGATGCAATTGGCCTTCTTAAAGGGGAAATTAATGGAAGGAGGGAAAATTCTAAGGACATGGACTCCTTTCGAAAACAGAAGCAAAACTCCTGATGAGTCTGTCATCGGACTGTGCTGAACTGACGTATGCTCCCAGTGGAAGTCTGTCATTGGAAAAAAGACCTGCATTGATATGGCACTGCTCAAGACCTCAGGGTTTCCCAAAGTGTCTTCCAGCCAGTGAGGCTCTTTTTGAAGTGTATTCACTGTTGTAATGCAGGAACCGTGACAGCCAGTCTGCACACAGCAAACACCCACAAACTAATAAAATGGCCAATAATGTTGACTTCGGGACAAAGTTGGTCAGAACACTAACATTCCTCCCCTGTTCTATTTCAGAATGCGGCCATGGCATATTTTGCATACACATGAGAGAGAGAGCAGCAGGGTGGCACAGTGGTCCCGGGTTCGATTCCGACCTTGGGTGACTCTGTGGAGTCTGCACATTCTTCCCGTGCCCGCATGGGCTTCCTCCGGTGTGGGGAACGTATTATGGCAACCATTCACCACTGTATTGCATTGTACTATGTTGTTGCCCTTGTGGGCTCCACCTATGGACCATTGTATTGTATTACACCGCTTGTATGATGTTGGTGCCCTTGTGGGCTCTGCCCCTGGCTCCGCCTCCTTGGGGGGAGGTATATAGAGCAGCTGCCCTGTAGGCGGTTGTCAGTGCCGAGCAGTCGCGGGCAGGCACTCTTCTAGTTGATTAAAGCCACTGTTCACTTCAACTCTCTGTCTCGTGTGAATTGATGGTCGCATCATCCAGGTGCTCCGGTTTCCTCCCACAGTCCAAAGATGTGCAGGTTAGGTGGATTAGCCATGCTAAATTGCCACTCAGTGTCTGGAGACATGCAGGTTAGGCGGGATAATGGGTATAGGGCAGGAGAGCAGGCTGAAGTAGGGTGCTCTTTCAGGGGGTCAGTGCAAACTTGGCTGGCCGAAGGAGCTCCTTCTTCACTGTAGGGATTCTATGGAGAGAGAGAGAGATTAGTGTCAGTGAGTAAGACTAACAGGTTTTCAATTACAGAAACCGACAGAATGCCCTTTGTCGTCCAGTACTTCCATGAAGCGGAGAAACTGCGACATCTACTTTGGAGCCTTCAATATGTTATCGATGACGACGAACATCTCGCCAAGGCCATCCCCATGCCCCCACTACTTGCCTTCAAACCGCGCAACCTCAAACAGACCATTCTTCGCAGCAAACTTCTCAGCCTTCAGGAGAACAGCGACCAAGACACGACACAGCCCTGCCACGGCAACCTCTGCAAGACATGCCGGATCATCGACATGGACACTACCATCACACATGAGAACACCATCCACCAGGTACGTGGTACATACTCGTGTGACTCGGCCAACGTTGTCTACTTCATTCGCTGCAGGAAAGGATGTCTCGAGGCGTGGTACATCGGCGAGACCCTGTAGATGCTACGACAACGGCTGAACGGACACCGTGCAATAATCGCCAGGCAGGAGTGTTCCCTTCCAGTCAGGGAACAGTTCAGCTGGCAAGGACATTCAGCCTCCGAACTTCAGGTAAACTTTCTCCAAGGCGGCCTTCAAGACATGCGACAATGCAGAATCGCTGAGCAGAAACTACGAGCCAAGTTCCGCACGGCCTCAACCGGGATCTCGGGTTCATGTCACATTACATGTAACCCCCACCATACTGCCGGAGTTTGCAGAATCCTGCTAACTGTCCTGGCTTGAGACAATTCACACCTCAATTACCTGTGATTATCACTCACTCCATTCACACTGTTTGTACCTGTAAAGACTAGTTTACCTGTAAAGACTCACTTTCCAACCATTCTTCACATTTCAATCTGCAATTATCTTGCAATTGTACCTCTCCTATGCTGTGATTGTGAACCTGTCACCACTTCACCTGATGAAGGAACAGCGCTCCGAAAACTTATTTTAAATAAACCTGTTGGACTTTAACCTGGTGTTTTGAGACTTCTTACTGTGCCCACCACAGTCCAGAGCCGGCATCTCCAGATCATGTTCAAGTACAGGCAGCCGTTATTGAACTAACTTTATTTATACCTCCCCAACAGAGAGGGCAGTATAACAAAAATGCTCAGGTCTTGCAATGTACTACAATGGGACCTGGGCTCAGTGCCTGAGCAGAGAGGGGGCACCTCCGACGTTGCAGCACCGGCAAGTGTCAGCCTCGTCTTTTGCTCTCAAGTCCTGCGGTGGGACTTGAAACCTCAATGTTCTGATTAAACGTGATACCAATCGAACCATGACTGACAGTGGGATAGGGTTACGTTGTGGGAGATGGAAGGAGCAGCTCGGCTTGCCTCCAGTGCCGTACACAGGGCTTTCACAAAATGGCAGTGCACTTAGCTGAACACATTGGGTCGGGCCCGCGCGCTGTGCTTTGCGATGGCGGTTCCATCGCTGTCGACGGGCGTTCCCGCTGTTCATACACTCCGCCGACGGGGAACCCATGGTGGGGAGTCGCTGCAGGAAAATCCCACCTATTATCAGAAGATCAATGATACACTTAGAATGAATAAGCATGGAGGATAGGCTCTTCACATTGCATAAGAGAATATTAATAGGTCCCGTATAAATGGGGAAAGGGGGAAAAAAAGAGAGTCAATCGTATCTGTTAGGTGGTGGCCATGTATGGTGAGTAACTCCCTTACATCTCAGGGTATACTGAATGAACATTGGATTGCCCAGAGAGTAACGGAGTTTAGCCGGCAGAGTTAAACACATAGGCAGCAGCTCCCGCCTACAGTAGTTCCGGGAACATTCCGTCGGAGTACGCCAACACATCAAGTTCAACAGATCAAACGGAATTTATTCGAGCTCTGCCCTTAACAGTTCTGGAAACATTAATGCTAAATCGCAAAGAGGGCTAATCAGCAATTTGTTCGGTTATTAAATTTAAATTGGCCTAAATTATGTTTGGTTTTATCTTTTGCAGCCTCCTTGGTAACGGCGGGGTGGGGGGGTGGGGGGGGGGGGGGGGGGGGGGGGGGGCTGAATAATGCATTCGCTGAATTCCTCGGAAGGATTTGCTTGTGTAATTTTAGAATGTTGCGGAAAGATAGGAATAACCTCACAGTGTTGACAATACATCGAGACTACTGGTGCTCCGAAGTGCTGTATTTCGAATGTTCGATGCTTAGCGGTCACTAGGCAGCCATATGTGTGTGCGAGATTTGCGTGTAAGCGTTTTTTAAAACCATACGGCTGTAACTTTTCTGTGGTAAATTTCTTCCCGTCTCTCCTGGAGCGACGGTACAGAAACTGGACCCGGCCGCTGCGGTGGATAGATATCACCTTTCCACTCTGTCATACTGGACTTTCCCATTGAATCCAATGGAACAGGAAATCGGGCATCCCTATCGTGGTTCCCTATCGTCCATTTTGCACAATTAGCCGAGGTTGAAGATCTGCCCCGTTATCTCCTGCTGGGGTACAGCGCAAGACCGAAAACCACGAGGCCTTCTGACATTTTGCCCAGGGGGAAGGCCTGTCGATCCTGTGCAAACCTAGGCTGCGGCTGTCAGCAGGCAATTTCCTCAAAGACCAATCACCAACAAGCCTGCTCCAGTCTTCAGATGGTGCCGAGCAGATGTCACTGCGTCACTCTCTGAAGTCCCTCTTCCCACCTCAGGACCACCCCAAGATTTTATATTTACCCAGTTGCCACGGCTTCTCTCGATTACTCAATAACAAGAATGTGCATTAATTTAGCGTAGGGATCTGGCCCCGGGGGGTGGGGGGGCAAGGTGACCTGGCCCGCAATCGGGGCCCACCGATCTGCGGGCAGGCCTGTGCCATGGGGGGCACTCTTTCCCTCCAGCATAGAAGGCTGGTTTCCCAAAGTCTTTTTGTAAATTAGTTCATGGGATGGGGCCAGCATTCATTGCCCACCCCCGAGGACATTGAAGAGTTAACCACATTGCTGCGGATCTGCTGTCACATGTAGGTAATGACGGCAGATTTCCTTCCCAAAAGGACATTAGGTGAACCAGATGGGTTTTTAACCACAATCTGACAATGGGTTTTGTGGTCATCATTAGACTTTTAATTCTAGATTTTCTTTTTATCAAATTCAAATTTCATCATCTTCCCTGGCGGGATTTGAACCCAGTCCCCAGGATTACTAGCCCCACGACAATACGACTAGGGTACTGCTTCCCTTGGGGGACCAAGGACTTATAACAGATAATAGTTTATTCACTGGCTGAGCAGCTATTACATGCTTGTACTCCGCCTGCGTTACGGGGAGAACTCTCACGCTTCCGTCACGTGACCTCTTAAGTAACCGCATCATCGCGCCATCACATGATTACTTCATTTACATTTTCCCCACTTAACTTGGGCCAACTGAGATGTAACAGTGTGCAGGAACATCAATTGTTCAAATTGTGCGAATCACTGCGGGATTCTCCCGCACTTGGCGCGATGGCCCAATGCCGACGCCAAGAGCAGAGCGAATCACTCCGGCGTCGGGCAAACCGGAAGTTGTGGAATCCACATCACTTCCAGGGGCTAGGCCAGCGGCGGAGAGGTTGGCGCCGCGCCAACCGGCGCCGAAGGGCTGGCACGAGTTGGCGCATGCGCAGATCTGCAGGCATGTTTCCTGTGCATGCGCAGGGGGTATCTTCTCCGCGCCGGCCATGGCGGAGCCCTACAGAGGCCGGCGCGGAGGGAAAGAGTGCCCCCACGGCACAGGCCCGCCCGCACATTGGTGGGCCCCGATCGCGGGCCAGGCCACCGTGGGGGCTCACCCAGGGCCAGATTTCCCCCCCCCCCCCGCACCGCCGTCCAAGCCAGGTCCTGCCGGGATGGACCATGTCTATTTCACGCTGGAAAGACTGGCCGAAAACGGGCGGCCGCTCGGCCCATCGGGGCCCGGAGAATTGCCAGGGGGGCTGCTGCCAACGGCCCCCGACCAGCGCGGCGTGATCCTTGCCCCTGCCTGTAAACCGGCGCAGAGGAATTCGGCAGCCGGCGTCGGAGCGGCGGGGCGGGATTCACGCCGCCCTCCGGCGATTCTCCGACCCGGCGGGGGGGTCGGAGAATCCCGCCCCATTTTCTAAAATACAGATTGAACATAACTATTTGCATCGGGTGAACATGGATTAAGCTTTTGCAGCTGGTTTATAGTCCATCACATCTCCTCCTTCCCCACCTGATTTTGTTGTGTAAAGAAGAAAGACAAAGGCCAGTTGTAGACTAAGTTGTTACATAGTCCTGGAACCTGGGGCGGGATTCTCCGTCCCGGCAACCGGCTAAAGGCGGTTTCCCATTGTGGCACCCCTACGCTGTCAGGAAATCTGAGGGCGTCAGTGCGCTGCCAGCGAAATGGAGGAACCTGCCGATGGAGAATCCAACTCTTTGTTTTTGGTTCGGTGATATACCCTGAGCACGTGATTATGCCAGCTTCCTGTGCTCTAAATGTTCTCAGGCTGGTGTCCTCGGTGTGGGTGACCTGGAGCACTCGATTGGTGTGCCCAGTAAGTGCGGGGCTTGTTGAGTAGGCCTCTGGAGGGGCCTCCAATACCACTGATGTAGGGGGCCTGTGTTATAGCCACAATGGCTGGGGTACTGTGGCTTCTGCTGGTGCTGGTTCCGATACCTGGAGTAGATGACATTGGTTCTGACGCTACCTCTTAACTGTTTAAATGCGGTCATGGCTGTGTGCTACTATCTGGTGCGCACCACACATCCCATCCGGTACAGCAGGTGGAGGTAGGGGCAGCAGAGGGGCCGGATGGTTGGAGGGCAGGCTGGGCCCAGGAACCAGCTGCCGTCCAGACGGGCCCCGAGAATCTGGAACATCCAGTCCCAGCCACAGTGCAGGTGCAGTCAGAGACCCAGGGACCACAAGAGGGGATGACGGCGAGCATCCAGCACCTGCGGGCACAGGTGGAGGAGTCTAACCATGTACAAGAACAGGGGGTGGTGCCGGTCATGCGTGCCACCCAGGCCGACATCACACTAGTGGGTTCCGCAGTGGAGGCATTGGGGGCGACGGTTTAAGCTGTGGATCAGTGTGTTCAAGGCCTGGGGTATTTTGTGCGGGCGGTAACCTAGGCCCAGGAGGGGGCTGCCCTCTCACAGGCAGCCATGCACCAGAGCCACTAAGACATTGCAGCGGCGCTCCTCAGCATGGCCTACTCACAGCAGGCCACGGCTGGGAACGTCGGTGGCATTGCCCAGGCGCTGGCCGTCATTGCGCAGACACTGGGCGGGATGTGCCAGAGGGAGGTGGCCCAGTCCCAGAGGGAGGTGGCCCAGTCACTGGCTGGTGTGGTACAGGATGGTGGCACAGTCGCAGCGTGATGTCGTGCAGTCCCAGACGGAGATGGTCCACTATCTGTGCTCCATGGCCATGAGCGTGCAGACCCTGGTTGAGACCAGAGTGGGCCTCCAGGACTGGCAGTGCCAGGTGGTGGGGGAGCCTCAGGGAATGGCTCCGCTCGTATCCCCGTCCAATGGAGTAGCCCGGGGGCCATCAGGCACCCTGCGGGAGAGGAGGTGCTGGGGCCCGTGCCGGTGACTCCCGCAGGGGAGGTGCCGGAACACCGCAGCGCCTCGGACTCCCCCCACTCCTGTCCCTGGTGCATCTGGTGGGCAGCGGGTAGAACAGGACAGCATCATGCCACCCGGGACACCCGAGCAGCGGCTGGGCCCATCCCGGCTGGGTCGCCCCAGGGGACGCGCGCTAACGGGGACTCTTGTCGCAGGGCAGGAGTCACAGTAGTCCGCCTCCACCCCTGCTGTACCACCTGCCCTTCCTCCTTATCCGCCTCCTCCAGCAAATCGCCCCTCTGCTGCGCGGTTTTATGGAGGATGCAGCAGGCCACCACGCTGCGGGCGACCCTCTCAGCATTGTACTGGAGAGACCCTCCAAAGCGGTCCCCGCACCTGAAGCACATCTTCAGGGTGACGAAGCACCACTGGATCACACTCCTCATCGATGAATAGGCGTCATTGTAGTGGGTCCCTGGGTCGGTCTGTGGCCTCCAGATAGGTGGCATCAGCCATGGCTACAGCGGGTAACCCCTGTCGCCCAGGAGCCAACCCCTCAGGTGAATGATGCGCAGCTGATGATCACTGACCAGCTGTACATTCACTGTGTGGTACGCCCTTCAGTTCGTGTAGAGCGTGTGGTGATATACATCACTGTAAGTACACAAAGGGTTAATGTACATACACTACACCTAGCTGGACACTAGAGGGAACACCAGAGACATGACACACAGTCAACCAATAGGTCAGTAAGATAGGATGGGGCCAATGGGCATTCAAGATACACACAGAGGTGACACTACCACAGGAGGGCATTGCACCAACCCATATAAAAGGACACATCACACATGATCTTTCTCTTTCCAGTGGAGACACTCAGTGAGTACAGAGAGAGGGTTGATTGAACATCACTCCCACCACGTGGATTGTAGCAGACTGGTTCGTCAGTCTGAGTCGCTATAGCAGGATTAACAGTAGCGTCGAATCCAAGTAGGAGAATTGTTAATAGTTTAATAAACGTGTTAAAGCTATCTCCAAGTCTGAACCTTCCTTTGTCAGAGTGCACATCAAGGAAGCAGCTTATGCTACGTCAAGAGCATAACAAAACATGTTTCCAGGAGTGAACTATTTCAATCCATATCGTTAAAACTCAGCAAACAGTGGCTACCAGCAACAGCAGCCAGGCAAAATGATATTCGAGATTCCGGTCCCACAGCAGCTCAAGTACCAAGGCAATCTCAGTGAAAACTGGCGTTGGTTCAGGCAGAGATTCGAGATCTACCTGGTAGCGTCCGACCTAGATGGCGTGGCGGATGCAGAGAAATTAAAGCTTCTGCTTACCATCGCGGGTCGAGAAGCAGCTGAAATCTTCCAGACCTTCAAATACTCAAACGTGCAAAACAACAGCGATTTTCAGGCAGTCCTGCACAAATTCCAAGGATTCTGCGAGGAACATACAAGAAGAAAAGGTAAAAGAGGCTCCAAACCTCACCGCGAGGTAGGCTTGCAGCAACGAACGGCAGTTTTGAATTGCAGCCATCTTAGAAAGGGTGCTTCACATGCGCAGTTGCGCGAAGAGTGCACAGAACTGGAAGGTCCGTTTGTGGATGCGCGAGAAGCCGCGCATGCACAATTGAGAACATGGCCCCAAGTAAAGGAACAGCGATCTGCGCATGCACAATCACTTCCTACGCATTACATCACACGCTTCATGATGTCAGAGGCCCCGGACCACACCCACTTAAAGGGGAAATGTCACAAAACACGGGAAAAAAAAATATAAAGCCTCAAAACCAGATTCCTTCACCTGGAAAGACAGCACAATGCCTGAAAATCGACCAGTAGCTGAAATAACTGCCGCAGAACCCTGCAACAAGCAGTTAGCACCGCCCAAAGAGATCATACAGTCCTTGAAGACTATGAGTCAGACATTGAATTCTTCTTTGGACATCGCGAGCCCAATGCCAGCTCCGACACAAAATGTGATGATATGGTCTTGGAAGACAATGACTCAGACGAAGCTTTCACCTTGGGAGGCTACCTCAGTACCAAATCCGATCCGCAACTAAACATGTTGTACATTGAAGACCCCGACAACGAGTTCTTCGGATTGGGGAATCTTCAGCCCAGCATATACGACATCCCGATTCATGAGTGCAGGATTATGCTGCGGCCTGACACCAAGAGACAGAGAGCGGTACAAGCACACAGAGAGTGGCCTGCTGCCACACAGAGAGTGGTCCACGCACCGCGAAGGGTCACCAACTCCACACACCACAAAGGGTCCCAGCCACGGCGAGACAACTGCACGTCTCCACACAAGAAGTGACTCGAGTGACACAAGCCTCCACAGTGAGCACGTGGACAGCTTCCATGATAGAAGCAACGCAAGATTCCAGAGCAGTCCTTGCGTGAACAAGAAGTGATGACAATCTCCACAGAGAGACCAATGCATGATTCCACACAAGGAACGCTGCAAGACTCCACAGAGGGAGGGACACAAGCCTCCACAGCGAGCTCGTGGACAGCCTCCACAACAGAAGCAATGCAAGACTCCAAAGCGCAGTCCTTGCATGAACAAGACCATGAGGGTCTAGCAACCTCCTCTGAGCAACCAGCAGGAGACAATGCAAGTCTGCCATGCTCACGTGAACAACAGAAAGACTATGACAGTCTGCCATGCTCAAGTGTACAGCAAGCAGCCGATGACAGTCTACCACGCTCCAGTGAACAAGAAGAAGACTCTGACAGTCTACCACGCTCAAGTGTACAGCAAGCAGACTATGACAGTCCACCCAGATTATTTGAGCCACCCGAAGAAGACACTGACGGTCTACCCAGCTCAAGTGAACGATAAGGAGCTACTGAGGCTCTACCCACTGTATATGAGGCAAGTGACGACGGCATCCCACTTCGGAGAATCGCCGGGGGCTGGCGTGAATCCCGCCCCCGCTGGTTGCCGAATTCTCCGGCACCGGAGATTCGGCGGGGGTGGGAATCACGCCGCACCGGTTGGCGGCCCCCCCCCCCCTGCGATTCTCCGGCCCGGATGGGCTGAAGTCCCGCTGCTAGAATGCCTGTCCCACCGGCGTGGATTGAACCACCTACCTTACCGGCGGGACAAGGCGGCGCGGGCGGGCTCCGGGGTCCTGGGGGGAGCGCGGGGTGATCTGGCGCCGGGGGGTGCCCCCACGGTGGCCTGGCCCGTGATCGGGGCCCACCGATCCGCGGGCGGGCCTGTGCCGTGGGGGTATTCTTTTCCTTCCGCCTTCACCATGGTCTCCACCATGGCGGAGGCAGAAGAGACTCCCTCCACAGCGCATGCGCGGGGATGCCGTGTGCGGCCGCTAACGCTCCCGCGCATGCGCCGCCCGACAATGTCATTTCCGTGCCAGCTGGCGGGGCACCAAATGCCTTTTCCGCCAGCTGGCGGGGCGGAAATCAGTCCGGCGCGGGCCTAGCCCCTCAAGGTTGGGGCTCGGCCCCCCAAGATGCGGAGGATTCCGCAACTTTGGGGCGGCGCGATGCCGGACTGATTTGCGCTGTTTTTGGCGCCGGTCGGCGGACATCGCGCCGATACTGGAGAATTTCGCCCCAGATGTGCAATGTGACAGACCTCAGCTCAGAGGCACTCACAATCACAGTGAGACTATTGGTGACTCCGGTGACACCACGTTACTTCGACCCTCATTTGCTCGAGCCTCTCCACAAGCAAATGAATTCCTGAACGTTTTGACTCCGGACGTGGAGCATCAAGAAACCTCAGCTGACTCAAGTGAACCTGCAATGGCTCCGGACGGGGAGCGGCAAGAAACCAAAGCTGATTCAGGTGCACCAGAAAGGGCTCCAGACGGGGAGCATCAAGAAGCCAAGACTGACTCAGGTGAAACAGCCCAGACTCCAGACGGGGAGCATTGACAAGCCAAAGCTGATTCAAGTATGCCAGACATGACTCCAGACGGGGAGCGCCGCAAACTCAGTGACGGCACGCTCAAGGAAACAGCAGTTGCCACACAGGACACTGACACGAGTAACTGTGTGATGGACTCGCATTATCCACAGAGTGTGGTCCTTGAGCGCAGCAAACACAACAACAAAACCGACCAACACAACAACATCAAAGACAATAGCAAGAAGCGTACCAAAGGCAACAACGTCGACAACAAGCACGACAAAAACAACACCAATGGAACTACGACTGGTACGACATGGTACAACTCTGCAAATGAGGGACACTGTTACTGCTCAGCTCAGTACAATGACATGCCATGGCAGGACGATGCATCTTACCAATTCACGTTTGCTGCACTACCAACAGGCAACTTGGCTTTCAGGACAGATGCCATCAAGAATTACCACGACAAGCATCGAAGGAAAAAAATAGAGTCCAAATCCAACAACGAAGTGATTTGACGACTTCTTGGTTCCTTCGGCACAGGGACACTGATGGCGTTTACAATGCAATGCCACCATCAACATCACCAACCAAACAAGAAAGCCACTCGACCATGATAATTAATTAACTTTGGACTCATGCATATGATTTGGACTTATTGTTTAATGATCACTGTTATCATAACTTGTACAGAGTATCACTCATCTACCTAGTTTGTTCAATTTTCTTTAACACTGTACAGAAAATTTGTAACACAAAAAAGGGGGGATGTGGTGATATACATCACTGTAAGTACACAAAGGGTTAATGTCCATACACTACACCTAGCTAGACACTAGAGGGAACACCAGAGACATGACACACAGACAGTCCACCAATAGGTCAGTAAGATAGGACACGACCAATGGGCATTCAAGATACACACAGAGGTGACACTGCCACAGGAGGGCATTAAACCAACGCATATAAAAGGACACATTACACATGCTGAGTCTCTTTCCAGTGGAGACACTCCGTGAGTACAGACACTGGGTTGATTGAACATCACACCCACCACGTGGATTGTAGCAGACTGGTTCGTCAGTCTGAGTAGCTATAGCAGGATTATCAGTAGCGTCGAATCCAAGTAGGAGAATTGTGAATAGTTTAATAAACATGTTAAAGCTATCGCCAAGTCTGAACCTTCCTTTGTCAGAGTGTACATCAAGGAAGCAGCTTATGCTTCGTCAAGAGCAAAACAAAACAGAGCATCCTGCTATCCACAGGTGCTGTAGGGAAACATGCATTCCCTCTATTGCCCTCTGGACTAAGGGGAATCCTGGCAATGGCAGCGAACTCCGCTGCCCGGGCATCCTGGCGGGCTCGGTCCACATGGAAATAGATGTAATGATCTGCCTGGGCATATAGGGCCTCCGTGACAGTACGGATGCACCTGTGCGCCGAGGTTGTGAGATCCCGGATAGGATCCCACTCGGCGCCTGGAAGGACGCCAGGTTCGTGATTTTTGAGACCACAAATTAGAACATTTAGAACATTAGAACATTACAGCGCAGTACAGGCCCTTCGGCCCTCGATATTCCGCCGACCTGTGGAACCAATCTAAAGCCCATCTACACTATTCCCTTATCGTCCATATGTTTATCCAATGACCATATAAATGCCCTTAATGATGGCCATTGGGAACTCAGTCCATCAGAGGCGGTGAATCTCAGAGGCCCCGGAGAATAGGGTGTCAGGCCTGCTAATGATATGCCTGCTTGAACCCTGTGCGGCGAGCGACCTATTTATGCCATTTTCAGGGTGTCGGAACATCCCAATTTGGCGTCAAACCGACACCCACCCGCTTTTGGAATCTGAAGCTATTCTCCGCATTTCACGATTTCGGCATCGGCAAGCAGCGAATCCCGCCTTAACTGTTGACGTTGGAACTGAATTGCAAGCGGTTTGTGTTCACGCTGGGGGCACCAGTTCCGGAGCCATTCAGGACGTGCTGATGGCCAGCACTCTGCCCTGTGAATCTAAACAATTCCCATTCCCGCCGGCGTCTGATTTTCTGGGGGCGGAACTTGCGCTGGAGAGCTTGACGAGCTGGAGCTGCATATAAGCACTCCCCACCCCACGCACTCTCATATCAGCCAAGAAGATGGCAGCAAGGAGACTTTCCCAAGGTTTCTGGACCCGGATCTTAACAGGATGCTTAATGCAGTAGAGGAGATGTGGGCCACCCTCTTTCCCAGGGTGGGCCGGAGGCTCCAGCCCGCTATTGTTAACTGGACCTGGGCGGATGTGGCCGAGGCAGTTAGTGCTGTCATCCTCACCAGTCAGACCGGTGTTATATTTTAAATAATGACTTATCTAAAATATATATATTACTCTTGAATCCACCAGGATGATAAAATGACCAATAGTCTTCTTGTTGAAAGATGAACTATTTAATGAGTAATAAAATAATAAACTGTGAGTTCTTTTACTCAATACTAAACTAACAATAAAGAATTAAAATACAATACAGATAACTATATAACTATACACTATTATAACAAACTAGTTCTAACTTCTCTCACTCTAGCTATTCTATGTCTTGCTTGTTCACTTTTCTGATATCATCTTGTCATCTGACTTAGAAAAGGCGGGAAACCAGTTCTTATAGTATCTGACTGTGAGCCATCCAGTGTTCAAATGACTACTACATTTACATACATTGATCATGTATATTGATATCTGAATATCACTACAACTGGAATGCAGCGTAGGAAGATGAATGACCTCCTTAAGGTAGGTCGGGTGAGTCACCATATCTATTTCCCTGGCATCAATCCTGTTCCTCACTCCTCACATCACCCCCCCACTCAAAACCCACCTGCCTGCCTCTCCTCACATCCCATCCTGCACCAAACTCCAACACCTGTATTGTCCTCTTTGGCCAGGTGCCTTGTACGCACATGCCACCAGCTACAGACCCCGTGTAACTCGCCTCCATGCATCTCACCATGTCCTTTGTGTCTCCTAGGAAAAGGCAGCCCATGATCGATGAGAGCGGGAGAAGATCGGCGAGGGTGTCATGGACATCTGGGCTCTCATCCCTGAAGAGCAGAGGGCATTGGAGTTAGCCAGAGAGGTGCAGGAGAGTACCATCTCAGAGCGGAGGTCAACATGTGACAGCCAAGTGAGCTCCCAATGCAAAATGTTGTCCCTATAGCAAGTGAGCCCCTCTCCCCCAGACCACTCCTACCCAAGATCATACTGTCTCCTTATCTTTTGTCTTGCAGGATCCCCATCAGACCAAGTCAGCCTATCTGGGGTACCTCGCCCCAGTGTGATCCCCAGCACATTATGAGGACCAGTCCGAGGGTGACACTGACTTCGCTGAACTGCATTCACCTGCACCCTCCACCATCCCAGAGACTATCAATTCAGTGGTGCATTTTACTGAAGCTACTCCTGGGTCACCTGCTGGTGCGCACATCACACATGCTGCAGCACATCAGGTGGAGGGAGGGCCTCCTGCAGGATTGGATGGTGGGAGGGCTTCCCAAAACCAGGAAGCAGCTCAGCCTGGACAGGTATCGCGCTTCTGGGAAGTATGATCACATCATTAGAGGAGATGCGGACACAGAACCAGGATCTGGTAAACCTTTTCTGTACTCTCCCAAAAGCCTCCACATCCTTCTGGTAGTGTGGTGAACAGAATTAGATGCAGTATTCCAAATGTGCCCCAACCAATGTTCTATATAACTGTCACATTATTTTTGAGCTTTTATACTCGATACCCTGTCCTATGAAGGCAAGCATGCCATGTGCTTTCTTTATCACCATTTCCACCTGTGCTGCCACTTTTAAGGGTCCGTGGACCTGCACGCCCAGATCTCTCTGTGTCTCTATGTTCCTGATGGTTCTGCCACTTATTTTATAGCTCCCACCTGAATTGGATCTACCAAAATGCATCACCTCGCATTTGTCCGAGTTAAATTCTGTCTGCCATTTCTCTGCCCAATTTTGCAGCCTATCTATATCCTGTCGTATTCTCTGACAATCTTCATCACTATCCACAACTCCTGCAATCTTAGTATCACCCGAAAACTTGCTAATCAGACCCACTACGTTTTCTTCCAAGTCATTTATATATGTAGACACCATCCACAGCCCTTCCCTCGTCAATCATTTTTGTCACCTCCTCAAAAAACTCAATTAAATTAGTGAGACATGACCTCCTTCGTACAAAACTATGATGCCTTTCGCTAATAAGACCATTCACTTCCAAATGTGCAAAGATCCATCGCTGAGAATCTTTTCCAACAGTTTCACTATCACTGCCATCAAGGTCATTGGCCTATAATTACCCAGGTTGTCCTTGCAACCCTTCTAAATAACGGTACAACATTGGCTATCCTCCAATACTCTGGGATCTCACCTGTGGCCAACGAGGACACAAAGATTTATGATAGATCCAGCGATTTCATCACTTATCTCCCTCAGTAATCTAGGGTAGATGCCATCTGGCCCTGGGGCTTTGTCTACCTTAATGATTTTTAAAACACCTAATACTTCCTCCCTTGTAATAACAACCCATTCTAAAGTGTTTACTCATTCATCTGAGACACCACCAATCAACGTGTCCCTTGCCTTTGTGAATACTGATGCAAAATAGTCATTAAGGATCTCACCTACTTCCTTTGGTTCTACACATAATTTCCCTCCTTTGTCCTTGAGTGGGCCAACTCTTTTTCTAGCTACTCTCTTGTTCCTAATGTGTGTATAAAATGCCTTGGGATTCTTCTTAATCCTGTCTGCAAAGGACATTTCGTGACCCCTTTTTGCCCTCCCTGCTTGTGCTCTTTTCTACTTTCCTTGTATTCCTCAAGTGCTCTGTCTGTTTTTTGTTGCCTGTACCTCACATATGCATCTTTTTTCTTTTTGACAAGATTCACAATTTCCCTGGCCATCCATGGTTCCTGAATCCTGCCTTTCCTGTTGTTCCTTTTTACCGGCACATACCTGTCCTGCACTCCCATCAGCTGCTCCTTAAAAGACTCCCACATGCCAAATGTGAATTTACCCTCAAACAGCCTCTCCCAAACAACAGCCGCCAAATCCTGCCTAATCTGGTTGTAGTTAACCTTCCCCCAATTTAGCACCTTAACCCTAGGATATCACTTGTCCTTTTCCATGAGTATCCAAAAGCTTACGGAATTGTGATCACTGTTCGCCACATATTCTCCCACTGCAACTTTGATGACCTGGCCAGGCTCGATCCCTAGTACTAGGTCCAATATAGCCCCCTCTCCAGTCGGACTATCCACATATTGTTCAAAAAAACCTTCTTGGACACACTTAACAAATTCCTCACCATCCAGACCCCTAGCCCTAAGGGATTTCCAGTCAATATGTGGAAAATTAAAGTCTTCCATCACTGCAACCCTATTATTGCTACATCTATCCAGAATCTGCTTACATATCTGTTCTTCAACTTCCCGTGGGCTATTGGGAGGCCTATAGTACACCCCCATCATCATGAGAGCAGTCACACCCGGGATAAACTCTTATTCTACCATCTGTACTAGTGTGTGTGGGTGCAGGGAATGTGTGACTTGTGAATGGTGGTTGTGATTTTCTTTATTTTTAAAAAAGTTTGAGTAGTTACAATAAACGTGCCTCGTTCTTTGTTTGTCTGACCAATTCTTTATAATCTGAAAGCATACATAATGGAACACCTACAGTATTGGCAAAGCACATCCTCTCTAAATTCACACATAAAAAAAACGTGTTATGGTTCAGATCTGTAGTGGCGGTATAAGGGAATAACTTTCTCATGTGGTCCTAATGGCAAGAGCATCGGAAAAGTAAGTAGGAGCCACCTAAGGAGATATAAGGGAAGATGAGCAAAAGCTTGAAAAGAGAGGTACGCTTTAAGGCTTGTCTTAAATAAGGAAAGTGAGGCAAAGAGATGGAGAGGTGCAGAGAAGGAACTCCAGAGTTTGGAACCTAAGCAACTGAAGGCATGACCACCCATTGTGGAGAAATTATAACTGGGAATGCACGGATATCTCAATGTTGTGGGGTTGGAGGAGATTGCAGAGATGGGGGGGGGGGGGGGGGTAAGGACGTGGAGCAATTTGAAATCAAGGATGAGGACTTTAGAATCAAGACACAGCTTGACCAAGAGCCAGTGTAGCTTAGTGAGCACAAGGGTTGATAGGTAAACGCAATTTGGTGCAATTTAGGATAGGTCAATAGAGATTTGGACGACCTCAAGTAAAGTGAGGTTAGAATGCGGGGGTGCATTAAAATAGTCGCGTCTAGAGGTAACAAAGTCATGGATGAGGGTTTCAGCAGCAGATAGGTTGAGGCGGGGTGAAGTTGGGTAATGTCATGAGGGTGGAAATAGCTAGTAGCTGAATGTGAGGTTGGAGGCTTATCTCGAGGTCAAATATAACAACAAGGTTGTGAAACGTCGGGTCTGGTGTGAAGCCAGTTGCCAGGGAGAGGGATAGAGATGGTAGCTCGGGAACGGAGTTTGGAGGGGAGAACCAAAAACAAACGTTTCAGCCTTTCTGGTATTCAATTGAAGGAAATTTCTGCTCATCCAGCACCGAATGTCAGTCACGCTGTCTGGAAACTTAGTGAGAGAGGAGGGGTCGAGAGAGATGGCGGTGTGGTAAAGTTGAGTATCATCAGCATTCCGGTGAATACTATTGCTGTGTTTGCGACTGGAATCACTGTGGGCCAGCATGCAGATGAGGAATAGGAAGAGGCCAAGGAGAGATCTCTGGGGGAACACCAGAGGTAAAAGTGCAGGAGAAAGAAGATGAGTCACTACAAATGATGTCCCGGATGTTATTTGATAGATAAGAGTGGAATTAAAGAACAGTGAGAGGAGTTCCACTCGGCTCAGCAACAGCGGAGAGGCATTGGAGGAGGATGGCGTGGTCAACCTTGTCAGAGGCTAGACAGTTCGAGGAGGGTAAGGAGGGCAGGTTTACCCCACAATTACATAGGGTGTCACTTGTGACTGTGAGAAGAGCTGTTTTGATACTGTGGCATGGGCAGAAGCCTGAATGGAAGGATGGAAGCATGGAGGTTCCGGGAAATAAGGCGATGGATTTGGGAAGTAGTAACACATTCAAGGACATAGGAAGGGGAGGCTGGATCTGGGACTGTATTTTGCAAGGATGGTGGGGTGAACGCTTCATTTTTGAGTAAAGGGATGATAATAGCAAAACCCAAAAGATGTGCAGGCTGGGTGGATTGGCCATGCTAAATTGCCCCTTAATTGGAAAAAATGAATTGGGTACTCTAAATTTATATTAAAAAGAAAAAAGTATGTTAACTTAAGGGCCTCCGCAGCCAATCACACACCTGCCCGACATTGACTTCAAATTATGTACACCTACCTCCAAAGAGTTTGGCAGTACTGTGGTGATGTCCGTTCTTCCAGGCCAGAAGCTCTGGGTTCCAGTCCCCCTCCAGGACTTTGTGGCTAAAGGAAGATGCTGTGCATAATCTGGCCAAACAGGTTGAGTATCAAATGTACATCCTTCCAATATTTGCCAATGGCAGGAAATAAGAATGAGAGAGATTCCCGGGTAGCCACATATCCATGTGATGGAAAGAAAATTGGGGCCTTTACCATCACTATCCAGAGCTCCAGCTTGCAAGATGCACCTAAAATTGTACGTTACCGTATGACTCAAACTCCTCGTGAGGGGCTGGCTGTCTCAGGTAGCCTCGGATCAGCTTGGTGTTTGGTTCAGCTTGGAGTTCAATTCCCTATGGCGGCTGGGTCTACTTGTCTACCTGTGATGGAGATTGCACCTCTTTGAGTGGGACTTGTCTTTGGCTAGAGAACCAGAGAAGAAGACAATCTCCAGCTATTGTATCTGGCACTCCCCACTTGCAGTCTGGAAAACAAGCTTAGGCTGAAAGATTTGGCTGTGCACTGCTAATCAGTATCACTTGATCCATGATCTCATTGAAAGATCAGGTAGACTCAAAGGGGGAGATCGTCCACTCCTGTTTCTTTTTCTTATCTTTTTAATTCTTTTATGCCAGCAACAGCTGATGCTGGGTCAGTTGTCAATTCTAAATCTTAGATTGATGGATCTTTGTTAATCATAGGTTTTAATTGGACAAAAATATCTATATGACGTTCAGTCACAGGTGAATCATGATTGCCTTTGAGTGGCGGGCAGATTTGAGCTCCTAATGAACAAATCCTGTTCCAATGGCCAGGAATTTTCACCCTGGCATTGAAGGCATAAATCCCACGAGAGGACAAAAGCGATATTCTCACCAACGGGATCTCATGACACAATTATTCCTGGCCCATCCCATTGATGTAATGAGGATCCTGCCCAGGAAGGTCAAGAACTTTATTAAAATACATTATCATCTCAATAGTAGGCTTCCCTGCTGTATCGTCCCCCCCACATTGGGATATTCCCCCCTCATCGATATGATTTCACAACAGGTCTGGAGCAATGTGAACCAGGCGAAGAGACTACACCAGGTAAGTACAGTCCCCCAAGGGAAAGTGAAACAGCCGGGCAGTGCCAAGGCTCAATGCCAAGGGGAAGTGCCGGGGGGTTTCCTCTGCAGAGCTACATCGGATGCAGTTCCCATGTGCATGGGTGAGGCATCCCCATATTACATGGAAGGAGGTCCCCAAGGGCTCATCATGTGTGTGTGTGGGGGGGAGGGGGGCTGCTTGTGGGGGGGGGGGGGGGGGTCCTATGTACATGTGGGGGAAGCTTGGTCTCTGTTGCCTTGGGAGCTTTTTCTTTTTTTAACTGGAGATCGGGGTGCCAACATTGCTAGCTCTTTCAGGTCCCGCCCTGACAGCGTGAAGCACACCTCCAGGATGTTTTTCTTCTAAGTGCTGCAAAGGCAGCTGTGTATCCGGAATGCTGCACATCGCTTTTCTCGCCTGGTACAGCACTTAGAAGAAAAAGTGGAAAATTCCGCCCTGTGTTTCAAACTTAATTTGAAGTTTAAATAATCATTTCTAAGAAGGAAAAGTGTTGGACTAGCTCCTGCTGCAAATAAAATTCAGTGAAAACTCCAGAACTTCTAGGACTTTGACGCAGTGCCAGTGAAGGATCTGCGATATATTTCCAAGTCGGGATGGCGAATGATTTTGAGGGGAATTTAGAGGTGGTGGTGTTCCCATGTATCTGCTGACCTTGTCCTTCTAGATGGTCGTGGTTGTGGGTTTGGAAGGTTTTGCCTCAGGAGCCTTGGTGAATTCTTGCAGTGCATCTTGTAGATGGGACACACGGCTGTCACTGTTCGTCGGCGATGGAGGGAGAGAATATTTGTGGAAGATGTGCCAATCAAATGAACTGGATGGTGTCGCTTCTTCAGTGTTGTTACAGCCGCACTCATCCAGGCAAGTGGAGTGTATTCCATCACACTCCTGACTTGTGCCTTGTAGGTGATGGACAGGCTTTGGGGAGTTAGGAGGTGAGTTACCTGCCACAGGATTCCTGGCCTCTGAACGGCTCTTGCAGCCTCAGTATATATATATCTAGTCCAGTTCAGTTTATGATCGATGGCGACTCCCGGGATGTTGATAGTGTAGTGGGGGATTCATTGACAGCAATGCCATGGAACGTCAATGGGCGATTGTTAGGCCAGCATTTATTGCCCATTCCTACATACCCTAGAAAAGGTGACGGTGAGCTGCCTTCTTGAATCACTGCAGTCCCTTTGGTATAGGTACACCCAAAGTGTTGTTAGAGAGGGAGTTCCAGGATTTTGACCCAGTGACAGTGAAGGAATGTCGATATAGTTCCAAATCAGGATGGAGTGTGGAGGGGAACTTGACAGTGGTGGTGTTCCCATGCATCTGCTGCCCTTGTCCTTCTTGGTAGTAGGGGTCACAGGTTTGGAGGATTCTATCAAAAGAGCCTTGGTGAGTTGCTGCATTGCATCTTGTAGATCAGTGTTGTTCAAACATTTTTTCCAGGGACCCATTTTTGCCAACTGGCCGACCTTCGCGACCCACGCCTGCCGACCTTTGCGACCCACGCCACCTGAACTTCGTGAGCCACCATTTTCGCTTACCTTTAATGCGACAGGTGAGCCTGCTTGGTCCTCATGATCTCACTTGCTTTGTCATGCAGTAACACATTCCATGTATGGGTTGTTTATCAGAAGTCCTGGAGCTCACACCACCACTGCTTTGTCCTGTTGTGGATTCTCCTGAGCCATTCCCTCCAGCAGGGTTAGTTGTACGATCCTGGCCTGTTTGTGTCTCTGGCCCTCTCTTCCTTATTACAAAATGATCCATTGTAAATTTTACAGTGCTGTTGCTTGTTTTCTGCTGACAAAATGGAGGAATCGCCATTGCGCCCAGAGCATGTGACGGGGCGCGTGACCTGCTCTCTGCCATCGCTTCAGGCAGGAAGGCTGCATTAAATTAAAATAAAATCTTCTCTTGGGTCAGCTCCTGATGTCAGGAGGAAGCGGTGTTTCTTGCTGGGCTCTGGGCATGCTCACTGATGAGCGGGCACACATCCGCAGCACGCCCGCATTCTGAAAGCCGTTCGCGAACGCCATTTTTAAAGCCGGTCGCAGCTGGCATTTTTAAAAGCCGGCTGCTGCGGCCGCTGCACATTCATTCCCGTGATCGGGAACGCTGCGATGGATGGCTCCGTGGCCCTCCTGCCACCCGCCCGCGACCCTACTGCAGGTCGCGACCCTAACTTTGAAAATGACTGTTGTAGATGGTGCACTCAATGTGTGTCGGAGGTAGGGGAGTAAATGTTTAAGATAATGGTTTGAGTGCTAATCAAATAGCCAGCTTCAAGCTTCTTGAGTGTTGTTGGAGCTGCTTTCATATTTCAGATAAACTTTAATGATGTCCCAGAAAATTCAGTTCAGCATTTTGCCCATCACTGGTGATGAGATACCTAGCCTATTCCCTAGGTAAGCCTCCTAAAATGCCTAAACTTCTCAAAATGTTACCTAGAGCCTTCCCTCTTTCTATCTTCATTTCTTCGTTGATTCTAGATTATGTCCCATTTGATCTAAATTTCTTCAGAAACCCTACCAATGGGCGGGATTCACCAATAATGGGGCTATGTCCCCACTCCAGCATCAAAACACGGGCGTTTCACTCTGGCCTTTCCTGGAGAAAGTCCAGAGTGATTCTCCTACCTGAAGGGGACTAGCAGGGCAGCCCCGTGCGACATAACGGACTCACACTGTGGACCGGCCCCCCCAAAAAAGCCCCCCACCCCCCCCCCACCGAGATCGCACACGCCCGGGGATCGGTGGCCCCAGATCGCTAGCCTGGCCATCCGTGAGGCCCCCCCACCCCATACCCCGTGAAGGATCCCCCACCCCCAGCAGGGTGGCCGCAGACTGACTCCGCAGCCGCCATTGGCCGTTCCTGACAGGCAAAACGTGGTTAGAACCACGTCGTCGGGAACTCGGTCAGCTTTCGTAGGTGAATTCCCGCGGGGGTCTCTGCCAATGGTCCCCTACCCGTGCCGCGTAGACCACGCGCGCGCCATTTGCAGCGATTCGCCGGGACCAGAGAATCGCGGGAGCGACGTCGCGCCGGATTTCGGCGTCAATGCTCATTCTCTGCCCCCCGCCGATCACGATTTTAACGCGGAGGCTCAGAGAAACCCGCCCAGTGTCTCCATGTGCTCAGTCAGGAACACACTCACTTTTCTCTGATGCTGACAGAATTGAAGGATTCATTTTACATATTTCTAAAGTGATCTCCCTTCAGAAGAAATTTTTCCAGCAGCTGTACAGAGAAAAAGGAATTTTAAAAAATGGAGCACACAAAGTCCTGGGATTTGCAGCTCACTTATTCTCTGCTTTTGCAGAGATACAGGGTTCACCTTTTAAAATCTCTGGCGCGAGGGTGTTATTTGTTTTTGTCTGTTCCACCTTGGGGGAAAACGGTCGGCAAATGCTGCAGAGTTCATCAGTGATTTACTGCATGTGGTTGTCGATCATAGCTTAAAGGTGACATGGGACTTCCGAATACCAAGGGAGTGGCCTCTTTCCCCAAGGTCGAACTTACTGTGCATCACCGAGCTGCAACCATTAATTAAGCAGCTCTGAAAACGAACTCCACAGTCCACAGAACAGCAAACCCCTGCATGGTTTTCAGAACCTGGACTTTTAATGGACCATTAAACCTCACCTTCGATATCAAAACACTTAGCCTCCTTAAACTAAAATGACCTATTACCACAGATTAATTCTCTTCAGGTTATAAGTCTGGTAACTTTTGCAAATTTTAACAGGCCACTTTCAACGTTCCATTTGATATAATGCTCCGGTAAGTGCATATAAATGGCCCTTGATATTAAGAGAGAACTATTTTTGTGTAAATGGATAAAACCCCCATTCATTAGATGTAAGGGCAGCGGTTTCAAATAGATGGTATTTCGGAGAATTTTGACAGATTCATTGCAGTATATTTGATTTAACTTAATGTACAAATGAATGCATAAAAACTGAAGTAAATCAAGTGCTCATTTCATGTAAGTGGAGCATTCGATTTAATTCATTTAAAAACGTTGCCTTCAAAGTCTTGCATTAGTGTTTCATTTTGTGTTAAATAAATAAACACATTTCTCTCAAAGCATTACAAAAACTATTGTGATAAGACCATAAGACATAGGATCAGAATTAGGCCACGTGACCCATTCAATCATGGCTAATATTTTTCTCATCCCCATTCTCCTGCCTTCTCCCCATATCCCCTGATCCCCTTATTAATCAAGAACCTATCTATCTCTGTCTTAAAGACACTCAGTGATTTAGCCTCCACAGCCTTCTGCGGCAAAGAGTTCCACAGATTCACTACCCTCTGGCTGAATAAATTCCTCCTCATCTCTGTTTTAAAGGATCGCCCTTTAGTCTGAGATTGTGCCCTCTGCTTCTAGTTTTTCCTACAAGTGGAAACATCCTCTCCACGTCCACTCTATCCAGGCCTTGCAGTATCCTGAGTTTCAATAAGAATCCCCTCATCCTTCTAACCTCCAATGAGTACAGACCCAGAGTCCTCAACTGTTCCTCATACGACAGACAAACTCTTTATTCCAAGGATCATTCTTGTGAACCTCCTGTGGACCATTTCTAAGGCCAGCACATCCTTCCTTAGATACGGGGCCCAAAACTGCTCACAATACTCTAAATGGGGTCTGACCAGAGCCTTATACAGCCTCAGATATACACCCCTGGTCTTGTATTCTAGCCCTCTCAACATGAATGCTAACATTGCATTTGCCTTGCTAACTGCCAACTGAACCTGCACGTTAACCTTAAGAGAATCGTGAACAAGGACTCCCAAGTCCCTTTGTGCTTCTAATTTCCTAATCATTTCCCCATTTAGAAAATAGATAGGGGGTTGAATTCTCCGATCCCCGATGCCAAAATCGCGTTTGGCAAGTGGGCGGAGAGTTCCCGATGATGCCCAAATTGGGAGCAGCACCGCTTTCGCGATGCTCCGCCCCTAGGAGTACACCGCACGCCTTATCCACGGCCTCATGTCATTGCCTGAGGACCGCCCCGCGATGCTCCATCCCCGACTCGCCGAGTTCCCGACGGCGTGGGACACGTGTGGTCTCACCCGTCGTGAACTTAATGTGGCGGCTGCGGACTCAGTCCGGTGCCGCCACAGTAGGGGGAGGGCCGATCCGCGGGCAGGGGATGGCTTCATTCAGGGCTGGGGGCTTACTGTGGGGGGGGGGGGGGGGGGGCGATCCAGGGCGCGCGAGCAGCCGAAGGAGGGTACTATTTTTGTGGTCCGGGTCTGCAGGCTGAGACCACCATGAAGAATGGCGCGGGCCGCTGCAGGCCGCCGCCCTGCACATGCGCGGCCACGGACCCGGCAATTCTGCGGGCCATATCGGCAGCTCAAGCTGGGAGCTCTATGCTGCCTGGCAACTAGAACCCCTCGGAGCAGGAAATCTGTGGTCGTTTTGCGCCAGTTCGCCTGGCGTGAAACATCACTGTTTTCATGTGGGGACTTCAGCCCTGATATCCGATTCCTGCCCCCCAAAATTAATTGTTATTCCTGCTGATCTTTTTTCAGTGAAAAACAACGCAAACAAAATCCAGATGCAAATCAGAAGAATAAACACATGCTCGGGGTGCAACAAAGACCGAAGTACTGAAGCTGGACGTTATTTTAAATGGAGCTCTCTTAGCTGTTTAAAGTTATAGGTGAATGACCAAAGCCCATGGTGCGGAATGTGAACAAGGTTAAGGAATAGGGGAGGGAGTTGCAGGATTATGAGGAAAGAGCAGGAATGTGGGATGAATTGAATAGTTCTCACAGTGGGGCCGGTACAGTGATGATGGGCCAAAGGGTCCCCATCTGTGCCGTAACATTCTGTCAGGAATTCAGGTGACGTGTAGAACTCTCAAAAGGTATTGGTCACTTGCCTTGAGCCTCTATTTTAAGCTCTAAAATGGATCCACCTTTGATTATCTTTACGTTGCTTTGCTTTGCATCCTCCAGATCCGCTAGATTCAGGTTTTGGAAGTAAAAGCAGGAAATGCGTGACAAACCCGGCAGGGCTGGCAGCATCTGTGAAGAAAAAAACAAAATTAATGTTTTGAAATCATCTGACTCTTCGTCAGGTTCAGGTATTGAAAATGTTGACTACCATTTAAAAATAATTAAGTTTTAATCTTTCCCTTTATTAAATCAGTGACTACACTTCAAAAAGTTACTCATTGGCTGCGAAACACTGGGCTGGCCCCCAAGTCATGGAAGGCACTTTGGCCTGGATTTTGCAGTCAGCAGTGAAGCATGGGCGATCACCACTGCCCTGGAAGAAAGCCTCATTGAGAGATTTAGAAACCTCTGAGATGAGATCTTCATCTCCTCCATAGTGCAGTGGATCGCAGTGTTCTTCAATGGGGATTCCCAGTGTGGAGATACAGTGATGCCAGCAAGCTGTCCAATCAGCCAATCAGATTAAAGAATTCTCACAGACAGACAGGAAATAAAAAGCATTAACATGAATTCACTTTTTTAAAAAATTACACATAGCTAAATAAATATTGGGACATACACATGGGGGAAAGGTAGGAGCTGAAGTATTATGAAAAATATCTCCAAAAGTTAGATTTTTAAAAATTGTTTAAAACATCGAGTAGTTTCTCATAATGGAGTTATTTATTAACACTTCGCAAATATAAAATTACTCCATCAGGAGTGAGATCTGTGGTTCACAAATAGTTTGGTTACCCAAATCACTGTAAAATCCCAGTTACACCTGGTTGAATATGGTGTAATTTGTGATGAAGTTTCAAACAGTGTGAGAGTGGAAAAGTGAAGTTCTCCGCATCAATTGATTTCACTGATTGCTGGTTGTTGTAACCCCTACGAGATCTTTAGGGACGACCCGATCGATCTCCCCATGGGGCTCGTGGAATACAAATTCACCAGCAGAGGCCCAACAGCGGGGCTCGTCAATTCCCCGGAGATTAAACAGAATTCCCGGAGGCCTTGTTCATTATGGCTGGGGACATCAACCAGGCCAATCTCAAGAGTATACTGCCAAAATTCCACCAATACATCACCTATCCCGCCAGGGGCCCCAACATCCTTGACCACTGCTACACAACCATCAAGGGCGCCTACCGAACCAACTCCCAACCGCACTTCGTAAAATCGTACCACAAGACGGTGTTCCTTCTCCTGGCATACAAGCAGAAACTTAAGCAGGAGAATCTGGTTAAGAAGGTCGTGCAATGTTGGTCCGAGGCAATGGAAGAGCTCCTTAAGTGACTGCTTGGAGTCAGTGGACTGGTCCATATTCAAGAACGCAGCGGCCAACCTAAACGAGTATGCCACCACTGTCACAGACTTCATCAGTAAGACTGCATGCCAAAGAAGGTAGTACGTGTGTCCCCCAACCGAAAACCACTTTAAAAAAAAAAGTTTTATTGGGTTTTATACATGATATACTTACAAATGTACTCACAGAGACAAAAGAAAACAGAGGAAGTAGATATAAAAAGAAACAAAGAAAAATTTCATAACTCATAGAAATAAGGGGAGGCTCCCCCCCCCCCCCCCCCCCCCCCGACTTTCTTCTTTTTTTATACAAACAAGCAAAACAGAACCGGGTGGAAGGGACGCCTGGCTGGTGCCCCTGATGTCACTTGCATCTCTTGGTCGTTTTTTTTTCCTTTGCTTTTGTCCATTTGCCTCAGCTTCGGCCGTCTGTCATTCCTTCTTTCTGTTCTTTCTTTCTCTCTTTCGCCCTGCTATTCTTTCGGTCGTTGTCGTTTCCTGCGCTCTCCCCCTAGTTTGTATTCCCTTCTCTTTCCTCCCTTCTGGCTCCCCGATGTTGTTTTCCTTCCCTCGTCCTCCCTCGCTCCATGTCCCCCCCTCACACCATTCCTCCTCCCCTTCTCTACCCCCCTTCTCTCCACCCCTTCCCTCCCACCCCCTTCTTCTTTGCTACTCCCCTTTCTTTCCTGCTGTGTCTGGATACTCCCTCTTGCTCCATCCACCCCCACTTCCCGGTCCTCCCTCCTTTCCCTCTCTTCTATCATGTCTTGGCTACTTTCCCCTGGCTCTTGGCTACTTGTTTATTTGTTTGTCTGTTCGTTTGTTTGTTGGCCACAAACAGGTCCCAGAACAGTCGGGTGAATGCCTTCCATGTTTTGAGGAAGCCATCTTCCGACCCTCGGATGGCGAATTTGATTTTCTTCATTTGGAGAGATTCCGAGAGGTCGGACAGCCAGTCTGCAGCTTTGGGCGGTGCTGCTGACCGCCAGCCGAGGAGGATTCTACGCCGGGCGATCAGGGAGGCAAAGGCAAGGGCGTCCGCCCTCCTCCCCATGAAGAGATCATTTTCTGATCTGATACCCCGAAGACCTCCACTTTCCGGCATGGCTCCACTACTTTGGACTTTGCCTCAAAGAAGGCTGTCCAATACCCAGCAAGTCTGGGGCAAGACCAGAACATGTGGGCATGGTTGGCCCGGCCTCCTTGGCACATTCACATCTGTCCTCCACCTCCGGGAAGAACCTACTCATTCGGGTTCTTGTTAAGTGAACTCTATGTACCACCTTTAGTTGCGTTAGGTTGAGTCTTGCGCACATGGAGGTGGAGTTGACTCTATGTAGTGCTTCGCTCCAGAGGCCCCACCCTATTTTGAACCCCAAGTCTTCCTCCCATTTCCTCCTCGTCGCATCCAGTACAGTGTCAGCCCTCTCTATCAGTCGTGCGTACATGTCACTAGTTCCCTCTACCTAAAATGTCTGCGTTCAGTCGTTCTTCCAGTAGCACCTGTTGCGGTGGTCACGGGTACGTTCTTGTTTCCTTCTGTAGGAACACTTTAAGTTGCAGGTATCTGCGTTTGTTGCCCTTAGCTAGCTGGAATCTCTCCGTCAGTTCGTCCAGTGTTGTGACCCTGCCATCGGTGTATAGGTCCCTGACTGTCAGTGTCCCCCCATTCTGTCTCCACCTTTTAAAGGTGGCGTCAGTGAGTGCTGGGATGAGTGATGGGTTATTGCAGATGGGAGCTTTGTCGGACATTTCGGTCAGACTGAATTGTTGCCGTAGCTGGTGTCATGATATTCAAACACACACATCATGATGGACACACTAACAGGCAAATCAGAGTACACAACACCACAACCAATCACAGACAAGAACACCAACCACATAAAAAGCACGAACACGACACCTGGAGGTCAGTAGGTCTGGGGAGAAGGGAACAAGAACAAGCTGTTGAAACACCACAAGCAGGGAGCCCCCCACGTGCAGAGTGCAAAGACCAAACTGTAAATAGTGAGTTTAAATAAAGAAGCGTTGTACCATATGCAACTGTGTTGGCTCATCTGTGAGTCAGAACACCCAACACCACATGGTACAGGAGTGGATCGATACCTGCCTACTAACCTGCCATTCTGGACATGGACCACACCGACGGACCGCAGCCGATGCAAGTCACGGGGAACCTAGGCACCAACTGGAAGCTCTACAGGCAGCGATTTGACCTGTACATCCGTGCCACCGAAAAACAGAATGTCTCGGATGATTCGAAGATTGCAATGCTCCTCTTCTACGCAGGCCCGTACCCAACCGATGTCTTTAGCTCACTGGTGTTCGAGGAAGGCGAAAACCAGGCCAAATATGACACGGTCATCCTCAAACTGGACCAGCACTTTCAAGCTGAAGTAAACGAAAGTTTCGAAAGATACCTCTTTCAGCAACGCCTGCAAGGTAAGGAGGAACTTTTTCAACCCTTTTTGACGCACCTCCGGATTCTAGCGCAGTCCTGCGGTTACGGCACCACTACAGAGTCCATGATCAGGGACCAGATTGTTTTTGGCGTTGCCTCTAGTGGCCTACGCCAGCAGCTTCTTAAAATGAAAAGCCTCACCTTAGCGTCTGCTGTGGAAGCCTGTGTCCTCCATGAAAATGCTACCTGCCGTTTTGCCCGATTTCAGGCGTCCGAGTTGGCACGGAGGGGGTCCCCAGCCGTCGAATCGGCAAGCCAGGCCGCCCACGACGTCGAACGCATCCAGGCCGTCGATTTCTTCCCGCCCCACGGCCCGGACGACAGCGACCGCTTCCCGCGCTTTTCGCGGTCTCCCGCGCAGGTGCGCGCAAAAAATAACGGCCACAACGAGGGACGCACTGCGCAGGCGCGCCCACCGCAAGATCGCACTGCGCATGCGCAGTGACGCAACGAACGCCGTGACATCATCACATGCAGCAATTGTGGACGTCTACACTTAAAAGGGCAATGTCCTGCAAAAAACCGACAGTGCAACAGATGTGCCATGATGGGCCACTACGCAGCCCGCTGTCGTGCGGCTCAACCCATGGATCCGGCGCATCCTCGACAACCTCGCACACGAGTCAGGACCGTCCAGCCCACGCATCAAGACTTCCAGTTAAGTGATGCAGATGACCAGGATGCCTTCCGAGTTGCCGTCATTGATGTCAACAAGGTCAATGCCATCAATCCAGCCGATGAGTGGTGTGCCACCCTGACGGTCAACCGATCGCGCGTCGCCTTCCGTCTGGACACCGGCGCATCCGCCAACCTGATTGCTTACTCTGCAGTCCAGGCCATGAAGGTCAAACCACCCATCACACCATCCCGGCTTAAGATGGTTGACTATAACGGGAACGTTATCCCGTCCATAGGATCTTGCCAGCTACAGGTGACTCACAAGGGGTACACGGCCACACTCCCCTTCGAAGTTGTGGGCTCATCAAAGGACTCGTTACTGGGCGCACAAGCGTGTAAGGTCCTTCACCTGGTACAGCGCATTATGTCTCTCTCTCCAGATGAGATATCCGACTTCCCGGATGCTGAGTTCCACGCGAATCTCCATTCCCTCCTCGCTCACAACCAGGAGGTTTTTGAAGGCATGGGGACATTGCCACACACGTACAAGATTCGACTCAGACCGGACGCCATCCCTGTCGTTCACGCACCTCGCAGGGTTCCTGCGCCTCTCAAAAACCGCCTCAAGGCACAACTGCAGATTCTTCAGGACCAAGGGGTCCTATCCAAGGTCACGGAGCCCACGCCATGGGTCAGCTCCATGGTCTGTGTAAAGAAGCCCTCTGGCGAGCTCCGTATATGTATAGATCCAAAAGATCTGAACAACAACATCATGCGGGAACACTATCCCATCCCGAAACGAGAAGACCTCACCAGCGAGATGGCGCGAGCCAACATATTCACTAAACTGGATGCGTCCAAAGGATTCTGGCAGATCCAACTGGACCCGGCCAGCCGAAGACTATGCACATTCAACACCCCTTTTGGCAGATTCTGCTACAACCGGATGCCATTCGGCATCATTTCGGCATCTGAAGTATTCCACCGCATTATGGAGCAGATGATGGAAGGCATCGAAGGGGTACGTGTATATGTGGACGATATCATCATTTGGTCCACCACTCCGCAGGAACACATGCATCGTCTTCGACGTGTCTTTACCCGCATACGGCAAAATGGCCTGCGTCTCAACCGTGCGAAGTGTGCTTTCGGCCAGACGGAGCTGAAATTCCTCGGGGACCACATCTCAAGGTCCGGGGTCCGTCCCGATGCAGACAAGGTTAGCGCCATCACAGCCATGCCACGACCGGCTGACAAGAAGGCTGTCTTAAGATTCCTGGGCATGGTCAACTTCCTTGGGAAGTTCATTCCCAACCTGGCTTCTCATACAACAAACATGCGCCATCTCGTAAAAAAATCGACGGAATTCAACTGGAACCAATCGCATCAGCGGGAATGGGAGGAGCTCAAGCACAAACTGGTCACGGCACCAGTGCTGGCCTTCTTTGACACGGCTCGCCCTACAAAGATCTCAACAGACGCCAGCCAATCTGGTATTGGAGCGGTACTCCTGCAAAAAGACAGCACGTCATCATGGGCCCCGGTTGCGTATGCCTCACGAGCCATGACCCCTACCGAACAGCGCTACGCGCAAATCGAAAAAGAATGCCTGGGCTTGTTAACTGGACTGGACAAGTTCCACGACTATGTGTATGGCCTGCCACGATTCACGGTCGAAACTGACCACCGCCCCCTGGTCAACATCATTAACAAAGACCTGAACGACATGACTCCTCGCCTCCAGCGCATCTTACTCAAACTCAGGAGGTACGATTTTGAACTGATCTACACTCCGGGGAAGGAACTCATCGTGGCGGACACTCTTTCCCGAGCAGTGAGCACACCACCAGATGCAGAGGGGTTCGTGCGTCAAATTGAGGCACACGTGACTCTGACAGCAGCAAATATGCCAGCTGATGATCCTAGTCTGGCCCACATACGCGCAGAGACGGCGACTGACCCTCTGCTGCAGCGAGTGATGCGCCACATGACGGAAGGGTGGCTAAAAGGGCAGTGCCCCCAGTTTTATAATGTGCGAGATGATCTCACCAATATAGACGGGGTCCTTATGAAATCGCATAGGATCGTTATTCCACACAGTGTGCGCCAGATGATTCTTCGTCAACTACACGAAGGCCACTTGGGCGTCGAAAAATGCAGACGAAGGGCCCGGGAGGCGGTATATTGGCCGGGTATTAATGAAGACATAGCCAACATGGTGCTCAACTGCACAACCTGTCAGAGGTTTCAGCCGGCGCAACCTCCGGAAACACTTCTACCACACGAGATGGTGACGTCCCCCTGGGCGAAGGTGGGTGTGGACCTATTTCACGCGCTCGGCAGAGATCACATTGTTATTATAGACTACTTCTCAAACTACCCGGAAGTCATGCCTCTCCATGATCTGACGTCGTCCGCAGTCATTGGGGCCTGCAAGGAAACGTTTGCTCGCCATGGCATTCCAAGGACTGTCATGTCAGACAATGGACCTTGTTTTGCCAGCCGTGAATGGTCGTCCTTTGCCGCAGCATATGGTTTCACTCATGTGACATCCAGCCCTCTGCATCCACAATCGAACGGGAAGGCTGAAAAGGGTGTCCACATCGCAAAGCGGCTCCTGTGCAAGGCGGCTGATGCCGGATCGGACTTTAACCTTGCCTTGCTGGCCTATCGATCGGCCCCGTTATCCACGGGCCTCTCGCCAGCGCAGCTACTAATGGGTCGCTCCCTCAGGACGACGGTACCTTCCGTCCTGGCACCGACAACAGACAATGAGGCGGTTCTTCGGAACATGCAACTGCAGCGTGATCGCCAGAAAGGTCGGTACGACACACGAGCGACGGACCTGCCCCCCCTGTCCTCCGGAGACAAAGTACGCGTCCATCAACCGTATGGTGGCTGGTCAGCACCGGCCGAAGTCCTCCGACAAGTGGCTCCCCGCTCGTTCCTGGTTCGCATGCCGGATGGTTCCGTGCGTCGCCGCAATCGGCGCGCCCTTCGCCGACTTCCACGCTCACAGCCACACAACACGCCAGATCCTCAACAGGCTTCCGAGGATGACTTTGTGGAGCTGCCGCACATCACGCCCTTTCCATCGCCACCCATGGCCATGCCTGCACAGCAGCCGGTGGTTCTTGATCCACCCTTGAGGCGGTCAACCCGAATTCGTCGCAAACCCATTAGAATGGACTTATAATACAGTTCATATGTTTAATAAGTTGGACAATTTTACATGATAACCTGTTGTTGTTTATCGTTCCAGATGTCGTCTGACTGGACAACTGTTCAAATTTTTTTTCTTCTTCTCTCGTTCGCATTTCTGTTATGTTATGGTACAACTGGATTCATGTGACGCACTCGACATCGCCCCATGTACATAGTTCCGTCATAGACACATGCTGCACACGACACACACACACTCTTAGATGCACTCACGTCACGATCATATTTATTACCACGTAGGCACATATCTTTGTAAAAAGGGGGGATGTCATGATATTCAAACACACACATCATGATGGACACACTAACAGGCAAATCAGAGTACACAACACCACAACCAATCACAGACAAGAACACCAACCACATAAAAAGCACGAGCACGACACCTGGAGGTCAGTAGGTCTGGGGAGAAGGGAACAAGAACAAGCTGTTGAAACACCACAAGCAGGGAGCCCCCCACGTGCAGAGTGCAAAGACCAAACTGTAAATAGTGAGTTTAAATAAAGAAGCGTTGTACCATATGCAACTGTGTTGGCTCATCTGTGTGTCAGAACACCCAACACCACAGCTGGTTCCAGGTCTGGTGGGTGGCTACCACCACTGGGCTGCTGGAATGTTTTTTGGGTGAGGATGGGAGTGTTGCTCTAGCGAGAGCCCGGACCGAGGTCCCCTGCAGGAGGCCTCCTCCGCGGGCACCCACTCGGCTACAGGCTCCTTAATCCATCCCATTACTCTTTCTGCTGCTGCTGCCCAGTGGAAGTACTGTAGGTTTGGGAGGGCTATCCCTCCCCGGACTTTCTGTTCTGCAGAAACGTCTTTGGGATCCTAGCATTCTTCCCCTCTATCCCCCCCGTACCAACGCCATGATTAACTTGTCCAATGAATTGAAAAATGCCTTGGAGATATAGATTGGGATGGATCTAATTAGGAAGAGGTACCTGGGCAGCACATTCATTTTGATCGTCTGCACTCTACCCGTGAGGGAGAGTGGGAGTATGTTCCATCTCTGCATGTCCTTTTTGACTTCCTCTGTTAGGCTGGTCAGGTTCCACTTGTGAATCCCCGCCAAGTCATGAGCGATTTGGATCTCCAGGTAGCGGAGTTTGTGTTGGGCTTGTTTAAACGGCAGTCCCACCAGTGCAGCCCCTCCAACTTGCGGGTTCACTGGGAAGATGTTACTTTTGCTCCTGTTGAGTTGATAGCCCTAGAAGGCACCAAACTCTTTCAGGAGTGCGATTATACCTTCCATGCAGCTTTGTGGGTCCGAGATATAGAGGAGCAGGTCTATGCATGGAGCCAGTCTCTCTGCTTCCTTTTTGGATCCCACTCCAGTTCTTTGCTGTTCTGAGTGCGATCGCTAGTGGTTCAATTGCTAGGGCGACCAGCAGCGGGGACAACGGGTATCCCTGCCTGGTGCCCCTGTGCAGGTGGAAGTACTGGGAGCTGGTGTTGTTTGTCTGTACGCTCACCATGGGAGCGTTGTATAGGAGCTTCACCCAGGAGGTGAACCCTGTTCCAAGCACGAACCGCTCCAGTACCTCTATGAGGTACTTCCACTCGACTCAGTCGAAGGTCTTTTCTGCGTCCAGTGGCGACAATCACTGGTGTTCTCTCCCCGGATAGAGTCATGATCACGTTCAGCAGGTGCCTGATGTTCAATATTAGCTGTCAACCTTTGACAAAGCCCGTTTGATCCTCTGTGACTGCCTGTGGTACGCAGTTCTCCAGCCGTTTGGCTAGGATCTTGGCCAGTATTTTGGTGTCTACGTTTAGCACTGAGATCTGTATGAACCGCAATCCTTTGGGTCTTTGTCTTTCTTAGGTATCAGCGAGATTGAGGCCTGTGCTAGTGTGGGTGGCAGTGATACCCTTGCCAGCGAGCCTGTGAACATCTCCCGCAAGTGCGGGGCCAGTGCTGTCGCAAATGTTTTGTAGTAGTCCGCTGGGAACCTGTCTGGTCCCGGCACCTTCCCCGCCGGCATGGAGCTAATACTCTTCATGATCTCTCCCAGTTCTAGCGGTGCTTCCTGATGCCCTATCAATTACGATGAGACGAGAGTAGAGGCACTGCACCGTCTGCTCCTGGTGGCGATGGGTTTGCAATCCGGGGTGAGGTTTGCAAACAGGGAAGGTGGGTCAACTTTAAGGGTCGTGAGGCCGCATACAGTAAGGGGTGGTAGGGGCCCACGTGTTCTGATGCGCGGAAGATGGCGGAGCCAACGGGCTGCACGTGGGTTGCGGGGATAGAAATGGCGGCGCCCACGGGTCGCACGTGGGGGGTGCAGGAACAATGGGGCTTGTTACAGTGGCGCTCGACCGGGCCTGGCACACCGCAGCGAAATGTCCTTTCTTCCCGCAGGCCTTGCAGATTGCGCTCCGAGCCGGGCAGCGCTGCCGGGGGTGCTTTGTTGCCCGCAGAAATAGCACTTGGGCCCCCGAGGTTGGTTGGCTGCTGCGCGGCGCAGGCTTGGGGTTGGCTGGGGGCGGTCGCTGGTGGTGGCCACGATGTCCAGGAGGGGGGCGCCGTGCGGTCCGGGGCGTACACTTGTACATTTCGGGAGGCTACCGTTAGTGAGGTCACGGGTTTCTTGATCGGCGCGAGGTCGAGCGTACCCCCTTCTAAGAGGCGCTGGAGGATGTACGCTGACCCTATGCCCGTAACGAAAGCATCCCTGATTAGGAGTTTGGAATGTTCAATGGCCGAAACTGCCTGGCAATCACAGTTCCTCGTCAGGGCGTGCAGGGCACGCCAGAAATCTTCCAATGACTCACCGGGGAGTTGTTGCCGTGTGGACAGGAGGTGCCTGGCGAAGAGTTTGTTGATCGGCCGGGTGTAGTTCTCTTTCAGAAGCGCCATGGCCTCAGTGTAGTTGGCCGCGTCCCGGATAAGGGGAAAAATATCGGAGCTCAACCGTGTGTACAGGATCTGGAGTTTCTGTGCACCTGAGGGTTGTTCTGTCGCTGATCCGATGTAGGCTTCAAAGCAAGCTAGCCAGTGGTCGAAGGCCGACGTGGCGTTGTCTGCTTGTGGGTGCAGCTGCAGGCGATCTGGCTTGATGCGTAGGTCCATCGCTCTAAAATCTCTGCTTAATAAATTGATGCACTATCAATTACGACGAGACGAGAGTAGAGAGTAATCGAGGCATTATTAAGCAGAGGTGCATTGCCTCCTACAGCTGCTGCCGAAATGGCTGCAGCTCGGTGAGCACACACATTTATACTCCGCCTACTGGCCGGAGCCAGCAGGCAGGGATTTACCCCCGTAACTGTAGTACAGGAGCCTTACCGTATTACTTCTCATATACGTCATATGTACAAACAGTGGTGACTACCACACTTCCAAGCCCCGTTTTCTGACCTCCCCACAACTGGCATGCCCAGTCCATCGACGACTGTTTCATCACCGAGTCCCCTGGTGGGGGCGCTGAGATGTACAGCCCCTGGTAAAAGACCTCAAAGGTTTTGTTAACCTTGTCTGGGTATGTTTCCAATATACCTCTGCTGTCTCTAATTTGCATGATCTCTCTCGTGGCTGACTGCTTTCTCAGCTGGTGAGCCAGCAGGTGGCTGGCTTTATCTTTGAGTTCATATAGGGTCCCCCGTGCTTGGCGGAGTTGGTGTACTGCTTTCCTCATGGAGAGCAGGTCAAAGTCCATTTGTAGCATTTTCCTCTCTGCCAGGAGCTCTACGGTCAGGGCCTCAGAGTATTTACGGCCTACCTCCGGTATGGAGTCGACCAACTACTGCCTAGCCACTCTCTCCTCCCTGTCTCTTTGCGCTTTAAAGGTGATAAATTCCCCTCTAATGACAGCCTTTGGTGTCTCCCAGAACATGGAGGGTGAGACCTCCCCGTTTTGGTAGTTTGTCGTGTACTCCGCTATGGCCAGTGATACCCTCTCGCTGAAAGCCATGTCGGCTAGTAGTGCAGTGTCCAACCTCCATGTGGGACGGTTGGGTACTGCCTGACTCCAACCTCATATCCATGTAATTTGGAGCCTGGGCGGAGATTATGATTGCGGAGTATTCTGCCTTGAGCAACCCTGGAAGCACTGATTTCCCCATCACAAAGAAGTTGATCCTAGAGTATATGTTGTGGACTGGGGAGAAGTACGAGAACTCTTTCTCCCCTGGGTGGGTGAACCTCCAAGGGTCCACCGCCCACATCTGCTCCATAAAATGACCGAGTTCCTTCGCCATGTTCGAGGTCTTCCCTGTTTTAGGGTGCAACCAGTCTGCCCTTGGATCCTGTACACAGATAAAGCCCCCCCCCCCCCCCCCCCCCGGATGACCAGTCAGTGCGTCGCTATGTCGGGGATTTCTGCCATGGTCTTTTTAATGAATTTTGTGACGGCCCAGTTGGGAGTGTACACGTTAATGAGTACTACCAGTGCCCCGTCTCGGGCCCTGCTGACCATGACGTACCATCCCCCTGGGTCCATAACCGTCTTTGTCACCTTAAACATCGTCCTCTTATTGATCAGTATTGCCACCCGCCTAGCCCGCGCCCCCCAGCAGGAATGGTAGGTCTGTCCCACCAAGCCCTTCCTTACCCGCAGTCAGTCCTGATCTTTCAGGTGCGTCTCTTGGAGGAAGACTATGTCGGCTTTCATGTTTCTTAGGTTGATGAAGACTCTGGATCTTTTCACTGGGTCGTTAAGTCCCTTGATGTTCCAGGTATCTATCCTGGTGGGGGGTTTCTGTCCCCCTGCTCCTGTGGGATTAACCATATTTGCCTGGTGGATGCGCCCCTACCCTCTGGGGTTTCCCTTTATTAGGGGGCCATCCAAGATGGCCACTATCACTGCTCTCCCCATGCGGTCGAGTCCCTGCGCTCCAGGGCTTCCCTTTGTCCAGGGGGCATCCAATATGGCCACCAACAGTGCGTCCGCCATGTGGATCTGCCCTGCACTCCGCGGTTTCCCTTTGTCCAGGGGGAGCCCAACATGGCCATCAATTGTGTGTCCTCCACGTGGGTAGGTCACTGCATTCCAGGATCTCCCTTCGCCCAGAGACCGTACTAGATGGTTCCTTGCAGTGCTTCCTTGCTACGGGCCCCTGGTTGCGGCCCTTTGTAGCCGAGGAGAACAATGTTGTTGAGGAGAATACTGAGATTCAGGCTACTAGACTAGAAGGGCTGAGGTTCATAAGGAGGAGGTGTTAGCAATTCTGGAAAATGTGAAAATAGATAAGTCCCCTGGGCCGGATGGGATTTATCCTAGGATTCTCTGGGAAGCTAGGGAGCAGTTTGCTGAGCCTTTGGCTTTGATCTTTAAGTCATCTTTGTCTACAGGAATAGTGCCAGAAGACTGGAGGATAGCAAATGTTGCCCCCTTGTTCAAGAAGGGGAGGAGAGACAACCCCGGTAAGTATTGACCAGTGAGCCTTACTTCTGTTCTGGGCAAGGTCTTGGAAAGGTTTATAAGAGATAGGATGTATAATCATCTGGAAAGGAATAATTTGATTAGAGATAGTCAACACGGTTTTGTGAAGGGTAGGTCGTGCCTCACAAACCTTATTGAGTTCTTTGAGAAGGTGACCAAACAGGTGGATGAGGGTAAAGCAGTTGATGTGGTGTATATGGATTTCAGTAAAGCGTTCGATAAGGTTCCCCATGGTAGGGTATTGCAGAAAATACAGAGGCATGGGATTCAGGGTGATTTGAAATGAAACAAATGAAAATCGCTTATTGTCACAAGTAGGCTTCAAATGAAGTTACTGTGAAAAGCCCCTAGTCGCCACATTCCGGCACCTGTTCGGGGAGGCTGTTACGGGAATCGAACCGTGCTGCTGGCCTGCCTTGGTCTGCTTTCAAAGCCAGCAATATAGCCCTGTGCTAAACAGCTCCTGATTTAGCAGTTTGGATCAGTAATTGGCTAGCTGGAAGAAGACAAAGGGTGGTGGCTGATGGGAAATGTTCAGACTGGAGTCCAGTTACTAATGGTGTACCACAAGGATCTGTTTTGGGGCTACTGCTGTTTGTCATTTTTATAAATGACCTGGAGGAGGGCGTAGAAGGATGGGTGAGTAAATTTGCAGATGACACTAAAGTCGGTGGAGTTGTGGACAGTGCGGAAGGATGTTACAAGTTACAGAGGGACATAGATACGCTGCAGCGCTGGGCTGAGAGGTGGCAAATGGAGTTTAATGCAGAAAAGTGTGAGGTGATTCATTTTGGAAGGAAGACAGAGTACTGGGCTAATGGTAAGATTCTTGGTAGTGTGGATGAGCAGAGAGATCTCGGTGTCCATGTACATAGATCCCTGAAAGTTGCCTTGAAAGGGTTGTTAAGAAGGAGTACTGTGTGTTAGCTTTTATTGGTAGAGGGATTGAGTTTCGGAGCCATGAGGTCAAGTTGCAGCTGTACAAAACTCTGGTGCGGCCACATTTGGAGTATTGCGTGCAATTCTGGTCGCCGCATTATAGGAAGGATGTGGAAGCTTTGGAAAGGGTGCAGAGGAGATTTAACAGAATGTTGCCTGGTATGGAGGGAAGATCTTATGAGGGAAGGCTGAGGGACTTGAGGCTGTTTTCGTTGGAGGGAAGAAGGTTAAGAGGTGACTTAATTGAGGCATACAAGATGATCAGAGGATTAGATAGGGTGGACAGTGAGAGCCTTTTTCCTCGGATGGTGATTTCTAGCACGAGGGGACATAGCTTTAAATTGAGGGGAGATAGATATAGGACAGATGTCAGAGGTAGGTTCTTTACTCAGAGAGTAGTAAGGGCGTGGAATGCCCTGCCTGCAACAGTAGTGGACTCGCCAACACTAAGGGCATTCAAATGGTCATTGGATAGACACATGGACGCTAAGGGAATAGTGTAGAAGGGCTTTAGAGTAGTTTCACAGGTCGGCGCAACATCGAGGGCCGAAGGGCCAGTACTGCGCTGTAATGTTCTATGTCTATGTTCTATATTGCCGCTTTCGCTCAGGTTGTGTTTTTTTCCCCTTTCCCCATGTCCCCCTCTCTGCCTAGTCCCCCCCCCCCTGACCTCCCTTATCCCCTCTTTCCAATGCTCCCCCGCTCTGTTCCCCCTCCCCCAGCTCTTTTTCCCCTTTGCTCCCCCGTCCCCACTGTTTAAACCCCCCACCCTGCCTGGCGCTGTCTCCCCTGTCGGGGGGGGGGGGGGCACGCAGCGGCCTTTATCCGCTGCATGCTCCCAGAGCTCGCTTTCCCGCTAGTGTGGTGACCCCCCTCCCGGGAGTTACTGTCTCGTTTTTCCCTCGCCCGTTCTTTCCCCGTCTTACCTTACGTTGGATTTGGTTTTGGGTAATGAACCAGGCCAGGTGTTGGATTTGGAGGTAGGAGAGCACTTTGGGGACAGTGACCACAATTCGGTGACGTTTACGTTAATGATGGAAAGGGATAAGTATACAACGCAGGGCAAGAGTTATAGCTGGGGGAAGGGCAATTATGATGCCATTAGACGTGACTTGGGGGGGATAAGGTGGAGAAGTAGGCTGCAAGTGTTGGGCACACTGGATAAGTGGGGCTTGTTCAAGGATCAGCTACTGCGTGTTCTTGATAAGTATGTACCGGTCAGACAGGGAGGAAGGCGTCGAGCGAGGGAACCGTGGTTTACCAAGGAAGTGGAATCTCTTGTTAAGAGGAAGAAGGAGGCCTATGTGAAGATGAAGTGTGAAGTTTCGGTTGGGGCGATGGATAGTTACAAGGTAGCGAGGAAGGATCTAAAGAGTGAGCTAAGACGAGCAAGGAGGGGACATGAGAAGTATTTGGCAGGAAGGATCAAGGAAAACCCAAAAGCTTTCTATAGGTATGTCAGGAATAAGCGAATGACTAGGGAAAGAGTAGGACCAGTCAAGGACAGGGATGGGAAATTGTGTGTGGAGTCTGAAGAGATAGGCGAGATACTAAATGAATATTTTTCGTCAGTATTCACTCAGGAAAAAGATAATGTTGTGGAGGAGAATGCTGAGCCCCAGGCTAATAGAATAGATGGCATTGAGGTACGTAGGGAAGAGGTGTTGGCAATTCTGGACAGGCTGAAAATAGATAAGTCCCCGGGACCTGATGGGATTTATCCTAGGATTCTATGGGAGGCCAGGGAAGAGATTGCTGGACCTTTGGCTTTGATTTTTATGTCATCATTGGCTACAGGAATAGTGCCAGAGGACTGGAGGACAGCAAATGTGGTCCCTTTGTTCAAAAAGGGGAGCAGAGACAACCCCGGCAACTATAGGCCGGTGAGCCTCACGTCTGTAGTGGGTAAAGTCTTGGAGGGGATTATAAGAGACAAGATTTATAATCATCTAGATAGGAATAATATGATCAGGGATAGTCAGCATGGCTTTGTGAAGGGTAGGTCATGCCTCACAAACCTTATTGAGTTCTTTGAGAAGGTGACTGAACAGGTAGACGAGGGTAGAGCAGTTGATGTGGTGTATATGGATTTCAGCAAAGCGTTTGATAAGGTTCCCCACGGTAGGCTATTGCAAAAAATACGGAGGCTGGGGATTGAGGGTGATTTAGAGATGTGGATCAGAAATTGGCTAGCTGAAAGAAGACAGAGGGTGGTGGTTGATGGGAAATGTTCAGAATGGAGTACAGTCACAAGTGGAGTACCACAAGGATCTGTTCTGGGGCCGTTGCTGTTTGTCATTTTTATCAATGACCTAGAGGAAGGCGCAGAAGGGTGGGTGAGTAAATTTGCAGACGATACTAAAGTCGGTGGTGTTGTCGATAGTGTGGAAGGATGTAGCAGATTACAGAGGGATATAGATAAGCTGCAGAGCTGGGCCGAGAGGTGGCAAATGGAGTTTAATGTAGAGAAGTGTGAGGTGATTCACTTTGGAAGGAATAACAGGAATGCGGAATATTTGGCTAATGGTAAAGTTCTTGAAAGTGTGGATGAGCAGAGGGATCTAGGTGTCCATGTACATAGATCCCTGAAAGTTGCCACCCAGGTTGATAGGGTTGTGAAGAAGGCCTATGGAGTGTTGGCCTTTATTGGTAGAGGGATTGAGTTCCGGAGTCGGGAGGTCATGTTGCAGCTGTACAGAACTCTGGTACGGCCGCATTTGGAGTATTGCGTACAGTTCTGGTCACCGCATTATAGGAAGGACGTGGAGGCTTTGGAGCGGGTGCAGAGGAGATTTACCAGGATGTTGCCTGGTATGGAGGGAAAATCTTATGAGGAAAGGCTGATGGACTTGAGGTTGTTTTCGTTGGAGAGAAGAAGGTTAAGAGGAGACTTAATAGAGGCATACAAAATGATCAGGGGGTTGGATAGGGTGGACAGTGAGAGCCTTCTCCCGCGGATGGATATGGCTGGCACGAGGGGACATAACTTTAAACTGAGGGGTAATAGATATAGGACAGAGGTCAGAGGTAGGTTCTTTACACAAAGAGTAGTGAGGCCATGGAATGCCCTACCTGCTACAGTGGTGAACTCGCCAACATTGAGGGCATTTAAAAGTTTATTGGATAAACATATGGATGATAATGGCATAGTGTAGGTTGGATGGCTTTTGTTTCGGTGCAACATCGTGGGCCGAAGGGCCTGTACTGCGCTGTATTGTTCTATGTTCTATGTTCTATGTTCTACCCTGCACCCCTCTAGCTTGCCACTCCGCTTTCCCTTTTGCGCTGCTCTCGTTCTCTCGAACGAGGCCACGTCCTCCCACGCGAAGCGATCTTTCAGGTGGTGGCTTGCTGCTTGTCGCTCAGGATGTGAGTAGGAAATAAACTACTCCTGACTTACCTTTTCGGAACTCCTCTTTGGCTACAATATTGACAAAGAGGATAAAACGGAACTCTAGGTGGCGCTGCTGGACATTCAGACCATGGCTACGTCTCAACACAGAGGAGCTTGGTTAGCAATGTTTTAAAAATGCCGCTCTTCGGTGGACTCGACGCTTTTGACCTGAGTACAGAAGACTGGGCTTAGTATGCAGAGCCTATACGCTATATCTTCAGGGTGAACGTCATTACTGGGGAGGACCGGCAGAAAGTGATTCTTTTGACAGCCTGTGGGGGCCCTAATTTCAGTGGCACAAAGAGCCTAACCTACCCTGCGGCCCAAGACTCCAAGACATTTAATGAATTGGTGGCAGACTACTATGACCCTAAACCATCGGGCATTGTCCAAAGATATCGGTTCAATATGGCCGAGCGAACCCTGGGGGAATCCGTTACTGAGTTTCTGGCAGGGTTATGCACACTGGCAGAGCACTACGATTATGGGACATCCCTACCAGAGATGCTAAGGAACCGCCTTGTGTGCTGATTAACAACATGACAACCCAGCAGAAATTGCTCGCTAAATTGCCTTTGGACCTGAAAAGGACCATCGAGATCTGCCTCTCACAGGAGAGGATGGAGAAGAGAGTCCTGAAGCTCCATGGTACATTAGAGATTGAGGTGAATGATTGAATGCCCCCCATTCAGGCATGCAATGCCCCCTAGGAACAAAGCCTCTGGGACTCAGCCCTTGCCCGAACAACACCAGGCCAGGCCCATTTGCAGAGGGCCACTGCAGCCAGATGAAGTATCTCCCCAGAACCACTGGAGGAGGACCCATGGAAGTGCTGCACTTGTGGCCGGAGAAACCACAAGGGCCAGGAACGCCGGGACAGCCAGCAAACACATCACCCCAGTGGAGGGATGCACCCACCTTGAGCCAGGGCCTTCCATCTAGCGTAGTCTGATGAAGACGCGTGCAGGGTTAGTCTCGGCCCCAAGGGGATGCACCCACCTTGAGCCAGGGCCTTCCACCTAGCGTAGTCTGATGAAGACGAGTGCAGGGTTGAATTGCATTGCCGTGCCATGGGTTGCCCACATCAAAGTCACCGTCCAGGTGAATGGTCACCCACTTTGTAATGGAACTGGGGACGGGGGCTGTGGTCTCTGTGATAGGATGGCAGATTTTCAAAAAGGTCAGGCCGTGAATCCAGGGTTTGAACTTGAGGAACACTAAGGCCTGGTCGGCAATATGCACAGGAGAACCGTTGGCCATCGGCGGCATGACAATGACCCCAGCTGCCTATGGACAACAATCTGTCCAATTGTCCCTGATAGTAGTACAGGGCCCAGACCCGGGTCTGTAGGGCCGGGTAAGATTAGAGGTGCCGTGGTCAAGATTCACATGGACTCTGAGGACCAATCTATGTACTTTAGGCCCCACACAGTACCTTGCGCATTGCTGACGAAGGTAGAGGATGAGCTAAACCGGTTGTAAAACCTGGGAATCATCCGGCCGGTACAATTTGCAGATTGGGCAGCACCTGTAGTGCTGGTACTGAAACCAGACAAAACTGTCCGGCTGTGTGGGGAGTAAAAGCTAACAGTAAACAAGGCCTCTTGTTTGGACAGATACCTGACTATGAATGGAGGACCCTATGCAAAGCTGGCTGGAGGACTCCATTTTTCTCACTTGACATAAATCACACATATCTCCAATTGGAGCTAGATGCAGCTTCCAGAAGGTTTGTGATGACTAATACCCATGGGGGCCTCTACTAATAGACAAGATTTCCATTCGGGGTGTCATCAGCTTGTGCTATTTTTCAGAGAGTCACAGACAACATCCTCCAAAGGCTTCTGCAGGAGGCGGTTTACTTGGATGACATCCTGGCCACTGGAGCCAGGGAAGAGGAGCACCTGAGCAACTTAGAGCAAATCCTCCACCGGTTTTCTGAGGCAAGCATCCACCTTAAGAGCAGAAAATGCGTCTTTCACTCGAAAGTGCTCACATATTTAGGGGACCATGTTGACTGGGACGGCTTACACCCAGTAGAGGAGAAGGTGCAGACAATCAAACAAACCCCCAGGCCTGAGAACACGACCTAAATGCGGTCATTCTTATGACTCGTGAATTATTACAGGAAATTCATTCCTAATTTGGCAACCATCCTCGCATTGCCTTATGCCTGATTGAAAAAGCACAGTTTTGGGCAACTCTCAGGGTTTGCAACAGTGAAGCAGTGACTGTTGTCATCAGGTTTATTGACCCACTATGACCTCTCAAAGCTTCTTTTGGTCACTTGTGATACCTCCCTAGGCGGAACCAGGGCGGTATTATCCCATCGCATGGATGATGGTACAGAGGGACCGATAGCCTACACGACACAGAATTTGGCCGATGCGGAGCACAATTGTGCTCAGATTGAGAAAGAAGGGCTGGCCGTCATTTGCGCAATGACAAAATTCCACCAGTGTGTACATGGGCATCACATCATGATCGTAACAGACCACAAGCCGTTGCTTGGGTTGTTTGAAAAGGACAAAAGAATTCTGCCAATAGCATCTGCAAAGTTACAGCCTTCCTTTTAGCGGTCTACGAGCACATGTTTGAGTATGGAAGGGGCACGCAGATCGCAAATGCGGATGGTCTGAGCCGACTCCTGCGGCCAACACACTCCCATCTCCGCCAGTGACTGACGAGGTCGCAACGAGCTTAAATTTTATGGAAACCTTGCCTGTCACCACCGCACAAGTTCATGCTTGGGCGCAGAAGAAAACTGTCTTGGCGAAGTTACGCCATGTCACCCTGCATGGGGGTCGGCAAGGGAAACTGCTTATTCAGTTGGGGACTTTTGAGGTCAAGAAGCAAGAGTTCAGCGTGGAGGACGGCATCCTCCTGTGGGGAGCTTGCATTCTAATTCTGAGTCAGGGCAGATGGGTTTTACTTCAGGACCTGGGGGTGGACACCTGGGGTGTCGAAGATGAAAATGCTCGCCAGGAGTTATGTATGGTGGCCAGGCCTGGATGGTGACATTGAGCGGCTGGCCCAACAATGCACCACATGCCAAGAACATCAGAAACTCCCACCAGTCACGCTCCATCATCTATGGGACCGGCTGGGGTGGCCTTGGGTGTGCCTGCCATGCAGATTTTGCCGGACCTTTTCAGAGCTCAATGTTCTTATTGATATTGGACACCCATTCCAAATGGTTAGACAACCATCGAATGCCATCCACCACTTCAAAGGCTACCATCGAGAAGCTGTGCCTCTCATTCAGTACCCATGGTTCAGCTACCGGGCGACACCATATATATTGACCAGAGTGACACCGGTGAAACTGCTGATGGGCCGGAGGCTGAGAACCTGCCTTAGCCTAACATTCCCCGATATTAGTGGGAAAGTGGAACGGAGACAAGCAGTGGGATTCTCCGTCAGCAGGATGCTATGGTTCTGCCGACAGGGCACCCACGCCCGCAGGTATCCCGACGGCGTGGGGTGGCCACAATGGGAAACCCCATTGGCCCTCTGTGGGAAGGGAAAACCTTGCTGCACTGGAAAACACGACTGGCGGACCGGAGAATCCCTCCCAAGATCTCCAGAGGCAGCACTGAAGCAGACAGAGGCAAGACAGACGTTTTCAGCCAGGGATTACGGTATACATCAGAAACTTCAGATACGGTGCCCGATGGACACTAGGAGCAGCGTGGAACAGACAGTACTGGTATTGTGCATGACAAAACATAGGAGCGGACGGTGTGAAAGCATGTGGACCGCCTCCAGAGCAGGGAGTAAGTATCAGGACCGACCCCAGCGGATGAACCATTCTCCACCCCGCCTGCCCGGCACAAAGGGTCCAGTTTGCATCATCCCCTTGGGGCCCAGACTCTGAGATGCATGAGGTGGAGGGTCCGACATCCACGGTTTCGGATGACAGCCTCGCCAGGGAACAGTCGCCAACGGTGCCCCTCCCAGACGGTCGGCCCGACCATGCCCCTCAACTGCTGGAGGCACAACTGGGGAAGGCAGTCTCCTCCACCCCTGTGACAGAGGGACTTACGGACTTTGGGGGGGGGGGGTGGAGGGATGTTGTAACCCCCACAAGACCCATGGAGATGACCCCATCGATCCCCCCAATGGAGCTCGTGGAAGACAAGCTCCCCGGCCTGAGGGGCCCACAGCGCGGTTTGTCAATTCCCAAGATGACAGCCCGCCTAGAAGGGAGCCGGCATCTCAGGAGGGTCCCGGCAGGGACATGGGGTGTTGCTGGCTGCTGTATTTCTTTACTGTGAGTAGGACTACTACTTTTGAATTACCTTTTCAGGCTCCTCTCTGACTACAATATTGGCCCAGGGAGGGGTAGCAGGAGGGCCAGGGACCCACATTTCAGCCCGTGCAGTGAGTGACAGATGACAACTTCAGGATATGATCTTTGCCAGTTGATCTGGCCTGATATACGGTGCTACCTGAATATTATAATTCCACTGGGTGTAATGTTGATAACATGTGGTATGCTATAGGACCATCAGTGGTGCACAAATGAGTCAGAAATCAATCTCATGACATTGTTTATTGAAATCTTTATTTTCAAGTAAGCAGTGCAATGTCACAAGGTACTTGTGATATTTCAATGATAGGGTCAGAGATGCAGTGTTGCTCTCAGGTACTTATTTGGAACCCCAGGAATCAAAGGTCTGGCTGATCATTCCCATGCTTTGCTTCAACCAGAAAGGATTCTGACACAGTTTGGGAAGAAAGCACGATGTATAAATGCCATTTGAAACTGCTAGTTAAGAGACAGCATTATGAATGTGTACTCCCATCGAGGATCTCACCTGCCAGAGGCACACAACCATAAAATCTGTCTTTTAGGATTTCGCACGTCTTTTCCCTCTAGCTAAGGTTGGTTTCCATATTTCAGACCGGACTTGAGGTTAGTCCTAGCTCTCTAAATCCTCAGGAGCATTTTCACTCACTGCAGCATGGCCAAGTCAATCAGCAGAAGTGTTATTTTTAGATTTCTTCAGTTCCTGGATTAATACTGTGCTTCTGCTGAGTCTCACCAACTTTGGAAGGATTTGACCCAGCTAATGTGCTTCAGAAACATACGGCAGAATCGCTGTGAATATTCCTCTTTCTCTTCCTGAGTGCTTCACGGAGACAAACATTCCTCTGTTTCCATAGCTAGTAATTCCCGGGAGAGGGAGCTAGTCTGTTACCGGATGCTCGAAGGGTGTCACTCCACAAGAAGCATGGCTGACCAGGAGTCTCTCCGGCTCTTACTGCCAGCCCATGGCATATTTGAAAGGATTTTCAGGTTGACATTCTACCTGTTTGGCCACATTACGAACACACGTTCCATGGCCATCAAGTCCTGGGGTGGGACTCAAACCCAGTGCTTCTGCCTCAGAGGCAGGGGTACTACCCACTGCGCCACAGCACCACAAGACCCATGTTGACTATCGGGGACCAGTTATCACCTCTGTGAAAGTCCCAAGCACATTCACTGGTTCTCAAGCAGTGATCAGGGCCAAACTGTTTGTAAATAATTAGCTGTTAACTTTTTTTGAGGCTGCCAATCAAACACCCAATTTAACAAAACACACTGCCAGTGGGATTTTCCGGCGACAATATTCTCCATTGCGCTGGCAGCGCACCCATGCTCGAGGGTTTCTCGGCGGTGTAGGGTGGCCACAATGGGAAATCCCATTGGAAGGTGGCGGGAATGGAGAATCCCGCTGCCGGCGAGAGTGCGCCGCCCAGGAAATCTCACCTGGCCTTACTGGAGAATCCCGCCCTGCATGTTTGTATTTGAATTAAGTGTCTTTTCAGTCAAGTGGCAAGATCTTCATTACAAGAATGCATTAAGAAAAGATGGGAGTCAATTTCCGTGATTGAAGTTGGCTTTTAACCCCTTGTGCTGTGACAGATTTTTTTAAAAACTCAGCAGAAAGGCCGCTTTAAACATGGATGCTTCCCTTTTGTCACAGTGTAAAGCAATCAGGCCAATTCGAAGTTGCGACTGAATCCTGTCGGCTCCAATCAGGGGTCACTTTCCCTCACTGTCGGTTGCACGTAAACAGACAAGAAGGCTCTTAAATAAGTTAAAGGGGTGGAAAACAAATGGATCCGACGGTTAGCATTCATGGGCAAATCTGAAATGCAACATTAATAATCAACGAGCAGAATAGATTGCAAATGGCAAGACCACAGGAAGTCATGTCAACCTGAAAGCATACAAGTCAGATCTCCCTGCCTGTCTCGTCCTGCAGATCGGAGAGCTGTGTACTTAAGTGTATCATTTCTTTCCCCCCAAATGATTGCAATGTGTAAGGGATGTCATTTCCAGCATAGTTCTGATGAAAGGTGCAAACCCAAAATGTCATAACCTGTCTCTTTTCTCTTTACAGATGCTGAGTTGCCTGCTGAGTAGTTCTGATTTTATGACGTGAAAAATAAAACTTTTTGACAGGATGGTGAAGAATAACTCGGTTGCCAATAATAGCAAACGGATGCTTTAACGCGTTCATTTGACATTCCTCCGTCTGCTATTTCAACAGAGCATTAACCTGTTCATTTTAAATGTGTTAAGGCCTGCTGTTAAAATAGCAGAGCCAGGAATGTCATAGAAACGCATTAGGCCTCGGTCTACTCGCTCCGAGCAATAATTTCTCGCCTTGACTTTTTTAAGGTTTTATTTTAAAAAATGTTCCAAATGTGCAAGAGGTTAATGATCCTATAAAAGAGGGAATGACAGGTTAATGGTTCAGTGCTATCCTTCATCAGAGCTCAATTCCAAGAGCTTTGCTTTGGTGATATTCACATCCCCATATCTCTTCTGAAGCTGCTTAAAAATAAATGTTTGTTTCAAATGGTTAAGCTAGCCTATCCTCAAACCCGGCTGTTGTAACCCCTTCAACCCTTCTGTCCACTCTCACTCACCCCCCCCCCCCCCCCCTCAACACTTGCCCTTATAACAGCTTCAGGGACGCAGTCAGATGTGAATATGAGCTAGCTTTCCCATTTGAATTTACAATGGGCTGCCAGTTGGGATTATTTAGGGCATGTTAGAAAAGGTTTCAGCTCACAAATTGATGCAACATATCTCGAACACGCCGGTCGTATAGAACAGGTCAGTCAGAGACGAAGAGAAAAGGCAAACCAGCATTTCGATTACAGCTCTTTAGGATTACCTGCATAAAATGTGAACTAATCTTTGCCCTTTACAGAGGATAGGCACATCTATCACTTTGTTTTTACCCCCCCCCCCCCCCCCCCCCCAGATTTCCAGCATTTGCAATCGTTTTCTTTCTGTCTGTCATACCTCTGGGATTAGATTCCCGGTGAAAGGAATTGAATCCTGTAAAGTTATGAGGGAAGGGCCATTTTCCAGGTTTGAGCTCCCAGGCGGGAATCTCAGATCTGGGGAAAATAACTAGTGAGACCACACAGAAGTTTTCTGTCCAAAGAGGAGGAGATCCATGGATTTGATACACACCGTCCACTTGCCTTGATCAACTTGGATTATTACTCGCAGTCTTGACAGCCAACTTTACGTAAAATATCTGCAATCTTCTAAGGAGAAAGTATTGCTAGATTGAAAACGGTGATCGCTCTGGCGTTCTTCCTCTGTGCAGCTCCCATACCACAGCCATTGTTAACTCTTTAATTCCTGCCTTTTTCCACATTCCCATCCTAACCTCAATCTCAGAGAGCTGAATCTTTTTACTCTAGGTAAAGCATAGAAGGGGTCTTTTATTGAAGCATTTTAAATGATAAAGGAAGAGACTGTGGCCACACGGACAGTATTTCATGTGGACAATTTAAGGATTATGCCAGGCCACCACATATTCCCACTGAGTTCTCTAACGTGATCACTACTCTACTTTACAAGATCCTTACTGAGGTACTTAAGCAAAGCTTTGTTTACTCATAACTGGACAAATGAATGATTTCCCATTCATGATCATTAATTGCCAATTCAGATGTAAAATAGACTCAACATAGCTACATTATGGTTGGCCAAAGGCCACAATAAAATGTGCGGCATCCACCATTTTAACTGGCACTGCTAAACATAACCAAAAAAACAGGGTGATTAACTTTTCTTTTAGGGATATGCAGCTCTAGTTTTAGTGTAACATTGCTGATGTTTCCAGGTAAGTCCGCACGTAGGATGTATTTGCAGATAACGAAGTACAAAATGTATTGGAATTGTGATGTCAATGAGAATTTCAATAATTCCTTCAAAAGCCTCCAGCTCCTGGATCATAGAGAACAAGAGTGAAACCATCAGGAGAGAGAAAATAGTGCTTCGAAGATATTGAAGACAAAATATTTTAAGAAGAACTTGAGCTGGGATTCTCCGCTATCCGGCGGAGTGGGCCGTATCGGCGCCAAGGAGTGGCGTGAACCACTCCGGCGTCGGGCTGCCCAGAAGGTGCGGAATCCTCCGTACCTTCAGGGGCTAGGCCGGCGCCGGTGGGATTGGCGCTGTGCCAACCACCGTCGAAGGGCCTCTGCCGGCAGGCGCAAGTTGCCGCATGCACGGGAGCACCAGCGGGTTCTGGCGTGATCCCAGCACATGTGCACATGTTTCTCCTCCGCGCCGGCGATTCTCCGCTCCGCAATGGGCCAAGTGGCCGCCCATTTTCGGCCATATCTGCAATCTTCTAAGGGCGGGCCCTGCTCGCGGGCCAGGCCGCCGTGTGGGCCCCCCCCCCGGGACCAGATCCCCACGCGCCCCCCCCCCCCCCCCCAAGGACTCCGCAGGCCGCCCGCAGAACCAGATCCCGCCGGTAAGGACCTTGTTTGATTTACACCGGCGGGACTGGCCGAAAATGGGCGGCCACTTGGCCCATTGCGGAGCGGAGAATCGCCGGGGGGGGGGGGGGGGGGCCACTGCCAACGGCCCCCGACCGGCACGACGCAATTCCCGCCCCCGCCGAAAAACCGGCACCGGAGAATCCGGCAGTCGCCGGCGGGGCGGGATTCACACCGCCCCCCCCGGCGATTCTCCGGCCCGGCAGGGGGTCGGAGAATCCCGCCCTTGATGTCTGTAACTAACTCGATAATTCATTTTACATTAGCATAAAATACCCTCTTGCCAATGATAAACATTGACGTAGCCATTTAAAAGATTACATTCAGTTACAATGCCAAACTTAATACTGATGATGTGGAGATGCTGGCATTGGACTGGGGTGAGCACAGTAAGAAGTCTTACAACACCAGGCTAAAGTCCAACAGGTTTGTTTCGAATCACTAGCTTTCGGAGCACTGCTCCTTCCTCAGGTGAAACTTAATACTATCAAATAAGGCATTACAATGAAGTACAAGCACTCTTCTCAGGGGATAAACTATGGCTAGTTAAGATGTCCTATCCAAGTTTGTCACAACTAACTGTGAGCGGGGCAGTTCTGATGACTGGGATGGATTCAAAATAATACATTTTTGAAATGGAAATAACTAACCTGGAAAACATATAACTCTGGAGTTGGATATTAAAAGATACGTTTTGAAAGGTGCGAGCTTATTTTTTGTCCTTCATATTTTATAAACAAAATCTTGACTAATATGACTGCCAAGGTATTTAAATAGTATTTGGCTGAGAGCATACATTCAAAGTATCACTGCTGCTTCAGACTATCTTCTGCAATATTGAAAAATAACCTAGTCACTATAGATGAATTTATGATTCCCACTGTATTTCAACGTGTTCCTCATTTTAGAAAAGGCTGAATCTATTGTAGTGTATGCTGAGTTCAGACCTACTAAAGCCAAGTGTGATGATGAAACATTAGGCATATAGTGACACTTCTTGTAGAATGGTGAAGGAATCCCAATTCTTGTACAGTGCAAATAAGAAAAGGGTGAGACTATGAATTTGTTTTTTTTACATGTAGATAAACTCTTTTAGGCACAGACATGATGAGCCGAAGGCCCTTCCTGTGCTCTGGACCTCTGTGACTCGATGACATTATTAGTTTTATTTTACCCACTTTGTAGGATTTCAGACGAATGTCTATATATTTTAGATTTGCACCCATAGGGAAGATGCAGTCGCAAACTTATGCCACACAAACATACAGTTAAAATTTACAATGGATGATTATTTTTGCCAATCATTCAATGAACAGTTAACATCTAACCTTAAAGGAGAAGCTGCATCATGCCTACAATGAAGGGTAGATCGTGGCCTTGTCCTGATATTGCCTTACACCTTCCCTGCTGACTGTAGCCTTTTCTTTTCTTTTAAAGGATAAAAAGAAATTCTTCTTTACACCTTGGCTAACTGTCCATCTTCTCTGCAAAAGTGGTTTTCTAACACCTAATCTCTTGAGGTCTAACTAGGACAAGCTGTCATCTTCAAACGTGTCACTTTATGCCAAGATAGTACATTGTCACTGTTAGCTTTCTAAGTGGCTAGTTATTCTTTGTTGGCCTATCTTTTGTCAATTGCCCTTTGAAGCAAATTCTCTTCTTGAGCAATCCAGAGATTCTTTGTAGTTTTCGTAAAACTGTTAATAAAGGGTGGAACAAGGGCAGCACGGTGGCGCAGTGGTAGCACTGCAGTCTCACGGCGCTGAGGACCCGGGTTCGAATCTCGGCTCTGGGTCACTGTCCGTGTGGAGTTTGCACATTCTCCCCGTGTTTGCGTGGGTTTCGCCCCCACAACCCAAAGATGTGCAAGGTAGGTGGATTGAACGCGCTAAATTGCCCCTTCATTGGAAAAAATGAATTGGGTACTCTAAATTTAAAAAGAAAATAAATAAATAAAGGGTGGAACAGTGATTATTACTGTCTTTACCCTGGATTTGAGTACGCTGTGCTTCATTGATTTTGCAGATAACTATCAACATTGATCCAATACTTGGCTTTCTGATTTTCTTCCTATTCCTCGGTTGAACTGTAGCTCAGCTAACCATTAGGGAGCCTATCATTGTGCATCTCTTACAGCAAGATGCAAGAGTTGATTATCCAATAAGCAAGTCTACTCTCATCTCCAAACTCTCATAGCAACTTTCTTTTCCCCTTTGTCACCAGGGTTACTGCCCTGTGAAGTTTATTTTCTTGTGGTTCCTTGTGGCTACAAGTATGTCCTGTCTCCCAGGTATCCTCACAGCATTAATTTGTCTATTCTAACTCATTCTTCCAGTGTAACTCACAATCCAATACCTAGGGCAGGGTTCTCCTCCAGGGATGGGATTAAGAGGTCACCTTTATTTTCAGATGCTGCATCCTGTTTGGGAGTGGAAACGGTCACTAATTGGACTTGATCTTTTGGGGTGTCGGGTTCTCAGACACATGCTCCTGGCAAAATGGTCAGAAAGGCTGGTTTTGTTCAGTGGGCTAGACAGCTGGTTTGTAATGCAAAACAAGGCCAGCAATGCGGGTTCAATTCCTGTACCAGCTTACCCAAACAGGTGCCGGAATGTGGTGTCTAGGGACTTTTCACAGTAACTTCATACTTGTGACAATAAAAGATTATTATTATTATTATTAGGTGATCACAGTGGAGGGCAGCTGTGGACAGTCCCCCCTCAGAGGACGCAGCTGCACTCAACTGGGTGCAGATGGACAGTCCCATGAGTCATAAGCAAGGCAGGTGAACTGTGGCCTGCAGGGAAATGTCAGAGTTCCATGAAGCAGTGTGTGCTCATGGTCTGAGAATGGAAGAGCCCTTTCAGCTCCTGTGCACAGGTATCGATCAAGGTTTAGAACGTATGAGCTGCTCCATTGAGAAAAAGACCAACCTCATGCAGTGCCAAATGTAACAGCATTTGGATTGGATGCAGGAGCAGCACACTGACATGCACAGAGTGCAGGCAACAATCTGTCGCATGTTTGGTGCATAGATGCATGGGCTGGATGCCAGTGGTGAAGGTATATGGGGGGGAAAGACCGCTGAACCCATGTGTACCAAGCAATGGTGATAAGAGTGGGTTAGCTCAAGGTTGCGTCTTCAATAGGAGCATTCTCACAGACATTTCAAAGTGAGCCCCACAGCACCCAGTCCTCCAGGGTAAGAGCACTCATGTGAAACGTGCCTGGATCAGATGTTCCCTGACTTTGATAGTATCCTGATGAGACCTCCCAGCCCTGTGCGGACGAGGGTCACCTCCTTGTGCCATCTCTCTGTTCTATGTCTTCTATTCCTCCTTCCTCCTCTTCTGCTTCATTGTAGTGCCTTTTGACTATGACTCAGGGTCACATAAGCGGGGAATAGCCATCTCTTTGAGGGATATCCCTTGTCCCCTAGAATCCATGCATGGAGGGGTGCAATGAAACGGTGAGCTAGCCTAGACTGCCAAAGGATGATAGTGTCATGGCAATAGTCAGGAGAGTGGGTACAGACATGCAGAAAGTCACAGACCAGCTGAACATTGAGGGAATGGAAGCCCTTCCTGTTCCTCAATCATAGCAACAAGTCACTCATTGAAATAAATAATGTCCTGCATCTGCACAAATCCAACACATTGCCTTTCCTGTCTCCAAAGCCCCCATCTCCATGAAATTATAAACTACCCAGTTCTCACAAATGGGGCATCAGTGAGATGAGAAATGGGTTACTTGAGAAAAACCAGCATGGTCTTCAGCAGATCCTTGGAAGAAGCCAGAGGCGAAGAGGTCCAGGGCCACATGACTTAAGTTGCTACTGGCAGGTCATGGCAGGCAATGCTGCAAGGGCCCATATAATGGTGCCTTATCAGATGCCTTTCCTGTCACCAGTGAGGCAAGCTAGGCTACGTAATGGCTCCAATTCTGTTTGCAATCTACCTTTCCATCACGCTCTTGTACACCCTCAAAGATCTCTCAGCCTTTTTATGGACCACTTAATTTAATGACGGGGCATTGTATTGCCGCCAACATATATCTGGACTTGATCTTGGTCCAGTGTGCAACCCATGGGCCCCTGCTAAAATTCCGAACCGGCCCTTGACGTTTGACAATAAACTCATTGACACAATGAATTAATCACATTTCCAAATTTTGGCAGGTTGCTGGGTCCCACCTTCGCCGGTCCTGAGCAAAGTGCCCACGGAATGATGAAGTCAAACTAGTATTCCAGTCAGCGGCACTTATATCTTGAGCCTGCCCACCCCTGCACTCAGCCCAGTGCGACCTAAATATACTGCTCGAGCACATTTCATTCATTCATCTTAACGCATAGAAAATCATGGGCAGCAACATTGATTATCTTTGTTAAAACCGATACATCCACATAAAAAAATGTATGAGCAGCTCAATGAATCCATGTTACTTCTTTTAATATAGTCACAAAGGAGTGAGTAGTGTCTTCAAAACATTAATCTATTGCAGCCATATATTTGGGCACTTGGGCATTTTCACTCTTTGTAGTTGAGAGCACCCAGTTGTTCTCTTGCACCAATTTACAGCGGAAATTCATCTTTGATGCTAATTATTTATATACATTTCGATAACATTTTGTAAGCCTGATTGAAGCAAATCAAGTAAAGTTGACAAAAAGCACAAGAGGCAAGGTAAATGCAGAGACATCTATTTGTGCCCACGCAGCAGACACACTGGTGGATGGTGGAGGCAAAGAGGCAACACTGTTCCATCGGGTATAAATGTAAGGGTGTTCCTGCGAAGAGACCAAGAAGCTGTGTTACTAACAAGCAGCCGAACATTTATTTTAGACCACATCCCGTATACTGTGGCCACCACACTCCAAGAAGAATATACTGGCCTTGGAAGAAGTACAGTGCAGATGCAACATCATTTTAGCAAGACTCAAAGGCTTAAATTATGAGGAGAGATTGCATAAACTAGGCTTATATTCCCTGGAAAATAAAAGGTTAAGTGGTATTTTCTGTGATTCAGTTAGTGAAAAACCTGAACTACCAGCAGTTAATCAACAAAACTATGCCTGCCACATGATTTCACTTTTTTAAACAAAAACAAAATTTATTATATATCAAAAAGAATTAAACAATGTAAATACTATTAACTGAACACTATAGATTATAGAGACCCATGCTATCTGCACAAATCCAACACATTGCCCTTCCTGTCTCCAAAGCCCCCATCTCCATAAAATTATAAACTGCCCAGTTCTCACAAATGGGGCATCAGTGAGATGAGAAATGGGTTACTTGAGAAAAACCAGCATGGTCTTCAGCAGATCCTTGGAAGGAGCCAGAGGCGAAGAGGTCCGGGGCCACGTGACTTAAGTTGCTACTGGCTGGTCATGGCGGGCAATGCCGTTTTTCCTTCTACTTCCCGCCGAAGAAGTCATGAAAACCTTAGGAAATCTTGAAAGTTTTTTTTTTTGTCTGGGCCAAAACCAAAGGAATATCGCAGCTCTCTGGAAATCACTCTGATTTCTCTTCAGTGTTCCAGTTATTCTTCAAGGTGCAAGATTTCATTTAATTTCCATTAGCTTTTGGTTAAAAAAGCCCCCTCTCCCATTTCTTTACCGGCCCTTGTTACATTACTGGGTTCAGTAATATGTATCGTTACTAGTTGCTATATATCCAGAAGATCTGATGGTGTGATCTTGAAGAAACCACGAGCAAACTAATTTACTAAGTAATGATTAATCATAATTGAGTTCGACACTCCACAGAACTATCACTAGTAATCAAGCAATTAAATTTTAATGTATTAACTGATTCAAAACTACACGTGCTGTGATCTATCTATCATACACTACTGCCGTCTAGTCACTCCTGGGTTGAAAGAGACCAAGATTCTCTGGGAGCTGATACTTATAGTGGGATCTAGTGGTGCCCACTAGTGGTAGTGTTACAGCTAGATGTTATAATTAACCCTTTAGTTACCTACATGTATACATATCATTACAGCCCTCATAAGTCTGGATTCTACAACTCAAGCACAAGCCACCCTGTGACTCCTGCGCTTTGGCTTAAAACTTCAGGAGACACCCTTGGTTTCAATAGCCTGCTATGGTTCCAGAATGCAACCTAGCTGATTACATCCAGAATGTCAACTGACTCAAGGTTAACTGCCTTTCACTGAGGATAATGTTTTCTTTGAGCCTCCAGTCTTTCGTCTTTCCCACTTTTTCTAACATTTTATACTGAATATTAGCTCCCAATCACAGGCAGAGTTATTTGCTCTCCTTCAGCTGTAGATCTGGCTTTATCTCTTGACTTCGAGGAGCTATAAATTACATAAGACCCAGAGATGACACAGTCGCTAAGTTGCAGTTTCCAAACAAGCAGCCTTTCCTGCTGGATATGTCCTAACAGAGATAAACTCCAACATAAGAAATCTCACTAAGCTTCACCCATCACCATGGAAATGTGACACACAATGGCCCTGTTCCCAGGTAGAAATGCAACTCAGCTACCTTTTAATTCAAACGCTTTCCTTAATTCTGGGAAAACACCTGAATAACTTTTACCGGAATAACTGCAAACATGATGGGCGGGATTCGCCGTCAGCCGACGCCAAAATCGGGAAAGGCGATCGGGCGGAGAATTGGTTCCAACGCCAAAATCGCGGCAGCCGCCGATTTGACACCAAATCGCAATGCTCCAGCACCAATGCGATCCAGGCCGCACACACATATAGTCGACACTGTTTGCATATCAATAGCTGGCCTGACCCGGTGTTTTCCGGAGCCTCCGCGAATCTCCGCCTCCGATAGACCGAGTTCCCGATGACGTGGTTCACTTGTGCTTTTAAAATTCGTAAAACCGGCGTGGCGGCTGCTGAGGGAGAGAGGGGGGTGGGTACGGAAAGTGTTTAACATCGCCATAGTTTGCTGACAGTTGTGCCGGGGGGAGTAGTGGGGGTGGCCAGGAGGTGGGCTGTGGGGTTGGGCTGGACAGGCAGGGAACGCCATTGCCGCAGCCGGTAAGGCAACCATGCAGCTGTCTGGGCACACTCCTGTGCAACCAGTGCCATCTTGCTGGCTGGGATGAGTGTGTGTCAGGATAGCAGTGTGTTTGTGCGGCAGCAGCTTGTCAGCCTCCTGAGTGTCGATCACAGACCCAGCGAATCCCGTAACGTTTTTCCTTGGAATCTATTGTGTTCCAGGCGGCACCGATGCTAGCCTCTCAATGGAATCGGTCCAGGTGCGGCACCAGGTTTTCTGTCATAAAAGTAAATAAGTCAGAAAAACTGGCATAAAATGGGCAGTTTTGCTGGGGGCTAGCTGGACGGCAGCATTGAGCACCCGGCTCAGCTGCCGATATGCCTCGGAGAATTGCCGGGTCTGTGGCCGCGCATACGCACGACGGTGGCCTGCAGCGGCCGCGCCGTGCAGCATGGCGACAGCCGCTCATGGACCTGGCCCGCAAAATAGTCCCCTCCTTCAGCCGGCTCGCAAGCCCCGGACCAACCCCTCACAATGCCTCCAACCCTAAATAATGTCCCCCCATGCCCGACTGTGGCGGCGCTGGACTGAGTCTGCAGCCGCCACACCGAGTTCCCGACGGATGAGACCACACGTGGACCACGCCATTGGGAACTCAGCCAGTCGGGGGCAGAGCATCGGAGGGCGGGTGCCAGGCAAAGTCCTGAGGCTGTCGATACGGCGCGCGGCATACTCTCGATTATGCCGATTTGGAGGGGTTGGAGCATCGCGAAAGCGGCACCGCCCCCGATTTGGTCGGGAACTCAGATTCTCCATCCGGTCGTCGAACGCGGTTTCGGCGTCAGCGACCAGAGAATCCAGCCCATGGTCTCAGAAATGGAGACTCCTGACCAAAGTCTCCAGTTCTTTAGCTAAGTGAGCCCACTTATTGTTTATGACCTTACCTTTCTAGCTGCTAAGCTTTTAAGTCAACATGACCCTAAATTTTAAAGTGTAATAAATTCTAAGCTTGTTTGAATTGCATTTACTTCAGGGCTGCTTTGAGCAGTTTCTCAATCAGATTTTACTACGGTTAAAACATTAGTTCCTAAAATGAAGGTTATATTCCAAAACATATGAAGCATGAACTAGATAGTCACAACGTGTTTGATAGGAGTTCTGAGGATGTTTAATAGACTTGAAAGGATTGATGGGGAGAAACATTTCTCACTGATGAAAGATACATGAAAAATGAAAGATACATGATGGGGAGAAACATTTCTCACTGATGGAGAATCCAGCCCAATGTGCCAGAGCCCAAGGACAAGTGCAAGGATGGGTATCTCACGATATTGTTAGGAGGCCTGGGAGATGGTTGGGGATGGTGATATAGAAGGGAGATGGAGAAGGAGCATTCAGAGGGCCCACACCTTGAGAGGTGTTTGATCTTAAAAATGGGACAGTATTGGAGGCACAACCCTGCCTACTGAAGTTTGAGTAAGCCATCCTGCAGGGCTAAACACTGACCGGCAGGGGACCATAAAATTCTGGCCTTGATCTCGCAGTCACACCTTTACCATGCCCGAACCAAGAAAGTTTGGTTACTTTGTTTTCGTCTTGGATTTCTCTTGAATTTGTTTTCGCAATTTGGATTTAGTTCTCTCACGTTTATTGAAGAGAAAGGGGAGTTTTGCCCAGCAACTAATTGTGATGTGTTGTACTTTACCAGAGAGTCATTAATGCTGACACAGGAATATTAGAAATGGGAATTTATTGTACTACGCGGCAAGAAACATTTTCTTTCTTCAATAATCATTGAACAGAATCAGCAGAGAAAAATCACCACGTATTTCTAAAGCTGTAAATCTTGATATGAGAATGCACCAAATATCTTATCCTAAATTGAACACTACCTTATTAAATTATTCATCCAAATGTCACAACCTTTCTGCCATACCTTTGTTGGACAAATGAGCTGCACTGGTTTGGAAACTGAGTAAATTTCCACCTTCTGGCCTTCCGGCTGAAGCTGGAACAAAGAAGGGAATTAAAAAAAAACATGTCATTAGCTGCTGGCCACGACTTCACTCACAGCAGTTCCTGCCCGCCTATCACTCTGTGCTCGCTGACTCTCATCACTGACTCTCATGGTCAAGCAATGTCTTGATTTTAATATTCTAATCCTGGTTTTCCAAATTCCTCCAGGGCTTTTCCCCGCCCTTTCTCTGAAATCTCCTCCAACTTCACAAACCTTCAAGATATCTGTGCTCCTCTAATTCTGGTCTCTTGTACATTTTCAATGATAATTTCTCCCTCACTGGTGACTGTGCTTTCAGTTACCTCGACCCAAACCTACCTCTGGAATTGTATCACTCCATCTCTGTCCCTCTCTACTTCATTTTCCTGCCTAAAGACGCTCTTTAATACCTTTTAGCCATCTGACCACACGCACACACATGCATGCACACACACACACACATATATTTATGTCTATACTTCTATGTTCCTCCCAGTATTTAGTGAGATGTACAAGTGCCTATCTTCCCTCTCATCCCAAAATATACTCAGCCCTCCACCTTCTACACACTAATCCCACATGTCCATTAAAAGGAAAATCATTATTTCATCATTTTGGGAGATTTGCTTTGGTCTGGTGAAATATCAATACGATCAAAAAAATGTTGTGATTTCATCGAACTGGAGCCATTCTGCCCACCAGTGCAAGTTTCCTGACATGGTATCGATAACATCCTCTAAAATGATCAGAAATGTCAAACAGTTTATCCAACATGTATAGGCACATATACTTCCTCAAGAAACTAAGGAAATTCGGCATGTCTACATTAACTCTTACCAACTTTTACAGATGCACCATAGAAAGCATCCTATCTGACTGCATCACAGCCTGGTATGGCAACTGCTCGGCCCAAGACTGCAAGAAACTTCAGAGAATCGTGAACACAGCCCAGTCCACCACACAAACCTGCCTCCCATCCATTGACGCTGTCTACATCTCCCGCTGCCTGAGGAAAGAGGACAGCATAATCAAAGACGCCTCCCACCTGGCTTACTCACTCTTCCAACTACTTCCATCGGGCAGGAGGTACAAAAGTCTGGGAACACGCACAAACAGACTCAAAAACAGCTTCTTCCCCACTGTTACCAGACTCCTAAACGACCCTCTTATGGACTGACCTCATTAACACTGCAGCCCTGAATGCTTCACCCGATGCTGGTGTTGTGTAGTTACATTGTGTACCTTGTGTTGCCCAATTATGTATTTTCTTTTATTTCCTTTTCTTTTCATGTACTTAATGATCTGTTGAGCTGCTCGCAGAAAAATATTTTTCACTGTACCTCGGTATACGTGACAATAAACAAAATCAAATCCAACATCAATACTGGATGAAGAAAATGTTTTGCCAATTAAATATTGGTAAGGCTCGGCCAATATCGCCCCTCCCTATCCACTGACTCCAGCCCTCTCCCTAATGAAATGTCTGAGACTGAACCAGACTGCTCACCACTGCTTTCAATCACACATTTCCATAGCCATCTATTTCTGCAACATCGCCCGACTCTGCCCTGCCTCAGCTCCTCTGCTGCTGAACTCCTCATCCATGCCTTTATTATCCATCTAACGCCGTGGCCAGCTTTACATATTCACCTGTAATCTTGAGGTCATCCAAAATTCTGCTACCAGTGTCTCAACTTGCAACAAATCCCATTCACGCATCACCCCTGTGCTCACTGACCTACACTGGCTTCAGATTTTAAAATGCCACCATTTTAAAACTCCTATCCCCCTCCATGGTCTGGTTCCTCCCTAGTACTGTAATCTGCTCGACCCCTACAACCTTCCCGAGATATCTGCACTCCTCTAACTCTGATCTCTTGAACACTCCAATTATAATCACGCAGTGTTTGGTTGCTGTACCCTGAACTGCCTATGATCAAAGCTCTGGGATTCCTTCTCTGAACCTCTCCATCTTGTTCCCTCTCTTTCCTCCTTTTACACACTCCTTAAAACACACCTGGTTGACACCGACCCTAATATCGCCTGATGTACCTCAGTGCCCTATTTTATTTAATAATGTAAAACAAAGTGCTTTATTGAGTAAAGGTCACAGTATAAATGCAAGTTTTTGTAGCCCATTGAAGGAATAAGCATTTATTCTTCTGTTATATAAAACAGCTCTCTATCCCCCCTGGTAGAGGATTTAGAAGTTTCATTCTTACCATGTTATTCCAAAGTGCCTTTGCCATCTCCTTATGTCCCTTGATGGTAAAATGGAAACAGTCGGGACTAAAAAAGGAGTAATCAATCTCCCCAGCCTGAATGAATAAATAAAAATCAGATATAATCCTTTTGAATCTTTTCACAAGATTCTAAAGAGCTTTGTGCAACTTCTGAGTGCAGGGGACCGGAACTCAATCAAACAACATGGAGAAGCTTGGGTGGCTAGATGACCTTAATGGAAGATTGATTTCTGAAACAATAATTCAGCAAAGTGCTTGACTCCGCTATTTAAATGACTGATCTTTTACCTTTGCAACTGAGTTTGGCACTGACACAGTATACATGCTTTTTGATGTTGGTTTGAGGGGTATTTTCAGAACAATGTAAGACAAAACTTTATACTGCAACTGATTCCCTAACGTTCTTGACCAGAGAGTTTAATTCTACCCTTGAGAGAAGAAAATGTAAGAGAGATTATATTCTGAAAGTCTTCATTGTACATTGAGTAATTTGAATGCTTATCTGTCCACTAACGTCATGACGGCTGTTCTCGTTGTTTCAACAGAAACTGTATATAGCTTAAGGCGTCACTCAGGCTGCGCATGTGCAAGTCATTTCATCATGGGCAACATTGTCCCTATTGTAATATCAGGGCATGGCACATATAGGATTAACGTGGGACTGATACAGTACTGCCCACACAGTGATATAAGACCGGCCCCTAGCTTGAGCCATTTACTGTGTATATGTGCATAGTTCCTGTAATTTGTATCTACATACATTTAAGCTACTTAACACTACAAAGACTTCATTAAGCCCTACCAAACGGTATCTGACACCCTGCAACATCAGAATGGAAAAACCCAAAACCTTGAGGTTTTGCGCCTGTGTCACTGTTCTCGCTGATGGCTAATGTGGGTGCAAAATCGCCCCTAATATTGTAGCAGGAGTGGGCAATTCAGCCCCTCCAGTCCGCTCCGTCATTCAATACGATCATGGCTGATCCCCTCTCGGCCTCAACTCTACTTTCCTGCCTGTTCTCTATAACCCTTCAACCCATTACTAATTAAAAATCTGTCTGTCTCCTCCTTAAATTTACTCAATGTCCTGGCATCCACTGCACTCTGGGGTAGCGAATTCCACAGATGCAGGACCCTTTGAGAGAAGTAATTTCTCCTCATCTCTATTTTAAATCTGCTACCCCTTATACTAAAACCATGACCTCTCGTTCTAGATTACCCCACAGGAGGAAGCACCCGCTCCACATCTACTTTCTCAATATCTTTTACCATCTTATATACCTCAATTAGTTCTCCTCTCATTCTTCTTAACTCCAGGCTTAAACTGCTTAATCACTCTTCATAAGACAAATCTCTTGGGCTGGTTTCTCCACCGGCAGGATGCTGCGTTTTGCCGGCAGCCCAGGGGTTTCCCGACAATGGGAAACTTCTTTGACCAGCCGCCGTAACGGAGCATCCCTCCGGCATGCTGAAACAGAAATGTGGCGCGACGGGGCAGAGAATCCGGCCCCTTATCTCTGGAATCAATCTAGTGAACCTCCTCTGAACTGCCTCCAATGAAACTACATCCCTCCTAAAATAAGGGGACCAAAACTGTACACAGTACTCCAGGTGCGGTCTCACCAATGCCTTGTACGTTGCAGAAACACTTCTCTAGTTTTATACTCTGGTCCTTCAGCTGTAAAGGCAAAACTGCCATTTGCCTTCCTTATTCCTGCTGTACCTGCATACTAGTTTTCTGAGATTCATGCACGAGGACCCCAGATCCCTCTGCACCAAAGCACTCAGATGTTTCTCTCCATTTAGATAAGTTGCCTTTCCACTTCTCCAACCAAAATGAATAACTTCCCACTTATCCACATTAAACTCCATTCATTAAATTTTGGCCCACCTAACCTATCTATATTAATTTGTGACTTTCTTATCTCCTCATTGCAACTTACTATCCCACCTATTTTAGTGTCATCTGCAAATTTGGTTGTAGTATCTTTTATCCCTACATCCAAGTCAAATAAATAAATATTTACGACCCGAGGACCGAACCCTGTGGCAACCCTACTAGTAACATCTTGCCAACCAGGAAAAGACCCATTTATCCCAACTCCCTGCCTTCTGTTGGTTAGCCAGCCTTTTATCCAAATGAATAAATTATCCTTAACCCCATGTGATCTTACAATCCAATACAATATGCAATGTGTTTCCAATAAGAACTATTAATTCCATTGAAGTAGAAATGTGGGATTGAATAATTTACCTCATCTAATGGAGGTGTTGCAGTTTTTAGGAAGGGTTGAAGTATCACAGTGAAATCTTCTTTTTCGTCAAATCTCCCAGATGCAACCAGTTCTTCCAGTTTTATCTAAGCGAAAAAATATTTAACAATTTTCAGAGAAATTACAATGAAAAATGCATACACTTGCAACTTTCCACAAAGCATATCACACATATTTCTGTTCCTAGCTCAGTGAAGATTTGTTCAAAACCTAACCTTCCTGATTAATTCATGCTGCTACCAGTAAACATTAAAAAAATGATTTTGTTATGTAAATGATCCTCAACACCACAGGAGCTGGCTCGCCATGGGTGGCATGGTAGCACAGTGGTTAGCACAGTTGCTTCACAGCTCCAGGGTCACAGGTTCGATTCCCGGCTTGAGTCACTGTCTGTGCAGAGTCTGCACGTTCTCCCTGTGTCTGTGTGAGTTTCCTCCGGGTGCTCTGGTTTCCTCCCACAGTCTAAAGATGTGCAGGTTAGATGGATTGGCCGTGATAAATTGCCCCTTAGTGTCCAAAATGTTTAGGTGGGGTTACTGGGTTAGGGGGATAGGGTGTAGATGTGGGCTTAGGTAGGATGCTCTTTCCAAGGGCCAAGGACTCGATGGGCTGAATGGCCTCCTTCTGCACTGTAAATTCTATGATTCTATGACCACCTACATAAATTGGGTGAGTGGTCCCCCATTTCATTGGTGCTTCAGGACAGACCATGCATGCAAAAATGGTGACGGAACTTGAAACAGGTGTGTCACAAAATAGTTACCCCACAGTCTGAAGCAAAACCAGCTTCCTGGGACACAAGTGCGCATAGTGCCCATGTTGGTGGGTATGTTGGTGCAATACGTTTATTATTTAATAACGCTAATAAGAAGGCCTCTGTAGTGAAATGGGCCAGATTTACAACTGAGTTTAGCATATATTTAACCTGTGTCAAAACAGCCCCTGCGGTGAAAAACTCTGCATTTTTCAAAAACTTATATTTGTGAGATATTCCTTTAATTCAAAGTTGAACAAAGCGAGTTCTGGAACAGAGGTTAATGGATTTCCTGGCTATGATATCGTTTTTGAGAAGTTAGATTCTAGATAAGGTTGCTCGGGAGAGGCAAGTATTTAACTAAGAGGCATGAACCAGTATGTGACTTAAGGTTGTTATGAAGATGGAAGCTTGATAACCAAAAAGGACAAATCCCCCCCCCCCACACACACGGAATTCCTGTTTGGGAAGAAGCAGGTAGAGCTGTTGATGGTAAAAAGCCGAACAGGTTTCTCAAAGTGTTGGTTTCTGTTCACAAGAGGAATGTTTGTACTTTCATGAGACCATCTATGTTGAATGAACTATTTAAAATGACTTCCATCATTCCTATTGAATTATCATGGCCGGAATTCTCTAGTCGTTCGCTGGTGGCAGGATTCCCTGGTTCTGTTAGCAACGCACCTCCGCCCGCGGTCTTCCTGGCAGACTGGGGTGGCTTCAATGGGAATTTCCACCGACAATGTGGGAGCAGAGAATATTTCCGCCAGCGAACAGCACATCGCCTCCCACTGCCGGGAAACACACACGGCTGGGAGGCCTGAGAATCCGGCCCCATTTTTCTGTTAATGCTTGCTTAACTTTATGTTGAGTTTGAGTTTGACTGTTGCAATGAAATGTTAAATAGCGAAGCTTTGTCCCTCAATTATTTACATTGACATTGTTGGTGTTTTCCTTTATTTTCAGGTTATTGGGCTCTACAGGAATCATAACACCATTCATAGAATCATAGAATTTACAGTGCAGAAGGAGGCCATTCAGCCCATCGAGTCTGCACTGGCCCTTGTTAAGAACACCCTACTTAAGCCCATACCTGCACCCTATCCCCGTAATCCAGTAACCCCACCCAACCTTTTTTGGACACTAAAGAGCAATTTAGCATGGCCAATCCACCTAACCTGCACATCTTTGGACTGTAGGAGGAAGCCGGAGCACCCGGAGGAAACCCACGCAGACACTTGGAGAACGTGCAGACTCCGCAAAGACAGTGACACAAACCGGGAATCGAACCTGTGACCTTGGCGCTGTGAAGCAACAGTGCGAACCACTGTGCTACCGTGCCGTGGACTTATAGCATTCAATCTTCAGCATAATGGCAACCAGGCTGAAGTAGAAGGTATTACAAAGGTAATGACTTGCATTTATATAGCACCTTAAGATGCTTTACAGCCAATGATGTACTTTGGAAGTCTCGTCATTGCCGTAATGTGCAAACTAATTTAGAAATGATGGTTTTACCTATTCACACAACAATGTGCTGCTTACTAAAGTACAATTGTTTTATGCTGTAATGATTGCGAGCTATGGTCTATGTTTCTTTTAGCAGGGCTGTAATAATTACATTGAAACTGTTGAAAAATGCATCTTTAAGAGGCTGCACTATTTATCACCCGCCTGAGAATGACACCTGAATATATAATTGAAGATGACTGTGTTGAACTCTCCAGGGATCATGGATTCACTTATTCATTGTCAATTAAAGCTGTTATGCATGCAGTTATCAGTCAGAAATAATTAATTTCATCATGCGTGTGAGTTAAAAAGGACTACACACCAGCAGTGTGCTGAAACTACAGCTGTTTTTAGTGCTGAAGGCAAAACAAGTTTTTCTAAATGACAACTTTAATTGGCCATTGAAAATTAACAACACTGTTCTATGTCACATACCCTTCAATTGGTATAACAGATCAAGCAGTTTATCACAGTTATTACCTACCTGAAACTCTTTATTAATTCTGCGCAGTTCCTTTAATTCAGCTGAATCGGGAGTCGGGTTTACTAAACATGGACAAAATTTCCTGGAACAATAACCGTATTATTTGGGGTAGAAACTGCAATCAAACATGAATGAATAAGACATTATTGAACTTTTACACATCTTTCAGGTTAGTTTAATTGATAGTCGTAATGTTTCACATCATTCTTTGAATATGTATTCAATAATATAAAGGAATGGGCTTGTTGGACAGAATGGCTGGTTTCTATGCTGCAAATACAACATAATTCTGAATATATGATATATGGAGATTTCTGCGCCTGATTTCGTCCTGTTACTTAGCTCCTCCAGCACTGATGCAAAAAAACACCTGGATAAAACATCAGCTACTTGAAACGTTGGGCTAGATTTTCATGGAATCAGAAAGACGTCACAGATTTTTACAAATGGTCTCTGGTGCAGAGGTCCCATCCCCATTTACAACAGATCCAATTTTTGTCAATAGCGGGAAGGGCGAACAGCGTGATTTACACAGGCAAGAAACCTGAACTCAGACGGGCCATTATGAAGTCAGTGTATATAACCTAGACCTCATTTTGGCTGTTCCAAGGGATTTCACCGGCAGGGTGGAAGTCACAGATGTATGGAGTAGACGTAATGCTCTTGAAGGAGTGATGGTCTGTTTAAGTGTCATTATCTAATTTTAAAAAAAATACCCTGCTCTTTAAAATTGATAAAAGGCTGAAGTTGTCGGTAAGAGTTAAAAAAAAACATTTTCTGCTGGATGACTTTGATGGACAGGCACATCTGTTCTAAATGTTCAATCGAGTTCTTAATTGCCATTTACCGTCGGTTGTTATTGTGTCATTGTGAATGCTTGGCTAAGTTTCAAAAGCTACAAAACCAGGAGATGGATTCTCTGTCGACGGAATCCTCCACTTCACTGGCAGCGCACTCACACCCACGAATTTCCTGACACTGGCTGGCTGCTGGGCCAGAAAATAGGTGCGGCGGGACGAAGAATCCCGCCCCAGCTTTCTCAGTGGGGGAGACTGAGTTGATAGTTTCACTGATAGAGTAAGGAGCCCATTAAAGCACTAGCTGTCTACGATGCAGTTACTGAATAGAGTGTGTTTGTTTTTATAACAGATTACCCACTTGAGGAGATTTAAAATGTTTGAATGGTTTTCATGAATGGGGGGGGGCGATATTTCGATATGGCGGCCAAGTGTTCGCGCCTCTGTGCGCGGTGCCAATAGGGCGGCGCGCCAATCCGCACATGCGCAGTTGGGCCAGCTCAAACCTGCGCATGCGCAGTTGGGCCGCGCCATCCTGCGCATGCGCGGGGATCTTCTTACGCACGCTGGCCCCAACCCAACATGGGGTCGGTGTTCAGGGGCCGGCCGCGCCAGAAGGTAGGTGCGGGGGGGAGAGGCCAGCCTGCTGATCGGTGGGCCCTGATCGCGGGCTAGACACCATCGGAGACTCCCCCGGTGAGGGAGCCCCCCTCCCCCCCCAGGCCATCCCCTGAGCGTTCCCGCAGAGTTCCCGCCGGCAGCGACCAGGGGTGAACGGCGCCGGCGGGACTCGATCATGTCGGAGCGGCCAATCGGCCCATCCGGGCTGGAGAATCGGCGGCCCCGCCATTTCCAGTGGCCCGCGGCCGGCGCCGTGCCAAATGCGTTGGCGCAAATGGCGACGATTCTCCGCACCTCGGAGAATCACGCGCCGGCGTCGGGCGTCGTGGTGCGGTTGCTCCGATTCTCCGGCCCGGTGCGGGGCTCAGAGAATCGCCCCCGGGGTCTTTTCACTATGCCTGGTATTTTCCACTCCCATTTTTGTCTGTTGAATTTGGAGGCAGGAACATAAAATCTCGTGAGACTTCTAAATTGAGTTTTACGCTGACATAAATGTATGGCTCGACTGTCCCCTCTCCATCACTGTTGTAGCATATTTCCCAACGTTGAACATCATGAACATAATTTGAATGTATTATTATCTCATTATCCTGCTCCTGAATCACCTCACCCATAAGAAAGTCCATTTATGTTGGTGTGAGGGCAGAATGGTGTGAAACCTAACTGGTCTCCTAAGCCATACACCTTGCGAGTAGATCTCCCAGAATACCTCAGGTGAGTGCATCGCTCAAGAGCAAGATTGTCATGCTTGGGCACTACCCATGAGCTTCCCCAGCACTGCCCCCTAATACTGGCCCTGTCACTGCCTGGCGACTGCCTCCTGGGGAAATGTCAGCCGATATGAGGGGATAATGTCAGGGGCAGTGCCTGGGCAGTGCTGGGTAGGAGGGTGCATGAGGTGGTTCCTCGTGAAGACTTGTTTGCTGCAGTGGCCTTTAAAAATGGTACCCTGATCTTCAAGTGACTAAGTTTCTGGCAGAGTGTGCACAATCATAGCCTTCCCGTCAGTGTAACATGATGGGAGCCACTCCTTCATGTTTTCTGACTAAATCCCAAGTAATACGCTCTTTCCCCGCCCACTATCATACTTTGCCAATATCTGGAAACATTTCGCCAATAACAAGTCTATGAATCAAATTTGGGAGTTCTATTAGATTGCGAGAAGTTTTGTTTTCATCCCCACATGGCTCCTGAGAGCTTCACTTGATGGATACTGGATGAGTGGCTATGAAGGGGGTATGAGGGGGCATGGGCAGGGGTGGGTGAGGGCAAAACTTAGCATGAAGTTTGCCTCGAAAGAAGAGACTGTAATCTTGGGAGGTGAGCAGCCATTGAGGGAGTTCGAGTTGGAGCTGTTTTTGGAGAAAATTCCAAGGTTAGCTCTTCGAAAGGAAAGAGTGAAGACTTACAATAATTCATAAGGAAGACAGAGTTCTAACAAAACAACATTGTGTAACTCACAGCAGATACTGACAGCTAGATGGGTTGCTGAGAAAGCCATGGGATTTTACTTGGTCGCATGTGCCATTTATTGTGCAGTGTGCTGAGTTTGACTGCAGTTTTCCAATTAATTCACCTGTACTCTAATTGTCCTTGAATGTTAGAGTATTGGATGGATTTTGTACATTATATTACTCTCTGAATTTGTATGGTAAAGTTTATTTTGCTCTTTCAAACAACATGGAACCTTGTAGCTTAATTTTCTCAGCAAGTATCTTGAATCTCAACCGTTGCAAATTTAAACAAAATGTTACTGGTTCCTTACCAGATTGTACCTTGAGGATCTGATTTAGGATCATTACACTCTGAATAAACTGTTGGGCCAAGTCTGGGGTTTTGGTAGTTTTGCACTTTGGTCTTTCATTTATTAGACAGAAAATTTAAATGATCTAAACTCGTTTCAGGAAGGACCATTGAATTGAAATTCAACAGGAAGGATGGTTCAGTTTCACAGAGCTTTGGACAGACCACTTTGGGAATACTGGGTTCAGTTTTTGGAATCAAAGTCTTTGAATGGGGTAAAGGTATAGTTCAGCCATGATGTAATTGAATGGCAGAACAGAATCGAGGAGTGAAATAGTCTACTCCTGTTCCTATGTTCTGCTCACAGTTATCAAAAGGTGAAAGAGAAGGTTTTTTCCTGGTTTTTCATCCTCGAGATGGGCAGTGGGGAAAAGTCCTGTTTCTGACTGCCAGACTCAGGATAAAGTGCCCGCAAGGGCAGGATTTTCAATGCGAGGGGGCAGGCAGACAGCTTAATGTTTCAATAGCTGAAACTGTAAGCACTTGAAACCTCTTTCTCATGTGCACATAAACACTGTGTAATTGAAAGCAGAGATCAAAGACGTCATCACGCACTCGCATGATATTTCAGTTGGCAGTTGTATGCATGAGTCTGCTGTAAATTAAATGGGCAATTAGGCTTATTAAGGAGTCAGTTAAAAAATATGGCCCATTTACTTTTACGGTTCCGGTACTAGCGAATTAGCTGGGCAACCTTCACGTTTTCATTACAACCTCAATCCAGGGAGGGATGTCTGGAGAGAGGTTGTCTAAGTTCTGCTGTCAGATGTTTGAATGTATTGCATAGGCACAGGTTCCTGCACTTTTTTACTTTGCATTAAATTTGTACAGGTCTGCAACTTCCTGAGAAAACTCCACACCAGTTGCTCATCTTGATTGAGCCCACTAGATGTGCCAGCCCCTTTTCTTTGCATGTGCTTTCTTCTTGGCCTCTGCCCTGCTCCCGCGCATCCCCCCAGGCAGCACTGAGCCTTTCCTAGCATGCCGAGTGGGCACACCCAATCAGCGCAAGATTCAGGCCCAGGAGAATTATGCCGGACTAGGACATGCCTATCCTTGCAATGGTGGAGGCCAGGTGAAGAACGCAGAATGCCCTTTTTTGACCCGAACCCGCCCGCAACTTTAAAAGTCACTCCCAAAAATTGGGAACCCTTTGAATGCGGCCGGGAATGCCAGGATCGGGTCCCGGCTGCCTCTTTTAAAGGGTTCCTATATCTTCCCGATTCAATGAAAATCCAGGCCTTTAATTTCAGGTCCGAAAAATGATATCATCGTGTTATAACATAAAATTTCTATGAATATTAAATTGATTTATCATCTATGTATCATTGATATTTCTGTATTAATTTACATATATCAATTCAGCTTAGGCCTGATCACCTTTTGAAATGCTACGTTCACAAAGTTTAAATTTGAGAAAATTTTGACTGTGGTAACAGTAAAAATAAGAACCTAAGACCTGGATTTGGGCATGGGCAGATGACATGAATTAATCATCAACAAAAACTATTAAGTTGAATGTTGCAATTTCAAAAATTATTTCTTTCTTTTTGACAACAATATTCAAAGACCTTTATTCCTGAAACAAAGGAAATGTCAAAGTTAAGAGGGGGTGGCGTTCTTGGACGCAATACAAACGTGGGCAGGATATTGATGAAAATACGCAAAATTATTTACCTCCCTCAAATGAGATTTAATTAGATAACTGGAGTCCAGTAGCACAAAAATCAACCATTCATTGCAATGCTTGGAAACTCACATGAAAGCCCCTGTTCAGCTGTCGGGAAATCATGCACAGCCCACAACCATGAGATCAGAGAACTTATATGCATCACATGCTCCACCAGTAGACAAGGCTCCCTGGCAGAGGCAGCAAGTTAGAAAATTACACTGGTAATGCCAATCTATTTCTCTCTGCAGAGACAGCTAACATTCTTGAAATCAATTTAAACCCACAAAATATTGAACCTACAGACAAAAAGAAAACTACCCCCGCGGAATGGATGAAATTGGATCAAAGATGGGTAAAGTACCTTTGAAGTAAGCAACCAAAAGAGCCATCGTTGACTAAACGGAGACCTTCTATTGGCAGTAGCTGCACTAAGTTCACTATTGTCCGAGGCATCTGTGTAGGAAAGATTACATGTTACTTAATAATAATAATCCTTATTGTCACAAGTAGGCTTACATTAACACTGCAATGAAGTTACTGTGAAAAGCCCCTAGTTGCCACATTCCGCCGCCTGTTCGGGTACACGGAGGGAGAATTCAGAATGTCCAAATTAACAAACAGCACGTCTTTCGGAACTTGTGGGAGGAAACTGGAGCACCCGGAGGAAATCCATGCAGAGCCCGGAGAGAACGTGCAGACTCCGCACAGATTCCCCAAGCTGGGAATCGAACCTGGGACCCTGGCGCTGTGAAGCCATAGTGCTAACCACTATGCTACTGTGCTGTCCACATGTGCGCTATGCGTTTCGAAAGCTTGACTCTATAAAATTGCAATTTCATAGTTCCGGACAGGCTCACGTTTAAAATCAGCAGCATGAAAGCATAGGGCAATGTAAATACCCAGCATTTGTTCGTGAAGATAAATGTGTTCTTCAGTTTAGGTATTTTGATTTGGAAATGGAAATATGAAGTAACCTTAAAGAATGTCCAAATTATTTTGGTGCACTGATAAACTAGGCAAGTCTTTTATTCATGGAACTTTAGACTTTTAGGTGCAAAGGAATGCAATACAAGCGCACAAATGTAAATAATTTTGTGTTGGGTTCAAAGAACCACAGCATCTATCAGACAGAATCATTGTACAACTTAGTTCCTCAGTTTCAGAGAGATAGATAAAGCTGCTCTGTAGCAATGTAAAAAGAGGGAAATTTACTTGTTATTAAAACAAAAGCAAAATACTGTGGATGCCGATACCAGAAATCGGAAATAAAATACAAAAATGCTGAAAATACTCAGCAGATCTGACAGCAGGAGAGACAAGCAAAGTTAATGGCTGGAGAACTGCTGGCGGCGGGATTCTCTCATCCCGCGGGCAGCACACCACCGCTCACGGGTTTCCTGATGGCGTCAGGTGGCTACAATGAGAAATCCCATTGACAGTGGCGGGAGCAGAGAATCTCGCCACCAGCGACCGGCACACTGCCTCCCACCGATGAGAAACATTGAACATAGAAAAATACAGCACAGAACAAGCCCTTCGGCCCATGATGCTGTGCCGAACCTTTGTCCTCGATTAATCATAGATTATCATTGAATTTACAGTGCAGAAGGAGGCCATTCGGCCCATTGAGTCTGCACCGGCTCTTGGAAAGAGCACCCTACCCAAAGTCAACACCTCCACCCAACGCTAAGGGCAATTTGGGACACTAAGGGCAATTTATCATGGCCAATCCACCTAACCTGCACATCTTTGGACTGTGGGAGGAAACCGGAGCACCCGGAGGAAACCCACGCAGACACGGGGAGGATGTGCAGACTCCGCACAGACAGTGACCAAGCCAGAATCGAACCTGGGACCCTGGAGCTGTGAAGCAATTGTGCTATCCACAATGCTACCGTGCTGCCCTTAAGAACAAATAAATCTACACTATATCATTTTACCGTAATCCATGTACCTATTCAATAGCGGCTTGAAGATCCCTAATGTTTCCGACTCAACTAATTCCACAGGCAGTGCATTCCATGCCCCCACTACTCTCTGGGTAAAGAACCTACCTCTGACATCCCCCCTATATCTTCCACCATTCACCTTAAATTTATGTCCCCTTGTAATGGTTTGTTCCACCCTGGGAAAAAGTCTCTGACTGTCGACTCTATCTATTCCCCTGATCATCTTATAAACCTCTATCAAGTCGCCCCTCCTCCTTCTCCGTTCTAATGAGAAAAGGCCTAGCACCCTCAACCTTTCCTCGTAAGACCTACTCTCCATTCCAGGCAACATCCTGGTAAATCTCCTTTGCACCTTTTCAAAGCTTCCACATCCTTCCTAAAATGAGGCGACCAGAACTGTACACAGTACTCCAAATGTGGCCTTACCAAAGTTTTGTACAGCTGCATCATCACCTCCCTGCTCTTAAATTCAATCCCTCTGTTAATGAACGCTAGCACACCATAGGCCTTCCTCACAGCTCTATCCACTTGAGTGGCAACTTTCAAAGATGTATGAACATAGACCCCAAGATCTCTCTGCTCCTCCACATTGCCAAGAACTCTATCGTTAACCCTGTATTCCGCATTCATATTTGTCCTTCCAAAATGGACAACCTCACACTTTTCAGGGTTAAACTCCATCTGTCACTTCTCAGCCCAGCTCTGCATCCTATCTATGTCTCTTTGCAGCCAACAACAGCCCTCCTCACTATCCACAACTCCACCAATCTTCGTATCTTCTGCAAATTTACTGACCCACCCTTCAACTCCCTCATCCAAGTCATTAATGAAAATCACAAACAGCAGAGGACCCAGAACTGATCCCTGCGGTACGCCACTGGTAACTGGGATCCAGGCTGAATATTTGCCATCCACCACCACTCTCTGACTTCTATCGGTTAGCCAGTTCGTTATCCAAAACTGGCCAAATTTCCCACTATCCCATGCCTCCTTACTTTCTTCATAAGCCTACCATGGGGAACCTTATCAAATGCCTTACTAAAATCCATGTACACTACATCCACTGCTTTACCTTCAGTGGTCACCTCCTCAAAGAATTCGCTAAGACTTGTAAGGCAAGACCTACCCCTCACAAATCCGTGCTGACTATCCCTAATCAAGCAGTGTCTTTCCAGATGTGCAGAAATCCTATCCTTCAGTACCCTTTCCATTACTTTGCTTACCACCAAAGTAAGACTAACTGGCCTGTAATTCCCAGGGTTATCCCTAGTCCCTTTTTTGAACAGGGACACGGCATTCGCCACTCTCGAATCCCCTGGTACCACCCCTGTTGACAGTGAGGATGAAAAGATCATTGCCAACGGCTCTGCAATTTCATCTCTTGCTTCCCATAGAATCCTTGGATATATCCCGTCAGGCCCGGGGGACTTCATTATCCTCAAGCTTTTCAAAATGCCCAACACATCTTCCTTCCTAACAAGTATTTCCTCGAGCTTACCAGTCTGTTTCACACTGTCCTCTCCAACAATATGGCCCCTCTCATTTGTAAATAGTACCACTTTATGCCAATATACACGTGGTTAAAGATGCCAGGGTCACTCAGCGCCTGATCTCATTACAGCCTTAGTCCAAACATACAAATAGACATTAAAAAGGAAAACAGGTGGAGTTTGCACATTCTCCCTGTGTTTGCGTGTTTTTGTCCCCACAAAGATGGTAGGTAGATTGGCCATGCTAAATTGCCCCTTAATTGGGGGAAAAAAATGGATTGGGCACTCTAAATTTATTTAAAAAAGGAAAACAGAATTCTTGGTTTTGTTACAAAGGCAAGGAAGGAAGGCAAAGTTTATCATGCCATGCAGAAGCTGGGGTACTGTGTAAAGTCGTGTGTAATCCGTTATGAAATGAAATGTCGCCACAGTCGCAGAAGACCAAATGCTGAGACAGAGCTGACTGGTGGTGATTTAATCTGAGGATCACCACACCTCAGGCAAAGGGCAAGGTTGAGAAGGCTGCGTCTTCATGAATAATCTGTTTTGGAATGATAATAGTGATAATCTTTATTGTCACAAGTAGGCTTACATTAACATTGCAATGAAGTTACTGTGAAAAGCCCCTAGTTACCACATTCCGGCACCTGTTCGGGTACACAAAGGGAGAATTCAGAATGTTCAAATGACCTAATAGCACGTCTTTCGGGATTGTGGGAGGAAACCGGGGCACTCGGAGGAAACCCATGCAGACACGGGGAGAACGTGCAGACTCCACACAGACAGTGACACAAGCTAGGAATCGAACCTGAGACCCGGGCACTGTGAAGCCTTAGTGCTAACCACTCTACTACCATGATGCAAAGGAACAGAAAGGCTACATTTTAGATTCATAATAATGTCACTAAGGATGACACGTTGCAGAGGACTGGCTGCCAGCTAATGTTATACCTATAGATAAAAAGAAAGGTACAGTAGGTCGCATGAATAGTAGGTCAGTTAGTTTAATGTCAAAGGTATGATCGAGAATTAAATCTTCCCTCAAAGATGCAATAGAGAAACATCCATACACCAAAAACATAACAAATAAAGGCCACGCTTGACCAATCTTATTGAAACCTTTTGAAAAGTAACAGAATGTGTAGCAAAGACTAATGCAGTCAACGTAATATATTTGGATTTTCAAAAGCTTTTAAATAATAGCTCATGACTATGGTCAGAACGGGAACTGTGAAGTCAAAGAGCTGGTCGCAGAGCAGATTGCAAACTGTCCACAAAACAGGAAACTAAGAGTAGGGTTTAAGGACAATTACTCAGACTGAGAAAAGCTGGGAAGCCATGTTCATTGCGCTGGGACCACAATTTACATGAATGATTTGGGCTCAGGAAGAGGAAGTACAGTTTCAAAATTTGTGGAGGGCACCAAATTGGGAAGCGTAGATAACATGGGAATATGACTGATGCACGATCAATGACCACTAAAGCGAGGTTGTAGTCCAACTGAAGGCTTTAATAAGCTAGATGTTTCCCCCAGCAGCTCAGGTACAGAATGAAGGCTGCTGGGTGGCATGGGCTCTTATACCACACCTTGCAGGGCGGAGCTACCATACAGCTTGACCAATAGGAAACATACAATACCTACCAATGGTGTTCCAGCATTACCAGGTAATACCTCTACAAAGACGACCACAATGACAAAATTCGGGAAATGTCAGTAAACTCCTGGAAAAGTGGTGTAATTGGCCAACAGATTTTGATACAGGTAAATATGACATCACAGTTGGCTTAGATGATAAGAATTGGTTATTACAGAGGCTGGTCACATTGATAGTATGGAAGAGGCAGTGGAGGTAAGAACAGGGTCACAGGCAGAGAACTGGAAAGCCCAGGGGTGGAATTTTAAGGCAACTGGAGGAATTTTCCTCCAGCTGAAGTCAATGATCTTTGTCACGGCTTGCCACAATTTCCGGCCTTGCCTGCACCACAACTGGACGATGAAAGTCAGCCCTCCGTTTCCCTATATGCACCGCAGTTGTATCACTGCAGCACACCTTTGGCCCTGACCGATACCCCAACTTTGTGTTGGGTGGGGATCATTCTGGAGCAGGGTGATCAATAAACAGGTCCCTGATCTTAATAGAGTTTCAATTACGGAGCGAGGTGGCAGGTCAATGGAGATGGTGGGGCCTGATCCCGAGGACGGGGAGGTATAATCCCCCACTGTCGGTCCCTTTCTAAGTGAAGGTGTATTCTGATGGAGGGGGAGCTTGAGATGGCCAGAGAAAAGCGTTGTTCCCCAAGATGTGTAAGACTGGCAAAGTGGGCCAAACCAAAATCTGTCAACCTCATTAAAATGATTAACTTGTCAACCCAGTTGCTGGTTTAATGCTCTGAATACATGAAATACAGACAAGCAGTGAAATTATTGAACTTTGCTTCGACCACGTTCAGAGTGCAGTTTGCAATTTATAGAGGCAAATATTCTCAAGGATGTTATTAAAACTAAGAAGGTTTACTCACAAAAGGCAAGGCTGAAGCATTTGCAACAATCTTCAGCCAGAAGTGCTAAGTGGATGATCGACCTCAGCCTCCTCCAGAGGTCCGCAGTATCACAGTTGTCAGTATTCAGCTAATTCAATTTGCTCCACCTCAAAAAGGTGGACAAATCCAACCCGGCCAATCAGATTAGCCTCAATCATCAGTAAAATGATGGAAGGTGTCGCCGATAGTGCTACCAAGCAGCACTTACACAGCAATAACCTGCTCATTGATGCTCGGTTTGGATTCTGTCAGGGGCACTCAACACCTAACCTCTTTCCAGCCTTGGTCCATAAAACCTTAAGATGTAGGAGCAGAAATAGGCCATTCAGCCCACCAGGTCTGCTCCACCATTCAATTAGATCATGGCTGATCTGATATAGACCTCAACTCCACTTTCTTGTCCTAGCCCCATAACTGTTGATTTGCTTACTGATTAAAAATCTGTCCAAACATGGATAAAAGAACTGAACTCAAGAGGTGAGGTGAGAGTGACTTCTTTGACACAAAGATAGCATTTGACCAAGTGTGACATCAAGGAACCCGGGTAAAACTGGAGTCAATGGGAGTCAGATGGAAAACTCTCAGTTGGTTGGAGTCATATCTAGCACAGAGGAAGATCGTTGTGGTTGTTCGAAGTCAATCATCTCAGTTCCATTATATCACTATCAGAATTCCTCAAGATAGTATCGTAGGCACAAACATCTTCAGCTGCTTCATAAATGGCCTGCCTTCCATCATAAAGTCAGAAGTGGGGATGTTCGCTGATGATTGCACAATGTTTAGAACCATTCACAACTCCTCAGATACTAAAGCAGCCTGTGCCCACATGCAGCAAGACCTGGACAACACTCAGGCTTGGGCTAAGAAGTGACAAGTAACATTCATGTCACACAAGTGACAGGCAATGTCCATCTCCAACAAGAGAAAATCCAATCATATGCCCTTAACATTCAATGGAATGACCATCACTGAATCCCACACTATCAGCATCTTGGGGGTTACTATTAAGCAGAAACTGAACTGGACTAGTCATATAAATACTATGGCCAAAAGAGCAGGTCAGGGGCTAGGAATCCTGCAGTGAATAACTCACCTCCTGACTCCCCAAAGTCTCTCCACCATCTCCAATGCATAAGTCAAGAGTGTGATGGAAACTTCCCCACTTACCTGGATGAGTGCAGCTCCAACAACACTCAAGAAGCTCAAAACCATTCAAGACAAAGCAGCCTGCTTGATTGACACCCCCTCCACCAGCTTCAACATTCACTCCCTCCACCACTTATGCACAATGGTAGCAGTGTGCGCCATCTACAAGTTGCACTTCAGCAAGCACAAAGGCTCTTTTGACGGTACCTTCCATGTCCACGACCTCTGTCACCAAGAGGAACAACGGCAACAGATGCCTGGGAGCACCACCACCTGCAGGTTCCCCTCCAAACCACACACCATTGTGACTTGGAACTATATTGTGGTTCCTTCACTGTCGCTGGGTCAAAATCCTGGAGCGGCCTCCCTAACAGCACTGTGCGTGTACCTACACCACATGGACTGCAGCGGTTCAAGAAGGTAGCTCACCACCACCTTCTCAAGGGCAATTATGGATGGGAAATAATTGCTGGCCTAACCAGTGAAATCCACACCTTGTAAATTATAAAGAAATTATCATGAAAATCTGAAAAGGCTGGTTCTTAGACATGACCTGATCTAAATGTCACCAATACACATTGATCATAAGACCATACAGGCCTCTGGCCCATCGAGTCTGCTCCTCCATTCAATGAGATCATGGCTGATCTGATACAATTCACCTTCACAACTCTCCTTTAACTCCACTTGCTTTCTCCAAATAAAAGCTGGTGTTAAAGGATCCTGTATGGGTTCTAATTTTGTCTGACTTTTCTTGGGATATGTTCGGATACCAGACCAGACCCCAACATTTGTTAGGATACCGGATAAGAACCTCAAACAATTTTCAATATATAAAACTGTGAGGAAAGGATACATCACCCCAGGAGTGATGACTCTGATCAATAGGTATCTTTTATGTTAAAATAAACTTTAATTTAAACACAGCATTAACCACAGTAAAATCAAAGAAAATAGCTTTACAACTATCAATTAAACAGTTCTTACACACAAGGAAAAACTTGAATTTACTATCTGAACCTGTTACTAACTCCAATTGAGCAACTCAATACAGTTCAAATGCCACAGATGACAAACAGATTACCTGCTTAGACATGTAGAGACTTTTGGAGAGAGTGACCCTTTCAGGAGCAGAACCAGTGCACTTCTGCTCAACCTGGCAGCATTTAGTAAACTAATATTCACCTCAAAATCCTTCTGACTTGTCAGACTCAAATCCTATGGCAAACTTCAAGACTACATACAGACCTGGCTCCTCCCATTCATTGCATCATCTGTATTCGACTAAGATGTAATAATAATAATAATAATCGCTTACTGTCACAAGTAGGCTTCAAAGAAGTTACTGTGAAAAGCCCCTAGTCACCACATTCCGGCGCCTGTTTGGGAGGCCGGTACGGGAATTGAACCCGTGCTGCTGACCTTACTCTGCATTACAAGCCAGCTGTTTAGCCCACTATGCTAAACCAGCCCCAGATGACTAAGTACAACTCTTCATAAATTATTTATTCTCCAGGAAATCGGCAGCAATCATAACAATATCCCATTAGCCCTCTATATGTAAAAAGGTAAATGGTTCGAATCAATCATAACTCACCTTTATGACTTCTTAATTATATCATTAGCAGATGCATAGTCTGGATTCCTTAAACTAGTTTCTTTACTAATACTATTACAACAAATATACACCTTGACCCAGGCTTTTAGAAACCTTACTGCAACAGATATAAAATACAGATATAAAAGGGCAGCATGGTGGCACAGTGGTTAGCACTGCTGCCTCACAGCTCCAGGGACCCGGGTTCAATTCTGACTTCAGGTGACTGTGCAGAGTTTGCAATTTCTCTCCCTGTCTGCATGGGTTTCTTCCGGGTGCTCCTGTTTACTCCCACAGTCCAAAGATGTGCAGGTTAGGTGGATTGGCCATGCTAAATTGGCCCTTAGTGTCCAAAAGTTTAGGTGGGGTTACTGGGTTACGGGGATAGGGTGGAGGCATGGGCTTAAGTAGGGTGCTCTTTCCAAGAGTCGGTGCAAACATGATGGACTGAATGGCCTCCTTCTGCACTGTAAATTCTATGAAATACAATATATATATCAATTTCTTACATTCATCAGAGATATATGGAAGATTCTTTGTTCCTGTTTTACAGAGGTCCCCCCCTCATTACTTTTTCTAATATATTAATGACTGTATTGGTGCCATTTCCTACTCTCAACCCAAACTGGAAAATCTCATCAACTTTACTTCCAATTTCCACCTTTCTCTTACTTTGCACTGTTGCGATCCTGGCTCTGGGTCACTGGCAGTGTGGAGTTTGCACATTCTCCCTGTGTTTGCGTGAGTTTCGCCCCCACAACCCAAAGATGTGCAGGGTAAGTGGGTTGGTCACGCTAAATTGCCCCAAAATTGGAAAAAATGAATTGGGTACTCTAAATTTAGTTTTTTTAAACTTTGCACAGTTCAACTCTGACTCTTACCTCTTCTTCGTTGACTTCTCTGTCTCCATTCCTGGGGATAGGCCATTAACTAATATCCACACTAAGCTCTGTAAGCCCGCTGAATCCCACATCTACTCTGACTACACTTCCTGGCACCTTGCTTTCTGAAAGGGTTCCATGCCATTTTCCCCAGTTTCTGTTCCTCAGTTGTATTTGTTCTGAGCAACCTTACATATCAGCACTTAATATGTGTCTTCCTTTTTCATTAACCGAGGGTTCCCTGCTCCCCATTGTGGTTGACAGGGCTCCACACTGACAGTGACCCGAGGCTGGGATCGAACCCAGGTCCTTGGCACTGTGAGGCAGCCGTGCTAACCACTGCGCCACCCTGCCATCCTTAGGAAAATGCAATATTAACATGTGACTTTGTTAAAACTGTCAGGACCCTGAACGAACAATCAACTATTTGCAATTTGTAAAACTGAGGAAATGTTACTGCAGTGATAATGTTAGTGATAACACTGACCAATAGGTATCTTTTATGTTCAAACAAACTAATTTAAACACAGAATTAACCACATTAGCAACAACAAAAAAGCTTTACAGTTGACAGTTCCAACAGTTCAGTAAAAGAGACAACCTTTAACTTACTTCCTAAACCTGTCACTATATTCCAATTAAGCAGACAATGGGCGCGATTCTCCACTCCCACGGCAGTTGGGAGAATCGCCTGAGCCGCCAAAATTTCCGGGGACGCCGGTCCGACGCCCTCCCGCGATTCTCCCAAGCGGCGGGAACGGCCCAGTCGGGTTTCGCGGGCCGCAGGCCGGAGAATCGCCGGAGACACCGAAAATGGCGATTCTCCGGCACCCTCGCTATCCTGAGGCCCGGATGGGCCGAGCGGACAGGCCAAAATGGCGGGTTCCCCCCGGCGCCATCCACACCCGGTCTCTGCAGTCGTGGGCGGTGTGTGAACGCTGGGGGGGGCGGCCTGTGGGGGGGCGAGGGGGGATCCTGCACCGGGCTTTACCTGAAATGTGGGGTGGCCCGCGATCGGTGCACACCGATCGTCGGGCCGTCCTCTCTGAAGGAGGAACTCCTTTCTTCCGCGGCCCCGCAAGATCCGTCCCCCATCTTCTTGCGGGGCGGAATAAGAGAGGACGGCAACCGCGCATGCGCGGGTTGGCGCCGGCCAACCTTCGCATGCGCAGATGACGCCCGTTATGCGGCGCCGGCCGCGTCATCTATGCTGCCCCGCTTTTTCGCGGGCGACAAGGCCTGGCGCGTGTAGATGACGCGGCCCCGATCCTGGCCCATTGTCAGGGCCTGAATCGGTTGGGACCGGGCCGTTCCGCGCCGTCGTGAACCTCGACGGCGTTCACGACGGCGCGACCACTTCGGCGTGGGAGTGGAGAATCGTGCCCATGATATTTCAAATGCCACTTAGGAATGAAGTTAACAACCAGGTTTCTACTTGCTTGGCATGTGCAGAACCTTTAGAGAGGAAACCTTTCAGGTTCACTAGAATTCTAGTGGTGATGTGACTCAGAATTTCATGTCATAATACAAATGCTTATATGCCCCAGGATGTTGGAAAATGAACCAAATAAGGTGTCAGTAAGTGACATTTGTTGGGGAGGGTATTGCACCCCCACACTCTTGGGGAAGAAATATGCCTTCAGCACTCATGGGCGGGATTCTCCGCAAACTGGCGGGGGGGGGCCACTCCGGCGCCGAGGAGCGGCGTGCACCACTCCGGCGTCCGGCCGCCCCGAAAGTGCGGAATCCTCCACACCTTCAAGGGCTAGGCCGGCGCCAGAGTGTTTGGCACTGTGTCAACCGGCGTGGAAGGGCTTGGCGCCATGCCAACCGGCATCGAAGAGCCTCCGCCGGCTGGCGTGAGTTGGCACAAGTGCGGGAGCGCCAGCGTGTGCTGGCGTTATCCCAGCGCAAGCGCAGGGGGGTTCTTCTCTGCACCGGCCATGGCGGAGGTTGACAGCGGCCGGTGCGGAGAGAAAGAGTGCCCCCACGGATCGGTGGGCCCAGATCGCAGGCCAGGCCACCGTGAGGGTACCCCCCCGGGGCCAGATCCCTCCACGCCACCCCCCCTGAGGATTCTGTCGGCCGCCCGTGGAGCCAGGTCCCACCGGTAAGCACCTGTTGTGATTTACGCCGGCGGGACCGGCCAAAAACGGGCGGCCACTCAGCCCATTGTGGGCCGCTCCCCCCACGGTGGGGTGTAGGGCCGAACCTAATGATCGGCGGGGTACTTGCCGGCCCGTCCTGCTCCCCCATTCGGTGGCAACGTGCTCGAACCTAACCGCTATTATATTTTTTATTTGTCACCCGGCTGCTGCAGGATTTGGAGAGATTTTTTTTCCTCGAGTTAACCCAGCACTAGCATAAAAGGCCGGCCTACTGTAGAGCCAGCTAAAAAGGAGAAAGAACCTGGTGAGGTGTAACCAGGCCCTGTGAATAATGCTGTGGCTAAATAAACGTCTTTCTTTGAACTTGGCAGACACCCTTTATTAAATATTGTGTTTCTTTGCAATGCGGATATCTGGTCAACACATTCAGTTGGAAATCCGACTTTAATAGAGTACGTCTTACCTCATCGGAAAGTATGTCCAAGGCTACTGTGACATTGTACACAAAGCTGTGAGGTGAAAAGAGATCCTGCGTAAAAAGTAGTATGACTATTAGTAAAATCATACGGTCGGTGGACATGAAGCACTCGATGGCATATGTTTCCATGAACAATAAGCACACATGGTAAATTTAATTTTACTGACTTAAGTTCAAAACTAAAACTTAGTGCAAATGAGGAAGGTGGGAGAACGGAACCTTTCCTCCACTCCGCATAGGTCAAAAGTGTTTTTCTTTTTGAAATGTAGCTGTTGTTATTTTATAAGCAAGTTCATCAGCAATGGGCTGCCTCAACAAACAGAAATGGAACAAGTGATCAACTAATTGATTTTATCAGTACTGATTACAAGATGAATGTTGACTCGCTGACCGTTTGAAGAGTGCCAAGGGGTATTTTACATCTACCTGATCAGGGCTAGATGGGGTTCTCCCAATCCCTCACCGTAATTATGGTGGAAAATCAGTGGAAGTCCTGGAGTAACCATGGGTGGGATTCCGCCCCCCCCCCACCTCGCAGCCCGTATTGCGGCAGAGGTGGTCCGCCATAGGCTGGCAGCAGGATCTTTATGTCCCACTGCTGTCAGCGGGTTTACCCATTGTTCACACCCTGTGCCAAGGGGTCGCCAACGGCAGGACTAGAAGATCCTGCTGGTGGGAATGACCGGAAATTTTTAATCATATATTAAAAGCTTAATATATGGGAGGAGATGAGGAAACTGGAGATATTCTTCCATGAAAGGCTAGTCTAGATACTAACATCCAAATTAAGAGCAGAAGTGGCCCATTGAGCCCCTCTAGCCTATTTCTGCCATTTGAAAAGATTGAGATTGATCTGATTGTGACCTCCACTCTACTTTCCTATATACCCGCCTAACCTTTGACTCCCTGGTCAATCAACAATCGAACTAACTCTGCATTCCAAAACATGAAATGACCCAGCCTCCACTGCCAATTGGAGAATTCCACAGACTAATCACCCTCGAAGAGAGAAGGAATTCTCCTCATTTCCACCTTAAATGGTTAGACCCGTTATTTTTAAACTGTGTTCCATGGTTCTAGATTCTCCGATAAGGGGAAACATTTTCTCAGCATTCACCTTGTAAGCGAACATTCTCTGCACCGCTTCCAATGCAATTATATCCTTTCTTAATTAAGAGGCCAAACTATACTCCAGATGTAATCTCACCAGAGCACTGTAGCAAAATATGCTTACTTTTATATTCCATTCCCCTTACAATGAATGACAACATTCCAGTTGCTTTTCTAATCACTTGCTGAACTTGCATACTAACTTCTTATGATTCATGTACCAGGGCGGCACGGTGGCACAGTGGTTAGCACAGCTGCCTTACGACACCAGGGATCTGGGTCGGTTTCCGGCCTTGAGTGACTGTCTGTGTGGAGTTTGCATGTTCTCCTCGTGGCTGCGTGGATTTTCTCCGAGTGCTCCGGTTTCCTCCCACAGACCAGTGTGCAGGTTAGGTGGATTGGCCGTGCTAAATTGCCCCAACTTAAATTTTAAACCAATCATGATTCAGAAGCACCCCCATGACCTATGGCGATGAAATGACCCAGCCTCCACTGCCAATTGGAGAATTCCACAGACTAATCACCCTCGAAGAGAGAAGGAATTCTCCTCATTTCCACCTTAAATGGTTAGACCCGTTATTTTTAAACTGTGTTCCATGGTTCTAGATTCTCCGATAAGGGGAAACATTTTCTCAGCATTCACCTTGTCAAGTGCCCTCAAGATCGTATATGTTTGAATGAGAACTCCTCTCATTCTTCTAGACGCCAATGGTTACAGACACAACCTGTCCAATCTTTCCTCATAGAATAAACTCTTCATCTCAGGAATCTGTAAGCGAACATTCTCTGCACCGCTTCCAATGCAATTATATCCTTTCTTAATTAAGAGGCCAAACTATACTCCAGATGTAATCTCACCAGAGCACTGTAGCAAAATATGCTTACTTTTATATTCCATTCCCCTTACAATGAATGACAACATTCCAGTTGCTTTTCTAATCACTTGCTGAACTTGCATACTAACTTCTTATGATTCATGTACCAGGGCGGCACGGTGGCACAGTGGTTAGCACAGCTGCCTTACGACACCAGGGATCTGGGTCGGTTTCCGGCCTTGAGTGACTGTCTGTGTGGAGTTTGCATGTTCTCCTCGTGGCTGCGTGGATTTTCTCCGAGTGCTCCGGTTTCCTCCCACAGACCAGTGTGCAGGTTAGGTGGATTGGCCGTGCTAAATTGCCCCAACTTAAATTTTAAACCAATCATGATTCAGAAGCACCCCCATGACCTATGGCGATTGTGATGTTACACCATGGGAAGTAGGAAACATTATTGCGATCTTAACACTCTCATGCTTTGTCTAACTGAAGCAAAAAATACAGTACGCCCATTTTCAGACTCAATCTATAAGAAAGAAATTCAAATATCATAGCCGACTTCATACAGTAAAGATGAATATCACAATTAACAGAATATATCTGATTAAAATCTGTTCTTAGCATTTTGCCTATGGTCTCTTGAACATTTACTTACAAAACTTGAATTGTTCTAGTTTCACAATGAAACCTCCATACATAGCTTCTGTATGTATATGTATAAGCTGCAAAAACAATTCTTACCTTATCTTTGCAGTAGTCACATAAATCGTTAACTCCAATGAAGACAGTGACTAATTTCCAGTCCTCGGTGAAGTTTATGCCCTAAATTTTAGCAAAATAAGACTCAATATTCTTCACAGTGTTTTTCAACAATATGATCAATAACAACGTAACCCTTACTTTAGACAATGGTGCCCTTCGCTTTTACTACAGTGGATACCAGTAGTGTGAGGTAATGCCACTCTGGCATATTTCCAAAGCTAACACCATTCATGAATGTCCCTATGTTGACCTCTTTGAAAGCCGCCATCAAAATCTCTTTACCCTTCACCTGCATTTTATTTGTCCTGTATACACTGCTTCTGCATTGTATAATTAAAGCATGTCAATCTAAGTTGTGACACTCTTTGGCACTTGTAAAATTCAGAATCTATTTGTGATTATGTAAAAACTCAGCTACCTGCTTGTCCTTTCTAGCGAGCAAGCATCTAGAATTATGACTGTGGATTATTTTCAGGCTTGAATGTGCAAAACCCAGCTCTGTAAAATCTGTATCCAAATATTAAACCCATCACTTCAAGAGCAAGGAAATGTTCTTCTTAAACTGCACCTCATTCCATGCGTCTAGAAGGTCACAGAAGGATATCATCAGTGCCCGCAAGCATTGGTTGGATTTCCAGGGAGCACGGGACTGTGGTTGCCTCTATTAAGGAGTTTGGATAGTGTAAGGATACAGGTTTGATTTAAAATTGACCAAACCCTACCAGCAGGCTTTGCAATGCCAAGAAATCTTTCAAAGTAAAGGCTGATTTTTCACAAATGGACAAGAACTGCTGGACTGTGATGGGGAAAACAAAATAACACATCTGAGGCTTTGACCTGTAAGGTCCACTGTCCTAAAAAGAGAGCCAAACAGAAGGACTGACAACCAACTGACATGAGGACTGACAATCAACAAGGAATAATCATCAAATGGCAATTGCATGTATGGTTATCTCTTGTAACATTATTGGTATCTGGCTAACATTGTGGTGTTTTATAACCAACTTTGTGGTGTGTTGGTTTTGAGCCATTCTGGAAAGTAGAATCAAATATCTGTATGTCATGTATAATTTCTCATAAATTTAGCTATAGCCCTAGGCCTGAGGTCTTGCAATGAGGCTACAAATTCTCTTAATCTACTAGACTACCAAGAGGTTGACAGGCACATAACTATTGCAAGCCATGGCCGGCGCGGAGAAGAAACCCCTGCGCATGCGCAGGAAACACGCCGGCGGTTCTGCACATGTGCCAACTCGTGCCGGCCCACGGTGGCCCTTCGGCACCGATTGGCATGGCGCCAACCCCTCTGGCGCCGGCCTCGCCCCCAGAAGTGCAGAGGATTCCGCAACTTCCGGACGGCCCGGCGCCGGAGGGGTTCGTGCTTAAAAAAAGAATGATTTTGCTTCAATGCAGCCTGTCATGGCTTCAGGAAGAACTCCAGCTTTTTTAAAAGGGAATTGTACTCTGTCCACGGTCTGGGGGAGAAATTCCGCACTTCCGTCACACGGCATCTTAAATAACCGTGTCATCATGTGGACACTCGATCTACGCCTGAGTTGGGTGAAGCATTGTATATGATGCTGAGAGGTTGTGGAGGAGTCCAGGACAAGAGCACAGAATCTCAGAGTAAGGGGTCGCCCATTTAAGACAGAGATGAGAAGGAATTCCTTCTCTGAGAAGATAGTGAATCTGCTGAAATATTTAGTGCAGAGAGCTTTAGAGGCTGTGTCGTTAGGTATGTTCGAGGCCGAGATAGACAAAATTTTACTCAGTAAGGAAATCAAGGATTATGGAGGTATAGTGGGAAAGTGGAGTTGAGGAGCAATTTTTGGGCAGTGCCGACAACGACCCCTCTATTACACAGGACTCTGCCACATTTTCGGGCCACAGCAAGGAATGCCCAACCAAGGCAATTCCTAAAGGCATTTTCTGCACTAACAGGCTCCACTCGCCAGTGCCAGAAGTGACCAAGGCGGCATTTAAAAATGGCGCACCGATCTCTGGACCTCCCTATTGTGGCTTTGAGACCGCTCCAACACCCCAATGTACCAGTTAGGTGGTCCTCGAGCCCCCCGCATTCCACCTCATAAAGGCCCAATCCCTGACACAGGCAAGATGCCACCTGGACACCTTGGCACTCCCAGCCTGGCATCGCCAGGATGACACTGCCAGGGTGCCAGGCTGACAGTGCCATGGTGCCCAGGTGGCATCAGGAGTGCCAGGTTACCACCCTGTCCAGAGCCCAACCACCGGGGGGGGGGGCCATATCGCCTTGGAGACCCTCCAGGTGCCGTTACGCTTGATCCACATTTGTAGAAAGCAGTGCTAAATGACACCCGCTCGGAGTCTCCAAAGCGAGGCCGCTAGGTCCTGCGCTTGGGTAAATCCGGCGCGAACATATTTAAGTGTGCTTAAGTGCACAATTAAATATGCAAATCTGAATCCCTCTCATTGAGGGCGAGAGCCAGATCACGACGTCTCGTGAGATCTCATTGAATCTCACGAGGCGTAATGAGCATCGTGAATCTCGTGAGAGATCTTGCGCAAGATTTACTGACCTTGTCACGTCCTGAGTTGGGCGATATGAGGCGGTAAGATCACACCTGCGGATTATCATATCAAATCAGTCATGATCTCATTGAATGGCAGAGCAGTCTTGATGGGCCAAATGGCCCACTTCTGCTCCTCTGTCTTCTGGTCTTAACCTCTCCAGTCCAAAAATCTATGTTCCGAAACTCGATGAGCGGGATTCTCCATTTCTGAGACGAAGTGTTGACGCTGGCGTGGAATTTGTGGAGGTCCACAGCAACAAAACTGACGCCGAACCTGGACCGATTCCGCTACTATTAAGGGGCTCGCACCGTCGCCACGTGGAACACAATCTATTCCAATGAGAAACGGTGAAGGATTCGCTGGTTTTGTGATTGACACTCAGGAGACTGACAAGCTGCAGCCTCATATACACACTTCACTCCCCACACACACACCATTACAGCCAACAAGATGGCAGAAAGATGCGTGGGCCTGAGGTTCAGCAATGCTGAGCTGGAAACACTCCTGGACCCCGTGGAGAATAGGTGGATGACCCTGTACCTGGCATGGGAAGGAGCCTGCCAGCCGCCGCCATTCGCCATGCCTGGGCACAGGTGGCAGAGGCGGTCAGTGCTGTGGGCAACACCATGCGGACCGGCCAGCAGGGCTGAAAAAAACTGCACAACATCCTCAGGATGGCCAGGGTGAGTAGGCAGCGCTGTGCCCCTGGCACCAACCACGTTTAACACACTTGTAACACTCCTCCCCGCAACCGGAAGGCAGCTGAACCCCCACCCTGCACCACGTGCAGGCACCCATATCCTGGGTGACATGGCCACTGAGGCCACCAGCTACCCATCCCGTTGGCTGCTTACATTGGACTGCCTGACACTGTTGTTTTCTGTTTCCCCACCCCCAGGAAAAGGCACCCACAAACGCCAGGAGTGGGAGAGGACAAGAGGGGGACCGCCAGATCTGCGGCCTCTAACCATGGCAGAGCAAAGGGCCTTGGATGTGATCAGCGGCCCAGAGATAAGGGAAGTCACCCGGGTGGACTTCGGCCGCGGGCGAGCATCCCACTTAGTTGCGGTTCCCCATGATACATGTATCAACTGCCTCCCAACACCACCCCAACACCACACTCTCCTCTGCACCACCCACACATGACACCACGCTCCCCCCGACACTATCTGCTCCAGTCCCTTGGTGGGGGGGGTCACCTCTCATCACCCGCCTCCACCCACCCCCCCCCGGCCCTGGCAGGCCACCTTCCCAGTGTCCAGCCCAGCAGCCCGCAGTCGCGTCTCTCTGTGTCCTACCCCCTCTCGTTCCCTCATCAGCCGCGACACCGGTTTCATGATTTTTAAAAGCACAAGTGAACCGAGCCGTCTGGAACCCGGCCCAGTGGAGGCAGAGAATCGGCGAGCCCCCAGAGAATAACAGGTCGAACCTGCTAATGATATGCAAAAGGTGTTTACTGTACGTGCGTTCCGAAACGCATTGACGCCGCTGACGGAAAAGTGCGATTTGGCGTCAAAACGGTGCCCACCGCGATTTTGGCGTCGGAACCGATTCTCCGTCCAATCAGCATCAGCCATTGGAGAATCCCATCCCATTTGTCTGGAATTTCTTTCAGCACACCCAAGCAATTCAGGGACTGTATTACAGTACGTTGGGAGTGGCAATGTGTAAGTTACGATCTTTATTTCTGCTTTATAACGAGGTATCAATGTTCTGTTTCTCACCCTTGTGGCTATGCATTCCAAACCCATTTTATAATGTAGAAAAATCCACCATCCTTAAATAACTCGGTCCTAGGCATCTTGGACTGAGGAGGTTTCAGTGTAGTGTGATTGAAAATTACTCTTGTTTAGAAAAACATTCAGTCATATTAGTGTTTGGCAAACCATTTCATATCCTTCAATATGACCGTTCTATCTCATTTTTAAGCAGTTAGATCTGTTTCTGTTGTTTGAATCTACATGAACAAAATAATAGATTGTTTATATTTTGTATTGTCTGCAGCTAAAGCAACCGAGATACTTTGATTCAAGCCGAAATATAACACAGCGTCGTGTGGGCTGAGGCCAAGGAGTCAATGAAAGAACAGGATATGTATTCCAGAGCTCTAAAAGTAAAATAGCTACTCTACAATTGCTAGTTGGAAGAGACACAGACTCCTGCCACCCTTTGCACCGATTAATACTTCAGAAGAAGGTGGGCTTCCTGTCAAAACAGATTCATGGGGGTGGTTTAAAGCTGGTTTAAAGCTAAGTCATTGGGCCGCAAACCCACAGAATCAGGTAGGTCGTTGATTTTACACCTCATCAAATATTACTCTCCACACGTTGCACTAAAGAGCACCCACACAGGTAAACAACAGGGTGAGCTTTTAAGCCACATTTGTTCACTTTGTAGCCATCAACAAGGAGGGAGCAAAGGCTGCTGTAAGGCCTTCACCTTCCATGGAGACACCTCAAGGTGATCATCACTGCTTCCTGGGGCTCAGCACTACCTTCCGCTTGGTAGCCCCAGAGACTCAGGTGGAAAGACTGAGAAATCTGACAAGAGCCAGGCCTCAAACCTGCCACTTTTGATTTTCAGGGGAAAATTCCTCCCTTCGAGATAAGTAGAATGACTTTGACGTCCAGGCCAAATACTTGAATAGGAAAGCCAAATTCTGTTGTTCTGGATATCTGAACTAAAACCAGGAAATGTTGGAAATACTCAGCAGCTCTGGCAGCATCTGTGGAGAGAGAGAAACAGAGTTAACGGCTGGGATTTTGTGCCTCTGTTTGCTGCTGCCGTAAATGGAGACAAGGGCGCAAAATCCTTGCCGGTGAAATCTCATGATGCAATCCCCCCACCACCCACCCCCCTCGGCATTGACGTATCGAGGTCCCAGCCATGCTTGAGCGATGCGTAGGTAGGTGGTGCCACCCTCCTTGGTCTGTGGGGTTGGAGCTGAAGTGTTCAGAGGAATAAGAGAATGAGATGGGTTGGACAAGTGTGTCCTGGTTGGAAGACCCCAGGCTATGAACTAGCTGTGCCTCCTCCCTATGGATACTTGAGGGGCCCTGTGTTCCTCCTTAGGTTAGAGGGGCAGCGGGAGTGAGATCAAGAATCCTGCCATCCTCTGGTGCTGGCACTCATGGATGTCCACAGGTACCTTCAACGTGGGGTTGATGCCCTGTACCGTGCTGTGACCATCGCCCACTATGGAGTGGATGGCCTCCACCAAAGTCTCCACTGCGGATGCCACCCTTGCAATGTTGACCTGGCTGCTGCAGAGTGCTTGCACAATTCTCTTGACTACAAGGTGTTGTGACTCCTCCAATCGGCCCTGCAATCCAAGGAGTGAAGCAGACATTCCTTCCTAATGTCCCCAACTCTGCCTTTGGAGCTCCAGCAGCTGATCGATGATTGAGTCCAGAGGCACGTCACCTGACTGGGGCTCTGCAGTGTTGTGGTCTCCAGCAATCCTCCGAGTATCAGATCCGTGGGATGTCCCTCCCTCCGCATGCTGTGGATTAGCAAAAGTGAGGTGCTCACCAGTTAGCGACCCAGAAACCTCTCTACTACTAATTCCCACCGAGGTGTGAGTCTCTGCACTGGCAGATGACAGTTGTGACCCCTCTTCTACGGGCATGTCCAAGAACTCAAGGGAGCTGCTCTCCTTGCTGCTGTCCAATGTCACACCATTGGATGCACCGGGCTACTCCACTGCTCTTCCTGCAAGGGAAGGAAGATGGCATTAGCGCATTGTAAGGGCATAAGGATAGAAGAGAGATTGGCGAGATGAATGATTATCTTGTGGGTCCACACTTTTTCCTCTTGCGCCCATATCGCCCCCAGCATAGGAGCAATCCTCTTCCTCCATGGCAAGGTAAAGGGCTCTCTCCTTAAGTGGGTACATGATTTTAAGTTTGGACATGGTGAGGGGTGTGTGAGTGGGTGTGTGGTGACAGATGAGAAGAGTGCCTTACCCTGCCTGAACAGAGGACGTCATTTTTCCTTTACCTGCACTGGATGCCTATCTTCCTGTGCAGGGAGCTCGTTGCCACTGTCTTCCGTGCGGGGTTGGTCGCTTTGCTGGTCTTCTCTTAGCCTGAGCATGCAGGCTTTCCTTTCTGTCATGCATCGCACCCAGCATTCGGATCAGGGTTCTTTTGGAAAACCTCAGGGAAGCCTTCCTAACAGTTATCCTCTTGTTGAGGAGGCACACCCCTGATTGCAGTAATGATGGCAAGTTGGTCTGCAATGGAGGCAGCGTGATACTCATTCAAAATTTTTTTCCCCCTCCTCAAGTGCCTAAAAATGTGCTGCAGGATTCTGCGTCGGCGGACTCCTTCGCTTCACCAGCAGTGCACCCATGCTCACAGGTTTCCCGACGATGTGCAATTGCCACAATGGGAAACGCCGGCCGGGGTTGTCCAAAACCTCCGCGCCAAAATCGCGCTCAGCGTGGGGGCGGAGAATGGGGCGTCAGACCCCCAATCAGGTCCGACGCCTTCCCGTGATTCTCCACAGACCGGAGAATCGCCGCCAATCGTGCGGGCGACGTGGTGCCGGTCAGGGCCATTGAAAGAGGCCCCTGCGGCGATTCTCCGCCGGTAGCTGGCCGAGTTCCCGCCGGCTTGTTTCTAATATGATTCCACCCAGCGGGCACTCGGAGTGGCGGCTGTCGCGGCCGCCCTGGTGGGCGACGGGGGGATACGTCACCGGGGGGGGGTTCCTCCAGGGCAACCAGGGTTCCGATCAGGGGCCACCGATCGGCGGGCATGCGCGATCTGGGGGGGGGGCTATTTTGTGGGGGCCAGCTTGCTGTGTGGGTCTGCCATGTTGCGCGGGACTGCCGCCACAGGCAGCCACCGCGCACACGCGCGGACCCGCAGCCGGAAGTGCAGGGCCCCGTATCGGCAACCGGAGCTGTGCGGAGCACAACGGCGCCCTGCTGGCCCCCTTCAGGTAAGTGAATCACTGGGTCAAGGGGCCCGTTGACGCCGTTTCAGAGAATCTCTGCCCACATTGGACAGCTGCTAGAACGGAGGATCCCGCTGCCAGCGGGGGCCGTCGCACTGGAAAACGGGCCAACGGCGGGACAGAGAGTCACACCCTAGGGGCGAAAACGGGCCAATGGCGCTGACAGACTACTTGCCTCTTTTCACGGTCAAAGCAACACAGCTAAAATAAAAGGCAAATTCCACCCAATGTTTCAGTTTGATGTCCTTTCATTAGTGTCATGAGAATGTCACTTTAAGAAATGTTTGTCTGCTCATGTTACTGCAGTGATGTCAGAGTGTGGGTGGAGCTGAGCTCTGGCTCTGCTTTTTAGTTTCACTTTGAGAAAAGCTTGGGAGTGTCTGTGTTTTTTTTTGTTTTATTTCAGTGTTGGAGCTGCAGCCAGCCAAAGAATGTGTAATGTTGTTCTCTCTGTCATGTAAAGACTATCTCTTGATCATTTGGTGAATTCAGAGTGATAACTGTTCTCAGTAGTGAATTTAAACCTGATGAGCTTCTGTTAAAAGTTTTTTAAAATTACTTATGGATGTTAAAAGGAAAGCTTAAGGATTACTTAGTGTTGTATTCTTTGGGGGTTGTATTTGAATTGATGGTTGCTAAGATGTCCACTGTATGTTTTAAAAAAGTTAACTTGAGTTCATAGAATAAACATTGTTTTGCTTTAAAAAATACTTTTCAACCTCTGCTGTAGCACAACTGTAGAGTGGGCCATGTGCTCCCCATAACACATTAAAAGTTGTGGGTCAGGTGAACTCCATGAGACACTTTGGGGTTCTCTAAACCCTGGCCCATAACAAATTGGGGGCTCGTCCGGGATAAAAGTCTATCTAATGGATTGGCTGAGTGAACTTAAAGACATTGAGGGGTGAGCATATTGTGGTTGCTTTTCAGGTGTGGTATTTCAGTTTAAGTAGGGAGTGTGTTGTGGACAATGGCTCTTTCAGAGGCTCTGAAGTTTTTGGGGTGGAGACGGTCACACGCAGTACCTTACGGACAGAGACTAAAAGCAGGCTGTTAGATTTGGCAAAAAACATTGCATTTAACATTACCTGACAAAATGTGAAAAGATGAGATAATTATGACGGTGGCTCAGAATTAAAAATTGCCTGAGATACAGTTTGACTCATTGGAAATGGCAAAAATTCAGTTACAAATTAAACAAATGGAACATGAGAAAGAATTAAAGCTGCTTGAATATGAAAGAGATAGAGAGGAAAAAGAAAAAGAGAGAGAGGAAAAGGAAAGAGAGTGGTGGAAAAGAAATGAAAAATTTCAAATGTTTTCACTGCAATAAACTAGGCCATGTAGAGTCACAGTGTTGGTGGTTGAAGAAAGGCACTGGGAAGGCTGATGTGGTGAAACAGGATAAGACAGTGGGGTTCGTTAAAGTGGGAAAGGAAAGCCCAAGTGAAGCGAAGTAGGTGCAAAAGATTGTACAGCCTGACCAAGAGGTAATTGATAAGAAGGTGCCAGATATCTTTAAAGAATTTACTTGTGTGGGCAAAGTTTACTCATGTGTATCAGGAGGAGGAGGTAAAGAAGTCACAATTTTAATAGATACGGGAGCTAGTCAATCTTTAATGGTAAGAGATGAGGAGTTATATAGTTTGGGAAGAATGTTGCCAGAAAAGGTGGTGATATGTGGAATTCAGGGTGAAAGGAGTAGTGTTCCATTATATAAGGTAATGTTGGAAAATCCAGTGAAGAGTGGTGAAGTGGCAGTAGAAGTAATAGATTAACTATCTTGTCCAGGAATACAGTTTATCTGGAGAAATGATATAGCTGGATCGCAGGTGGGAGTGATGCCTACTATGGTTGATAAGCCAGTGGAAAATCAGACAACTGAAGTGTTGAAGGACGAATATCCTGGGATTTTTCCGGATTGTGTAGTAATAAGGTCGCAAAGTCACAGGTTAAGACAAGGGGAGAAATCAAAGAGTGAAGATGAAGTGGAAGTTCAATTATCAGAAACGATTTTTGATCAGATGGTTAAAAAGAACAAGAGCAGGTGGAGGATGAGGCGGATATTTTTAGTTCAGGAAAATTGGCGGAGTTACAACAGAAAGATGTAGAAATAAAACGGATGTATCAGAAAGCGTATATGGTAGAGGAATCTGAGTGTATACCAGAGTGTTATTACCGTAAAAATGATGTCGTGATGAGAAAATGGAGACCTTTACATATGCAGGCGGATGAAAAGTGGGCAGAAGCTCATCAAGTAGTATTGCCGGTAGGAGGTGTATAGGTAGGAGGTATAGAAAGGAGGTGTTGCGAGTTGCACATGAGGTACCAGTGGGAGGTCATTTGGGAATAAGGAAAACTCAAGCTAAACTGCAAAAACATTTTTATTGGCCTGGAATACATAAAGATGTAGTTAAATTTCATCAATCATGTCACACATGTCAAGTGTTAGGGAAACCTCAAGCAGTGATAAAACCAGCGTCCTTATTACCCTTTCCAGCATTTGAGGAACCTTTTACAAGGGTCCTAATTGCTTGCATAGGACCGCTTCCTAAAACAAAAAGTGGGAATCAATACCTTTTGACGATAATGGATGTGTCCATTCCAGTACATAATATTACAGCTAAAAAGATTGTGGAGAAGTTAATCTCTGCTGTACCACACCTGTAGAGTGATCCATGTGCTCCCCATACCACAATCTATTAAAAGTTGTGGGTCAGGTGAACTCCATTATACACTTTGGGCTTCTCTAAACCCTGGCTCATAACATCAGGCTGATGATTGTTGATAATCTGCAGCATTTTCTGGCTTTATTTCAAATCCTTGAATCTTTTGATACTAATTCCAAAGATAAATTAATTTTTGATGTTCTATAGCTGCCTTGAGGCTCAATTAAAATTAATTATTTCCCATCAACTCAACTTACATCTTGTCAAAGATATGAAAATCTGACCAAAATGGCAATTTTTAAACTCATGATTATTTTAGTGTCAGGGAAATTCAACTTGTCTCCATTCGTACTTACAAGAAATCTTTTCATTGTGTCGACCAGACGTCTTGCTTGATTAGGTAACTGGCTAGAGAAAAAGCAATTTTAAAAAAGAGATTATGTATAAAACAAAATCAGGTCAAACTTATACAACTGGCTGAAGTGGTAACACGCTCCCCTCCAAATAGTGAAACATAAAGAAAATTGGTGCAGGAGTAGGCCATTCGGCCCTTCGAGCCTGTACCACCAATCAATGTGATGATGGCTGATCATGCAAATTCAGTATCCCACTCCCTCTTTTGCTCCATGCCCCTTGACCCCTTTAACCGCAAGGGCCACGTCCAGCTCCCTGTTGAATATATCCAACGAACTGGCCCCAACGGCTTTCTGTGGTAGAGAATTCCACAGCTTTAAAACTCTCTGAGAGAAGAACTTTTTCCTCACCTCAGACCTGAATGGCTTACCCCTTATTCTTAGGCTGTGACACTTATTCCTGGACGTCCCCAACATCAGGAGCATTCTTCTCGCATCTAGCCTGTCCAATCCCATCGGGATTTTATATGTTTCTATGGGATCCGCTTTCGTTCTTCTAAACTCCAGTGAGTGAGTACAGGTCAAGTCAATCCAGTCTTTCTTCATATGTCAGTCATACCATCCCGAGAATTAGTCTGGTGAACCTTTGCTGGATACCCTCAATAGCAAGTGATGTGTTGGGTGTTCTGGATCACATACAGGTCACCAACACTTGAAGTAATGCAACACTATTTTATTAAAAGGTTAACTATTTAAACATACTTGAACTGTGGGTAAATACGATACTAGCTTTAACTAAAGACCTTTGCCTTGTCCTAACCAGTTGATGCACTCAGCACATGGTGAATGTCTGTGTTGCAGGCAGTGAGCTCTGTGCTCCTAGCTAGCTGCTACTCGAATGAGCAGGAACTCTGATGCCCCCTGTCTTTATAGTGCGCGTGCTCTCACTGGTGATTGGCTGCGGTGTTGTGTATGTTGATTGGTCCCACTGTGTGTCCATCAGTGTGTGTCTGCACCATGATATACTGGTGTATATTATGACAGCAAGAATGTTGTTCCCCAAACTAGGAGACCAAAACTGCACACAATACTCAAGGTGTGAGAGATAGAAATGCAGGGAAGTCACAAAGACATGCAAGAGCTAATGAGTGATGATAATGTGGGACATTAATCACCTAAATGTCAATTAGGATAATGTTAGAGTCAAGGGAAAGATAGGTAAATAATTCCTGAAATATATTCAGGAGATCCTCCTTGATCACTGTTTTCTCTGTCCAACCAGGAAGGAGGCATTGCTGGATCTGGCACTAGGGAATGAGACAGACAAAGTGTCTGTCGGAGGACACTTCGGTAAGAATGATCAGTACGTCATGGAAAAGAACGAGGAACAACCTAAAATGGAACATTTGAATTAGGAGAAGGCGAACTTCAATGGGATGAGAAGAATAAGATGGATCAAAGTTTGACATGAAAACTGTAATGGAACAATGGGTGATTATAAAGGAAGGAAGAAATATTTCAGGTACAGGCCAAGGACATTCCAACAAGAGAGAAAGGTAGGGAAACTAAAGGCAGGATGATAAGGGGAATGGAGAATATGATTAAACAAATAGAGGGTGTATGGTACATGTCAGGTAAATTCTTAAAGGAAGAACCAGATCAAAATGACAAGGGGAGGAAGGGCGGGGGGGAGGGGTGCAAGTGGGACGAGGGAGGAACTATAGACCGATCCAAAGGGAAATGTATATAGGGTCAATTAAATGAAAGACCAAATAAACCTCTCTGTACAATAAAGTAAATTAGCGCGGGTAAGAAAAATGTGATGTATATATACAATTGTTTATAAATATGAGAAATGCCAATAAAAAGATTTTGTTTTAAATGACAAGTAGAGCGGGAAAGTGGGAGGAATGCAAAGACATGGCCTGTAAACAGTAAGCTGATAATAGAAATGGTATGGGGCCTTCAGGAGCAAAGCTGATATATGCTGAGAGGTGCAGGGTAAGGCCAAAATACATTGAGCACTTTGTATTGTTTCCGAAGGAAGAAAATGCTGACAAAATGTCGGTGGAAGCAGAGATGGCAGAGTAATGGATGGGATGAAAGTTGATAGGCAGGATACACTGGAAAGGCTGGTTACATTAGAGTGTCTAAGTGCCTAGTAGTAACTACAGGATGGTCATTTTAACATCTGTGATGGGTAAGATTTAGGAAACAATAATTAATGGAAAAAATGAAACAGGGACTTGGAAAGCCAGCATGGCCTGTAAAAGACAGATTTTGTTTAACTAATCTAACTACGGAGAAGGTTGATGAAGGGAATGTACAAAGAACAAAGAACAAATAAAATTACAGCACAGAAACAGGCTGTTCCGCCCACCCAGCCTGCGCTGATCCAGATCCTTTATCTAACCCTGTCACCTATTTTCCAAGGATCTACTTCCCTCTGTTCCCCGCCTGTTCATATATCTGTCTAGATGCATCTTAAATGATGCTATCGTGCCCGCCTCTACCACCTCCGCTGGCAAAGCGTTCCAGGCACCCACCACGCTCTGCGTAAAAAGTTTCCATGCACATCTCCCTTAAACTTTCCCCCTCTCACCTTTAAATCGTTACCCCTTGTAATTGACACCCCCACTCTTGGAAAAAGCTTGTTGCTATCCATCCTGTCCATACCTCTCATAATTTTGTAGACCTCAATCAGGTCCCCGCTCAACTTCCGTCTTTCCAACGAAAACAATCCTAATCTACTCAACCTTTCTTCATAGCTAGCACCCTCCATACCAGGCAATATCCTGGTGAACCTCCTCTGCACCCTCTCTAAAGCATCCAAATACTTCTGGTAATGTGGCGACCAGAACTGCACGCAGTATTCCAAATGTGGCTTAACCAAAGTCCTGTACAACTGTAACATGACCTGCCGACTCTTGTACTCAATACCCCGTCCGATGAAGGCAAGCATGCTGTATGCCTTCTTGACCACTCTATCGACCTGCGTTGCCACCTTCAGGGTACAATGGACCTGAACTCCCAGATCTCTCTGGACATCAATTTTCCCCAGGACTCTTCCATTGACCGTATAGTCCGCACTTGAATTAGATCTTCCAAAATGCATCACCTCGCATTTGCCTGGATTGAACTCCATCTGCCATTTCTCTGCCCAACTCTCCAATCTATTTATATTTTGCTGTATTCTCTGACAGTCCTCCTCGCTATCTGCAACTCCACCAATCTTAGTATCACCTGCAAACTTGCTAATCAAACCACCTATACCTTCGTCCAGATCATTTATGTATATCACAAACAACAGTGGTCCGAGCTCAGATCCCTGTGGAACACCACTAGTCACCTTTCTTCATTTTGAGACACTCCCTTCCACCACTACTCTCTGTCTCCTGTTGCCCAGCCAGTTATTTATTCATCTAGCTAGTACACCCTGAACCCCATACGACTTCACTTTTTCCATCAACCTGCCATGGGAAACTTTATCAAACGCCTTACTGAAGTCCTTCCCTCATCAATTAATGTTGTCACTTCCTCAAAGAATTCCATTAGGTTTGTAAGACATGACCTTCCCTGCACAAAACCATGCTGCCTATCACTGATAAGTCTATTTTCTTCCAAATGTGAATAGATCCTATCCCTCAGTATCTTCTCCAACAGTTTGCCTACCACTGACGTCAAGCTCACAGGTCTATAATTCCCTGGATTATCCCTGCTACCCTTCTTAAACAAAGGGACAACATTAGCAATTCTCCAGTCCTCTGGGACCTCACCCGTGCTCAAGGATGCTGCAAAGATATCTGTTAAGGCCACAGCTATTTCTTCCCTCGCTTCCCTCAGTAACCTGGGATAGATCCCATCCGGACCTGGGGACTTGTCCACCTTAATGCCTTTTGGAATACCCAAAACTTCCCCCTTCCTTATGCCAACTTGACCAAGAGTATTTAAACATCCATCCTTAGCCTCAACATCCGTCATGTCCCTCTCCTTGGTGAATACCGATGCAAAGTACTCATTAAGAATCTCACCCATTTCCTCTGACTCCACGCGTAAATTCCCTCTTTTGTCTTTGACAATCCTTTCTCTAGTTACCCTCTTGCTCCTTATATACGAATAAAAGGCTTTGGGATTTTCCTTAACCCTGTTAGCCAAAGATATTTCATGACCTCTTTTAGCCCTCTTTATTGCACGTTTGAGATTTGTCCTACTTTCCCGATATTCCTCCAAGCTTCATCAGATTTAAGTCGCCTAGATCTTATGTATACTTCCTTTTTCATCTTAGCTAGTCTCACAATTCCACCCGTCATCCATGGTTCCCTAATCTTGCCATTTCTATCCCTCATTTTCACAGGGACATGTCTGTCCTGCACTCTAATCAACCTTTCCTTAAAAGACTCCCACATTTCAAATGTGGATTTACCCTTAAACAGCTGCTCCCAATCCACATTCCTTGGCTCCTGCCGAATTTTGTTATACTTGGCCTTTCCCCAATTTAACACTCTTTCTTTAGGACCACTCTCGTCTTTGTCCATGAGTATTCTAAAACTTACGGAATTGTGATCGCTATTCTCAAAGTAATCACCGACTGAAACTTTAACCACCTGGCCGGGATCATTCCCCAATACCAGGTCCAGTATGGCCCCTTCCCGAGTTGGACTATTTACATACTGCTCTAAAAAACGCTCCTGGATGCTCCTTACAAATTCTGCTCCATCTACGCCTCCAACACTTCATGAGTCCCATTCAATGTTGGGGAAGTTAAAATCTCCCATCACGACCACCCTATTGCTCCTACATTTTTCTATAATCTGTCTGCATATTTGTACCTCTACTTCACGCTCGCTTTTGGGAGGCCTGTAGTAAAGTCCCAACAATGTTACTGCACCCTTCCTATTTCTTAGCTCTACCCATATTGCCTCAGTGCTCGAATCCTCCATCGTGCCCTCCTTAATCATAGCTGTGATATCATTTCTGACCAGTAATGCAACTCCTCCACCCCTTTTACCTCCCTCTCTATCCCTCCTGAAGCATCTATACTCTGGGATATTTAGTTGCCAGTCTTGCCCTTCCCTCAACCGAGTCCCCGTAATACCAATAACATCATATTCCCAGGTACTAATCCAAGCCCTAAATTCATGTGGTGGTTGTCATCTCTGTAGATTCTGAGAAAGCATTTGACAAAATAGCTTACGAAAATGGAGGCTCATGGAATAGGAATGTCAGTGTCAAAGTGGATTAAAAATTGGATTAAAGATAAAAAACAACAAGTTGTGGTAAACATTTGTTTTTAAAACTGGAAGATGGTAGTTTGTTGTTTTGATGTTTGTAATGTTATGGGCGAGGCGTTTTCAGAACCCCAAAATGTATTATGGAGTTCAACCAACCTCTCCCTTCAATGGATTGCTGCTTTTCCAGCACACGGCTTGTTCCCCAGGTGTGATATTACAATTATGGACATGTGAGTTTTTAAACACAAACAATGTGTATTCCATGAACTCAACTTAACCCTGTTAAGTAAACATTGGGTCTATTAACACCCCTTACTTCAAAGATAACTCAGAAAATATTGCAACAGTAAATACTTCCTTAAAATGTTCCTCCAAACTTCCAAGAGACTTAACACCTTTAAACAGTATCACATCAGGTTAAAGGATATATATAGTTTCTGTAGAATGGCAGAGATATATTAGCTTGGTTGATTTCAGCTCCAGCACCTTGCTTTTCTTCATGCAGCTCTCTGGAAACCCACAGACACACCCAAACTGCTTTCTCACACCTGGCTTTCTACTTTTTAATCAGCTCGCAGCAAAACAGCCAGGCACTTTTAAACTGTTCTCAGCAAAACCAGCCAGGTTCTTTTTTTTAGCTGCTCTCAGCAAAACCAGCCAGCTTCATTTCAAAACTGAAACTAAAAACCTGCAAAATAGCTGACCTGAGCTCAGCCCCACCCACTCTCTGACATCACTGTTTTCTTGAAGGTACATTGCTTAAACATCCATGTCTTAAAGGTACCCTCACATGACACCTCCCCCCCCCCCAAGACAAAAAGAATAAACCATCATCTTCAAGATGGTTTCATTTTTCACTTTTGCACCATCCACTACGAAATGCACACAGTAAATATACCTTTTCATTTAAAGAAAACAACACACTCAAACAGGTATAATAATAAATTCCATTTTTCTTTGTTCTTCTTCCTCCAACCAAAATCCTTCTCGATTGACAGTCTCTTTGAAAAACGTCTCTGCACGATCCATCCATTCCTCTACTCCTCGGCATTTCTCTTCAGAATCAGATACTTTAGTTCAATCTGACCACAGAGTCCCTTGCAGTTCTCCAATACAGGAGCATTGGAGATCACAGCTTTCAGGCAGTCAAATGCCCGTTGAAAGTCCGCTGTCCATTGAAGTTTTTTAGGTTTCTTTAACAATTCCATCAGTGGAGTAAACACGCCACAAAACCTTTGCAAAACTGTTCGATCAAAGCCATTCATGCTAAGAAATTGCATTATTTCCCTTTGTCTTGAGGATAACGGAAACTACGCAAGGAAAGTGATTCGGGCTTCTCCAAATTCACATTCGGCTAGATTCATCACCAAACCCGCCACCTGAAGTCGATCGAAGAACTCCATATGATGATTTAAATGCTCTTTCCATGTCTGGATGTTGGAAATAAAACCTCCTTTTCCTCTCCTTCCCTTTTAAAGTACCTTTTAAGCATATCCACATGACACACTCGGTGAGTCTTCCTTCTATCTGGTGTTTTTACCACATAATTCACCTCACTTAATTTCCTTTCAATCTGATACAGTTCACAAAACCTAGCTTTTAAAGGCTCACCTACCACTGGTAACAACACTAAAACTTTATCCCCACTGGCAAAACTACGAACTTTGGATTTCTTGTCCGCTACCCGTTTCATCACATTTTGTGCAACTTTCAAATGTTCTCTAGCCAATTCACCTGCTCTATTTAATCGTTCCCTAAAACTTGACACATAATCTAATAGTGTAATTTCCGATTTCTCACCCACCAATTTTTCTATAATGAATTTAAATGGTTCTCTTACTTCATGACCAAAAATTAGTTCAAAAGGACTAAATTTGGTAGACTCATTAGGTGCATCCCTAATTGCAAACAATACGAATGGGATTCCTTTATCCCAATCCTCTGGATAATCTTGACAATATGTCCTCAACATTGTCTTTAATGTGTGATGCCACCTTTCTAATGCTCTCTGCATTTCTGGATGGAACGCAGTTGATTTAAATTGTTTTATTCCTAAACTATCCATAACTTCTTTGAACAACTTTGAAGTAAAATTCGTTCCTTGATCCGATTGAATTTCTGTGGGTAGTCCATATCTAGGAAAGAATTTTAGTAACTCCTCCACAATTCTTTTAGCTGTAATATTACGTACTGGAATGGCCTCTGGAAACCGAGTAGACACATCCATGACAGTCAAAAGATATTGATTCCCACTTTTTGTTTTAGGAAGCGGTCCTACACAATCGATTAGGACCCTTGTAAAAGGTTCCTCCAATGCTGGAATGGGTATTAAGGGCGCTGGTTTTATCACTGCTTGAGGTTTCCCTATCACTTGACATGTGTGACATGATTGACAAATTTTAACTACATCTTTATGTAGTCCAGGCCAATAAAAATGTTTCTGGATTTTAGCTTGAGTTTTCCTTATTCCCAAATGACCTCCCACTGGTACCTCATGTGCAACTTGCAACACCTCCTTTCTATACCCTACCGGCAATACTACTTGATGAACTTCTGCCCACTTTTCATCCGCCTGCATATGTACAGGTCTCCATTTTCTCATCAAGACATCATTTTTACGATAATAACACTATGGTATACTCTCAGATTCCTCTTCCGTATATGCTTTCTGATATATCCATTTTATTTCTACATCTTTCTGTTGTAACTCCGGCAATTTTCCTGAACTAAAAATATCCACCTCATCCTCCACCTGTTCTTGTTCTTTTTCAACCATCTGATCAAAAATCATTTCTGATAATTGCACTTCAACTTCATCTTCACTCTTTGATTTCTCCTCTTGTCTTAACCTGTGACTTTGCGACCTTGTTACTACAGAATCTGGAAAAATCCCAGGATATTCGTCCTTCAACACTTCAGTTGACTGATTTTCCACTGGCTTATCAACCACAGTAGGCATCACTCCCACCTGCGATCCAGCTATATCATTACCCAAGATAAACTGTATTCCTGGACAAGATAGTTTATCTATTACTCCTACTACCACTTCACCACTCTTCACTGGACTTTCCAACCTTACCTTATATAATGGAACGCTACTCCTCTCACCCTGAATTCCACATATCACCACCTTTTCTGGCAACATTCTTCCCAAACTACATAATTCCTCATCTCTTACCATTAAAGGTTGACTAGCCCCTGTATCTCTTAAAATTGTGACTTCTTTACCTGCTCCTCCTGATACACATGAGTAAACTTTACCCACACAAGTAAATTTTTTAAAGACATTTGGCACCTGCTTAACAATTACCTCTTGAACAGGTTGTACAATCGTTTGCACCTCCTTCGCTTCCCTTGGGCCTTCCTTTACCACTCTAACAAACCCCACTGTCTTATCCTGTTTTACCACTTCAGCCTTCCCAGTGATTTTCTTCAACCACCAACACTGTGACTTTACATGGCCTAGTTTATTACAGTGAAAACTTTTCATTTCTTTTCCACCCTCCTGGATTTATTTTTTAATCTGAGGTACACTCTCTTTATTGTCTCCCATCAGATCACCTTTACCTTGACCACTTGAGTAATTCTCATGTCCCCAGTTTCTATCCCTCACCGGCTGAAACTGATGTCGGAAACCAATCTTTGATTTATGAACTAATTCATAATCATCTGCCATTTCCGCTGCTAATCTCGCAGTTTTAACCCTCTGTTCTTCCACATGAGTTCTCACTACATCAGGAATAGAATTTTTAAACTCCTCCAAAAGTATAATTTCTCTGAGAGCTTCATAATTTGGTCTATTTTCAAAGCCCTTATCCACCTATCAAAATTACTCTGTTTGAGCCTTTGAAACTCCATGTATGTTTGACTAAATTCTTTCCTTAAATTTCTAAACCTTTGTCTGTAAGCTTCAGAAACTAGCTCATATGCACTTAAGATGGATTTCTTCACCTCCTCATACGTTCCAGATACCTCCTCCGGTAGTGATGCAAACACTTCACTAGCTCTACCTACCAGCTTTGTTTGAATCAGTAATACCCCCATGTCTTGTGGCCATTTCATTTGTTTAGCTACCTTCTCAAATGAAATGAAAAAGGCTTCCACTTATCTTCTCGTCAAACCTTGGCAATGCTTGGACGTATTTAAATAGATTCTCACCACGTCTTCGACTATGACGCTCTTTATCACTATCCTCACCACTATCATCCAACTGTACGTTTCCCTTTACGTCTGCCAATTTTAACTGATTGTCATTTTTCATGGCCATTTTCTGAAGTTCAAACTCCATCTCTTTATCTTTTTCCCTGATCTGTATCTCTCTTTCTTTTTCTTTTTGTTCTGCTAGGGCTATTCATTCTTTTCTCCTTTCTTCTCTCTCCTTTTCTTTTTCCTCTCTCTGTCTTTCTTTTTCCTCTCTCTGTCTTTTTCTTTCTTTTTATTCTCTCTCACTCTCGTATGCCAGCCGCTTTAATTCTTTCTCATGTTCCGTTTGTTTAATTTGCAACTGAATTTTTGCCATTTCCAATGAGTCACATTCTATCTCAGGCAACTTTAAATGCTTAGCCACCGCCATAATTACCTCATCTTTTCGCATTTTGTCAGGTAATGTTAACTGCAATGTTCTTGCCAAATCTAATAGTCTGCTTTTTGTTTCTGTCCGTGATGTACTACGTGTGACATTCTCCAGCCCCAAAAACTTCTGAGCCTCTGAAAGAGCCATTGCTCACAACAGTCTCCCCACTTAAACTAAAATACCACACCGGAAAAGCAACAATCCTTCACTGTCTTTAAGTTCACAAAAGCCAATTCAATAGATAGACTTTTAACCCGGACGAGCCCCCAATTGTTATGGGTGAGGCATTTTCAGAACCCCAAAATGTATCATGGAGTTCAACCAACCTCTCCCTTTAATGGATTTGTTGCTTTTCCTAGGTGTGGATTACAATTATGGACACGTGGGTTTTTAAACACAAAACACTGTTTATTCCATGAACTCAACTTAACATCTTAAATAAACATTGAATCTCTTAACACCCCTTACTTCAAAGATAACTCAGAAAATATTGCAACAGTAAATACTTCCTTAAAATGTTCCTCCAAACTTCCAAGAGACTTAACACCTTTAAACAGTATCACATCAGGTTAAAGGATATATATATAGTTTCTGTAGAATGGCAGAGATATATTAGCTTGGTTGATTTCAGCTCCAGCACCTTGCTTTTCTTCATGCAGCTCTCTGGAAACCCACAGACGCACCCAAACTGCTTTCTCAAACCTGGCTTCCTACTTTTTAATCAGCTCACAGCAAACCAGCCAGGCACTTTTAAACTGCTCTCAGCAAAACCAGCCAGGTTCTTCTCCAAACTGAAACTAAAAACCTGCAAAATGGCTGACCTGAGCTCAGCCCCACCCACTCTCTGACATCACTCTTTTCTTAAAGGTACATTGCTTAAACATCCATGTCTTAAAGGTACCCTCACATGACAGTAAATTACTTGAAAATTGAAATATAGAGTAAAACATCCAAATTTGCCAATTACACCAAAGCTGTAGGCATGGAAAACAATGCGGATAATACTAATTGATAAAAACAGGATAATGATTGACTCGCAGAATGAGTAGACACGTGGCAGACGGAATTTAATAGGCAAAAGTGTGAGGTGATGCAGTTTGGCAGAAAGGATAGGGAAAAACAGTACAGGTCAAATAACACAGTTCCAAAGAAAGTGCAGTGACAGAGGGGTGCGTGGCACAGATCTTTGGGGTGGCAGGACAGGTTGGCAGAGTAATTTGCAAAGCGTATGTGACCTTGGACTTCATAAATATTGGTACGGAGCACAGAATCAGTTGACAGCTATAGTTAGGCCACAACTAGAGTATTGCGCCCAGTTCTGGTCACCACAATTTAGGAAGGGTGTAAGAATCCTTGAGGGAATGCAGAGGAGATTTACCAGGATGATTTGAAGCATGAGGGGACTTGGCTATACAGTTAGGTTGGAGAACCTGAGGTTGTTCCCCTTAGAATCAAGGGGATTGAGGAGAGGTTTGATAGAGGTGCACACAATTATCATAGAATCATAGAATCCCTGAAGTACAGAAGGAGGCCATTTGGCCCAGTGAGTTTGCACCGACCCTCCGAAAGATCACCCTACCTAGGCCCAATCCCCCTCCTTATCCTTGTAACCCCACCTAACCTTTGGACACAAAGGGACATGGTCAATCCACCTAACCTTCGCAACATTGGACTGTGGGAGGAAACAGGAGCACCCGGAGGAAGCCCACGCAGAAATGGGGAAAAGGTGCAAACTCCACACAGTCACCCAAAGCCAGAACTGAACCCGGGTTCCTGGTGATGTGAGGCAACAGTGCTAACCACTGTTCCACTGTGCCACCCGAAGACAGGTTTAGATAAAGTAGACAAAGAAAATCTGTGCCCATTAACTAGGAAATGCAGATTTAAGGTTTTGGGCAAGGGATACAGGAGAGAAGAATTTTTTTATGCAGTGTGTGGTGATGGCCTAGAATTGACTACCTACCTACAGGAATGGTGGAGACGGAGATCATCAATGGTTTCAAGAGGCAATTTAACAGACACTTGAGGGTAATAAAGGTGCAATACTACTGGGATAGAGCGGGGAGTGGGACTAACTGGATTTCTCCACAGAGAGCTGGTGTGGACTCGATGGGCTGAATGGTTTTGGGGCCAAACTCCACTCTAGTGGGTACATTTTGACTTTGTAGTGGTTGATAGTGAATTGATGGGCAGTTTTATATCATATCCAATTTATAATTCTATCAAAATCAATGCAAATACAAAGCAGAAGATTCACTGTCACAGAGTTTTATGCAATCACACCAGGCCAAGATCCAACCCGACTTCAGAAAATAATCTAGGTGCCCAATCCTACTGAAAACTATTTCATCAGTCACTTGTCCCATAACAGACTTCACTGTAGGTGAACTGGCCATTCCATTTAGCCAACTAAAGACATGGCTGGACTACAATAGTGATTTGAAACACTTTGAGTATGTGGAATGTGTGCAAAAGGAGAGATTGAGAGGGGTGGACACGAAAGCTTTTAAAACAACTCCTTAAGCCCAGTTTTTTTTTAATAAACATTTTATTGAGGTAATTTTGGTATTATAGCAACAACAAAATAAACAATGTACATGAAACATAGTGCAAAAGCCGTCTTCCTCCCTTGTAGGTCCCACCTTTATTAAACCCCTACTCTAAGCTAAACTAACCCCCCCCCCTTCTGCTGACGATTAATTTTCCGCGAAGAAATCGACGAACAGTTGCCACCCCCGGACGCACCCTAACAGTGACCCTCTCAAGGCGAACTTGATTTCCACTAAACAGAGAAAGCTAGCCATGTCCGATAGCCAGGTCTCAGACTTTGGGGGCTTTGAGTCTCTCCAAGCTAATAGTATCCGTCTCCGGGCTACCAGGGAAGCAAAGGCCAGAACGTCTGCCTCTTTCTCCTCCTGGATACCCGGATCTTCCGACACCCCGAAAATCGGCACCTCTGGACTCAGTGCCACCCTTGTTTTTAACACCGTGGACATGACACCTGCAAACCCCTGCCAAAATCCCCTAAGCTTCGGACATGCCCAGAACATGTGGACATGGTTCGCTGGTCCTTCCGCACATTTTGCACACCTGTCTTCCACCCCAAAAATCTGCTCATCCAGGCCACTGTCATGTGAGCCCGATGAACAACCTTGAATTGTATCAGGCTGAGCCTGGCACATGTTGCGGACGCGTTGACTGTACTCAACGCGTCTGCCCATAGACCATCCTCTATCTCTCCTCCCAGCTCCTCCTCCCACTTGCGCTTCAGCTCCTCAGTCTGCATCTCCTCTGACCCCATAAGTTCCTTGTAAATGTCAGAGATGCTCCCTTCTCCTACCCACCCTCTGGAAACTACCCTGTCCTGAATCCCCCTTAGCGGTAGGAGCGGAAAGATTGACACCTGTATACGTAGGAAGTCCCGCACCTCCAGATACCTGAATTCATTTCCCCTCGCCAACCCAAACTTCCCCTCCAGCGCCCTCATACTCAGAAAACTCCCCTCTAGAAACATATCCCCCATCCTCTCAATCCATGCTCTCCGCCATATCCGGAACCTCCCATCCATACTTCCCGTGGCAAACCGGTGATTATTACAGATCGGGGACCAGATCGATGCTCCCTCTGCTCCCACATGTCTCCTCCATTGCCCCCAGACTCTCAGGGCCGCCACCAGCACGGGGCTAGTGGAGTTCCATGCCGGCGGGAACGGCAGAGTCGCAGTTACCAACGCCCCCAGACTGCTGATCCTTGCATGAAGCCGCCTCCAGACGCTCCCATGCCAACCCCTCCCCCACCACCCACTTCCTGATCATGGCTATATTCGCTGCCCAGTAATAGTTACTAAAATTTGGCAGTGCCAGCCCGCCCTCTACTCGACTCCACTCAAGCATTACCTTCCTTACTCGCGGGGTCTTGCCCGCCCAAACGAAGCCAGTGATCATTTTGTTGAACCGTTTAAAAAAGGTCCGCGGAATAAAGGGGGAGAGACATTGAAACACGAACAGGAATCTCAGGAGGACCGTCATCTTCACCGTCTGCACCCTCCCAGCGAGTGACAACGGAAGCGCGTCCCACCTCCGAAAATCGTCCTTCATTTGGTCTACTAGTCGGGCCAGATTTAATTTATGCAGCCGGTCCCATTCCAGCGTCACTTGAATGTCTAGGTACCTAAATCTTCCCCCGACTAATCCAAACGGCAGCTCCCCCAATCGCCGCTCCTGTCCCCTCGCCTTGACTGCAAACATCTCACTTTTCCCCATATTTAGCTTATACCCCGAAAACCGGCCAATTTCCCAATAGAATCCTCATGATTTCTTCCATCCCTGCTATTGGGTCCGATACATACAGAAGCAGGTCGTCTGCATAGAGCGAGACTCTGTGCTCATCCCCCCCCCCCCCCCCCCCCCAGGCCAGCCCCTTCCAGCTCTCAGAGCAATTGCCAATGCCTCTATAGCTCACGCGAACAACAGTGGGGAGAGGGGTCATCTCTGTCTAGTCCCCCGGTGCAGTCTAAAATAGTCCGATGTTGTCCTATTCGTCCTATTGCCACAGGAGCCTGGTACAGCAACCTGACCCAGTCAATCAAGCCCCGCCCAAATCCGAACTGTCCCAGCACCTCCCACAGATAATCCCATTCTACCCGATCCAAAGCCTTTTCTGCATCCATTGCGATCACTACCTCCACCTCCCTACCTTCCAGGGGCATCATGATCACATTTAACAACCTTCTTACATTGGCCACCAACTGCCTACCCTTAACAAACCCAGTCTGGTCCTCCCCAATAACGTCATGAACACAATCCTTAATCCTGGAGGACAGAATTTTGGCCAGCAATTTGGCATCCACATTCAACAGGGATATCGGCCTCTAGGACCCACACAGCTCCGGGTTCTTGTCCCGCTTCAGAATCAGCGAAATTGTGGCCTGCGACATCGTCGGGGGCAGCACCCATCTTTCCCTTGTCTCACTGAACATCCTCATCAACACCGGCCCAAATATCCCAGAGAACCTTTTGTAAAACTCCATTGGGTACCCGTCCGGCTCCGGGGCTTTACCCGACTGCATGGCCTTCAGACGCTCCACTATCTCTTCCAACCCGATCGGAGCCCCCAGTCCCTCTACCAGCCCCCCGTCCACCTTTGGGAAATTCAGCCTCTCCAAGAAGTGCCTCATCCCCACCGGCCCCGTTGGGGGTTCCGACCTATACAGCCTACTGGAGAAATCTCTAAACGCCTTATTCACCCCTGCTGAATCTCCGGCCAGGTTCCCATCGCCGTCAGTTACTTTCCTTATCTCCCTAGCTGCCTCCCTCTTTCTAAGCTGCTGTGCAAGCATTCTGCTGGCCTTCTCTCCATATCATAGATCGCCCCCCTCGCCTTTCTCAACTGCTCCACTGCCCTCCCTATGGTTAACAAGCCGAACTCCGCCTGTAGCCTCCGCCGTTCCTTTAAAAGCCCTGCGTCTGGGGTCTTTGCATACCTCCCATCGATTTAAACATAGAACATAGAACATAGAAAATACAGCACAGAACAGGCCCTTCGGCCCACGATGTTGTGCCGAACCTTTGTCCGAGATTAATCATAGATTATCATTGAATCTACAGTGCAGAAGGAGGCCATTCGGCCCCCTGAGTCTGCACCAGCTCTTGGAAAGAGCACCCTACCCAAACTCAACACCTCCACCCAACACCAAGGGCAATTTGGACATTAAGGGCAATTTATCATTGGCCAATTCACCTAACCCGCACATCTTTGGACTGTGGGAGGAAACCGGAGCACCCGGAGGAAACCCACGCAGACACGGGGAGGACGTGCAGACTCCGCACAGACAATGACCCAAGCCGAAATCGAACCAGGGACCATGGATCTGTGAAGCAATTGTGCTATCCACAATGCTACCGTGCTGCCCTTAAGAACAAATAAATCTACACTATATAATTTTCCCGTAATCCATGTACCTATCCAACAGCTGCTTGAAGGTCACTAATGTTTCCGACTCAACTACTTCCACAGGCAGTGCATTCCATGCCCCCACTACTCTCTGGGTAAAGAACCTACCTCTGATATCCCTCCTATATCTTCCACCTTTCACCTTAAATTTATGTCCCCTTGTAATGGTGTGTTCCAGTAGTATCTCCTTTACCAGTCGGTCCATCTCTGCCCTGTCCACCTTCCCCCTATAGGCCCGTATCGAGATCAGCTCCCCTCTGACCACTGCCTTTAGTGCTTCCCAGACCACCGCTGCTGAAATTTCCCCCGTGTCGTTGACCTGCAGGTAGTTCTGAATATATTTCCTCAGTCGCTCACACATCCCTTCGTCAGCCAAAAGTCCCACATCTAACCTCCAGTGCGGGCGTTGGTTACTGTCTTTACTAACCTGCAGGTCAACCCAGTGCGGAGCATGGTCTGAGATTGTGATCGCCGAGTATCCCCTGTCCCCCACCCCTGCCAGTAAGGCCCTGCTCAAAATAAAGAAATCAATTCGGGAGTACACTTTATGCACGCGTGAGTAGAAGGAGAACTCCTTCACCCTCGGCTCCCAGACCTCCATGGATCCACCCCCCCATCTGCTCTACGAAACCTTTTAGTTCCTTTGCCATTGCTGGCACCCTGCCCGTTTTCGAGCTTGACCGGTCCAAGCCGGGGTCAATAACTGTGTTGAAGTCCCCTCCCATGACCAACCAGTGCGAATCCAGGTCCGGTATCTTCCCCAGCATCCTCTTTATAAACTCCACATCATCCCAATTTGGCGCATACACATTTACAAATACCATCTGCACCCCCTCCAGTTTCCCACTGACCATAATGTACCGACCTCCCACATCCGAGACTATTCTACCCGTCTCAAACACCACCCGCTTATTGATCAGGATCGCGACCCTTCTCGTCTTTGAATCCAGTCCCGAGTGAAAGACCTGACTGACCCAACCTTTCCTCAATCTAATCTGGTCAGTTACTCTAAGGTGCGGCTCCTGCAACATTACCACGTCTGCCTTCAGTCCCCTAAGATGCGTGAACACAAGTGCCCTCTTCACCGGTCCATTTAACCCTCAAACATTCCAGGTGATCAGCCTAGTTGGGGGGCTCATTGCCCCCCCTTCGCCGATCAGCCATCCCCTTTATTGGGCCCGCCTCAAGCCCATGCTCCGCGCCTTCACCGGTCTGCCCCTAAGCAGCCTCTACCCCCAACCTCCTCTCTGTCCCTTAGCCCAAACCCCTCCCTCGTCAGCCAACCCCTTTACTAAACCGAACATATGTACACCCCCCACTGCGCTTCCGTGAGCTAGCCTGCCCAGCTAGCTTGGTGGCCCCATCCCTGGCGCCGGGTCGTCTCCCACCTATTGTTCCCTCCCCACCACTCATACAAACATACTCCAACATCAAACAATCCCCACACAATTGCCCGACAGAGAAACACCAAAATCTAAACAAGCACACCTCCATCCCCCAACAGTGCAAATGAAAACCTTAACTCACTCAGCTCTATCGCTGGTCTCAAATTAATGCAAACGGCATTAGAAACAGCTTCCACAAAACAAAAAATGAAAATCTTTTTTTTAAAAAACAGGAAAAAAAAATGCATGAACGTTGCAGCAAAGTTCAAAAGTTCTCAGTCCACCACCAGTCCTTTCCTTTTCGCAAAGTCCATCGCGTCCTCAGGTGACTCGAAATAACAGTGCTGTTCCTCGTGCGTGACCCAGAGACGGGCCGGATAGAACAGTCCGAACTTCACCTTTTTCTTAAAAAGGATCAACCTAATCTGGTTGAAGCCTGCTCTTCTCCTGGCTTCCTCCACACTCAGGTCTTGGTAAACCCGCAGGATACTGTTGTCCCACTTACAGCTCTGTGTCTGCTTGGCCCACTGTAGAATGCGCTCCTTATCCAAGTTCCTGTGGAATCTCACCACCATTGCCCTCAAGGGGTCTCCCATTCGCGGCTTCCTCGCGAGTGCTCTGTGAGCCCTGTCCACTTCCAAGGGCCGGGAGAATGCCCCATCCCCCAGCAGCTTTTCAAACATGTCTGCGATGTATGCCCCAGCGTCCGCTCCTTCGGACCCCTCTGGGAGCCCAACGATTCTCAAGTTCTGCCGGCGGGACCTATTCTCTAGGGTCTCCACCTTCTCCAGGAGCTTCTTCTGCTGGTCTCTCAGCATCCCCACCTCCAACTCCACCGCAGTTTGATGTTCCTCCTGCTCAGCCAGCGCTTTCTCTACTTTCTGGATCGCCCGATCTTGGGCGTCCAATCTAAGCTCCAGCCGCTCAATTGACTCTTTTATCGGGTCCAAGCAGTCCCGTTTCTGCTTCGCAAAGCCCTCCTGAATAACTTGCATCAGCTGCTCCGTTGACCGCTGGGTTGACAAGCCAGAGGTCCGGTCTTCCGCCATGCTGTCTCCCGCTGCAGCTTCAGCCCAAGCGTTCTCTGTCTTTCTGTTTCTGCCTTTACGAGCACTTCTAATCCTTCTCTCCATGCACCGATGTGGGAATTCAGTGCACACTTGCCTCTGTCATCAGTTTTACAATTCAAGTCCAGTAGAAAATCAGGGGAAAAGGTGCAAAAGCCCGACCCGAGCGGGAGCCACCAAATGTGCAACTTACTCCTTCATAGCCGCCACCGGGAGTCCTCCTTAAGCCCAGTTGACCAAACATTTGGCTCAAACCCAAATGGATGATCCTTTAAAACAAAGATGAGGAGAAATTTCTCCAGCCAGAGGGTGGTGAATCTGTGGAACTCTTTGCTGCAGAAGGCTGTGGAGGCCAAATCACTGAGTGTCTTTAAGACAGAGATAGATAGGTTCTTGATTAATAAGGGGATCAGAGGTTATGGGGAGAAGGGAGGAAAATGAGGATGGGAAGCATATCAGCCATGATCGAATGGCAGAGCAGACTCGATGGGCCAAATGGCCTAATTCTGCTCCCATATCTTCTAGTTTTATGGTTTCAGCAGTAGATGGCTGAGGCAGGTACACATAGATGGAACTACTCACAGGTGACACCACTTTACACTTGGATGGCTATGATGATACCACTGATTATTTCTCTACGATTTCATGTTACTTACTGTGTGTTAGCTCCAGTCACTGCAAAGTTAAATCCCGTCTGCTCTAGAGTTGGTGGTATTTGATGGAAGGTTTTCCTTTTGGAATAACCAGTGATGTTGGGATTGAAGAGTTTCAAGATATCTGGAAATGTAAAAAATTCCAAGCTTACTTTCTGTCAAACGAAGATAGAAAATCTCTGTACATGGAGGCAGATTCTTGTCTATTCAAAACAATGCACTATAAGAATATGCGAACAACAAATATTGTACATTTTTTTTAAAGCACATAGTTCATTACATCAAATGTATCAATTAACTCTTTCAGTGCCAAGCTGTTAAGGTTCTTGCTCCAATTTCTTATTCTCATTCTCTCTGAAAAAGGACCTCTTCCTTAGGCAAACCTTAATTTCCTATAATCAGAGGCTTACCATATACAATACATGCAGTTGGAATATTGCTTGCTGCAGGATAAACACACTTTGCCTTCCACGTGGGCTAGTTACTGCATAGTTTTCAAGATTCCACCATATACGACACAGTCCAGGAGATGGATAATATTAACCATGCCGGACTCCTTCTGTAACAGGCCAATCTAGTAAATAGGTTCAGTTATGAGTTACTTACAGAATCAACCAGTATGCAAGATAGCAAATAGGTCAAAACTGAAGGAGAAACCTGCATGTAACTTTCAGTGACTTTCAAAGCAAATGAGCAAGCAAGCTTCTTTGCATTCTGCCCTCAGGTCTTGACATGAACTCTTTCTCAGGAGAAAATGGCAATCTTGTTCCTCTGGCTACCTATACCCTTACATATCCCAGCTAATAAGCATGCATCCCTCCAAGACAAACAAAATCCCAACATGCGAAACATACTATTTGTGACACCTGCTGATCAAGTGAAGGCCAGGCACTGGCTTGGAAGGTCTGTTAGACTGTGGTGAACCACTGTTATTGTAGTTCCACTGCTGTTCCACTGTTACTTACAGCGCTGTATATATTCTCTGTTACTGTTTGTTCCATTGTTACTCACTGTTTACATATTGTTGTTCTTCCGTGGCTCCGCCCCACTGGCTGTTGTATATAGTTGACTGATCTGTAGCCCTGTCTCCAGTCTGGGTTCAGCAGCAGACAGGCTACACCTTAGAGTATTAAAACCATTACTTTGTTTCCTACAACTTGCCTCGTGTGTAATTGATGGTGCATCATAGACAAAGATGATCAGATGAGCAATTTTGATGATTCCCTCCAGACACAAAGCCATGAAGGGGACCAGCTTTGGGCAATAATGAGGCACATTTCGACATTTGATAGTGCAGCACCATTCTAACCCACAATGGACTTTAGAAAATTCTGTTCTCTTTGGTTCAGGCCGATTGTTCAAATGTGATCATTTTTTTGTGACCAGAAACAAGCAGCCTTCTCCCTAATTTGCAATCAGAATATTAGCAATGCAAAAGACTTTGTACTTTTCAATCAGCTATTGTGCCAGGGCTGGAGATGCCATGGGCTGAATTTTCAATGGCAGGAGGGGGTGAACAGGGTGTGGGAGTGCTGCGAAAATTGCATTCCTGGAAGGCGCCACTGGATTCCTCTGGCAATTGGTGCGTGGCGCAGTATAGGAATCCAAAAATTATTACTTATGAAGTCTTGTTATTTAATTTGGACCGAGCTCCACAAACTCTCTTCGCAGAACATCATTCATGTTCCTATGTTGACCATGACACCTGGATCCTTCCCCTCAAACTTCAATTTCTTCTCCAGCCTCCAGGCAGGCATTATAACTTTTGAAACTCTTCATTGCAACCACAGAGAACAGCCTCCTGAAACAAAGGTCTGGGCAGCACGGTAGCATTGTGGATAGCACAATTGCTTCACAGCTCCAGGGACCCAGGTTCGATTCCGGCTTGGGTCACTGGCTGTGCGGAGTCTGCACATCCTCCCCGTGTGTGCGTGGGTTTCCTCCCACAGTCCAAAGATGTGCAGGTTAGGTGGATTGGCCATGATAAATTGCCCTTAAGTGTCCAACATTGCCCTTGGTGTTGGGTGGGGTTACTGGGTCATGGGGATATGGTGGAGGTGTGAGATCGGGTAGGGTGCTCTTTCCAGGAGCCGGTGCAGACTCGATGGGCCGAATGGCCTCCTTCTGCACTGTAAATTCTATGATTCTATGATTTCCACAGAGTTGGGATGAATTGGGAGCCCTTTGAAAATGGCAGGCGAGCCCTGATTCTGGGATTCCCAACCTATTTCCTGAGCTGTGTAATTTTTAGGAGGGCCTTTAAAGGATGCAGGCCGGTTCCCTGTCAGAAGCTCACATCTGGCACCCGTGACCTGGCCGCGTCCATTGCGGAGATTGGTATCTCTCATTTACCGGCAACTTCCATGGAGTTGGGCCAGGTTTTTAAAGTGTCACGGTTCACGGCCCCTCAGAAGAGTCGTGAACCGGAGTCTGCGTGAGAGGACCTTCTAAACGGTAAGTTAAAAAGTTCCTCCTCATGGTCCCAATGCCAAGTTATGCCCCTCGCCCATCCCCCATGTTCCTTCATGACCCCCATGCCAAACTCTGCCCTTCCACCTCAGATCCCTCCCAGGCTATGCAAGTTTCAGGAGTGTCTTTAAAGCGTGCAGTCTGGTTTCTGTCAAAAGGACTGCAAGACTTGGTTAAGAGCCTCGACAGCTATTAGAATACAAGAACACCTGCACCCCAGAGGAAACATTGCTTGACTGACAGCTCACACTCTCTGATCTTTGCGTTCAATTTCAAAATGTTTGTTCACAAGCTCAGTGGCTACAAGGGTTCATGGTTTGTGGTTTTGGAAATTTCAAAGGGCCTGGATGATTGACACATTTATTATCTTGCAGCATAGACATTCTTTCCACTTGTTCTAATCCTCTACCACCTTCCTCCTGTCTCCATATATCGATCTCTCTTCATCTAGACTCATCTTTCAGCTGTTTTATTTTATTCTATCCTCTCTTTGTGTTTCTCCTTCTCGGTCACTTCATTTTATTTTCCCGTTGTTCATCCTGTTGACTAATTGAATTTGATAGAATGGATAATTCACGTTTTACAGGAACGTGGGTCAACCTCAGCAGAGGCACAATTGGAGCTGTAAATCTTTATCTTCATACTTACTTGGAAGGGTAATAACTTTACTGAGCGTACCATAGCCACCGATACTGTAAAAAAAAACAAAAGCTTAATATTTTTGTTACTGGAGTTATTTTTCACAATTGCAGATTGCTTTGTGGATCTCAATTTAGCTTACCTCCAAGAAACATGCCTATATTCAATTGGTAACTGCAACACATTTGTAGCATTTGCGCCAATTGCTGTCTGAAAAAAAAGAAATACTCTTTTACTCATTGTACCATGTATTTATGTTGTAATGTGTATTTTATAACAAATATGAGAGATTCCACTTGTGTTACAGTGCCTTCACAAAAGAAGCAAAGACCCCGAATCTAAGAAGAAAAACACTGCTACTAACAGAAAGAGATGGGTCTGAATTAGAATACGGGTGGGATTCTCCGTTTCAGAGAGTAAGGGAACGGTTGTACCAAATGGAAGCAAAGTCCCATAGCAGCGCCAAGAAAAACAAGGCTATAAAACGCGATAAGGGGCCTAAACGGGGATTGTGCAGCATAGCTCTGTTTTGTACACTGAGGAGCTCCGCTCGCCGGAACTTCCCGGTGCCTGGCATCCCAATCTCCGAGGCACCTAAAGTGACCCCCAAGACCCCCAAGCCTCACGCACCATGGAAGGTTCCCCGCGAGGGTCCCCGCCACGCGCACACACACCTCCTCCAACATCCGCGCAGGGAACCCCGGCCCGATTGCACCAGTGCAGAAAATGCCAGTTTGGCACCTTGGCAGTGGCAACCTGGCACCCTGGCAGTGCCCATACCAGCTGGCAGTGCCAGGCTGGCACCCAGGTGGCACTGCCAGGGTGCCAGTCTGGTACCGCCATGGTGCCCAGGTGGCATAAACAGTGTCAGGGTATCACCCTGCCCAAACAGCATGAAACTGGGGGCTTCCTATCCCCTGGGAAACCCCCATGACTGCCATTCCGTCTGGTCCCCATTTGTGGAGGCCAGTACTGAACGTCACTCGCCCGACGTCTCAAAGGCAAAGGAGATTGATCCCATACCTTGGGTGGCTTGGAAATCTGCACATTGCAATGAGACAAGCTGTCACGCTGTGATATGCATATTTTCTAAAAGATGCTCCTGCACACAATGGGCGGGATTTACATCGCAACATGATCAATGCAATATCGTGAGGCGTTGCAAGCTGGGTAGATCCCTGGAGTGGGGTCTTCTGGCTTTTATGAGCCATGCTGCGCTGCGACGAGCTGCTTTTCAAGTGCAACGTGGCCATAAAATCACACCCTAAGTGTTGACGCCGGGACTGAATTGGTGGACTTGTACGACAACTAAATTGGCACTGGTCCCGGAGGGATTCATGATCCGTTAATGGGCTAGCACCGGTGTCATGTGGAACTCGATTAATTCCAATGATAAATGGTGTCCGATTTACCAGGTTCGGGATTGCCGCTCAAGAGGCTAACAAGCTGCAGCCGCATATTAGCGCTCCACTTCCCCCACACACTCATCCCAGCCAACAAGATGGCAGCACGAAGAGTGGCATCCGGGTTCATGGACGCAGAGCTTGAGACCCTGCTGAATGCCTTCGAGGAGAGACGGGCCCACCCTGTTCTCTGGGGTGGGTAGGAGGCTGCCACCTGCCGCTGTACGCCGGGCCTGGCTGCAGATGGCAGAGGCCGTGAGCGCCACGAGCCCCACTGCCATGGTGGTACAGCAATGCAGGAAAAAGCTGCATGACCTCAGGACTGCCAGGGTGGGTAGGAATTACCGTGCCTCTGGCACCAATCCCTGACCCATAATACGCCGACCCACCTCCCAACTCAGAGGGTGACCAAACCCCACTGACCAGCAGTGTGCACGTTTCCCATTCTGCACCACATATTGTCCGTTGTCAATTGCCCCTGATCAATTGATTGGCAATGACCCAGCGACCACCCAAAAGGGTGCAAAATCGCTGAAGGTAAAAAGTGCCGCACCGCCTTGGAATCTCTCTCTGCAGCAGCCAGCAACTGGAACACAACAACAGTGATGTTCACCAGCCACCACGAGGGGGACCATCACACCACCAGTAGAAGGAAGACCAGAGCCAGAGTACAAGACCAAACCAAGGACAAAACATCGAGGACGACAGCAAACACATTACGGATAAATGCCAATGTCTCATCCCAATCCCAAGGAGTGTCAGGCAACCCGAGGGAGGAGGATTTGATGGAACCAGTGCCAGTGATCCCCGCAAGGGAGGTGCTGGAACACCACAGCGCTTTGGACATGTCCCCCCCACGCCAGTCCCTGCTGCAACCAATGGGCCAGTGAGCAGAACAGGGTGGCATCACGCCACCTGGGATGACCGAGTGGCTGCCAGGCCTATCCAATCCCTGTCTCTCCAGAAGATGGCTGCTAATGGGGACCCATGCAACAGGGCGGGAATCACAGCTTCCGACCTCTACCACTGATGTATGGCAGGGGATCCACCTAAATGTTAGGGCCCATCAGGCCAGAAAGGTAGACAGTTAAGTTGGCACGTGTGCAGGACACAGGATAACATTAGGGGCTAGGGTGCAAACCATACTAGAGATGTTCACCTGTTATGTTCAAAATAAAAACCCGTGCAGAAAGGTTCCAAACTGCCTCGGTGCTCGTTCAGAAGGGTGTGATTAATGGGCTGGACTGGGCTGGGCTGTCTGCAGAGGTGGCACAATGGTGGGGGAGGTGGGGGGAGAGAGATAGTTGAACGTTGAGGGTGGGCACGGGCCAGGCCCCGAGGTCAGACACCGCACATCGTCCCAGTACCCTGCCGCTCAGTCTTAACCATAACACGCCCCTCCTCTCCCCACCTCCACCACCAGGGTTTGGTGGGACCATGTGATGGAGTGGACAGATCGCATGCAGAGATCACCCAGGCGGACGGTGGAAAGTGCTACCCTGAACAGGAGACAGGTTTCGTCAAACGAGGCGGAGCACCAGAGCTCATCACAGAGCGGGTCGTCATCATCCTCCATCCCATGGACCAGACCCGCTGTTACTGCCAATAGTGAGGCAGGTATGAATCACGGAGGGGGTTTCAGTGGTGGGTAGGGCAAGGGGATGCCAGACGGGTAGTGCGGGGGGTGTGGTGGCGGTCGGCATAGGTGGAGCATTGCGGGTGCCCAAGAAAATAAAGGTTTGGGCCTGTTAATGATATACCAAGGCTGTTAACTGTATGTGCGGGGCAGAATGTATCGACGCCGCTGTTGAGACACCAGAGCATGGCTTTCCGTCGGGTGCCTGGTGCTGGTCACGATATTCACAATTTGTGGTAGTCACCACTGTTGTATACGTCACATATGAGATGTAATACGGTAAGAATCCTGTACTACAGGTACGGAGGTAAATCCCTGCCTGCTGGCTCCGCCCAGTAGGTGGAGTATAAATGTGTGTGCTCACCGAGCTGCAGCTGCAGGAGGCTACACATCTCTGCTTAATAAAGCCTATATTACACTCTACTCTCATCTCGTCTTAATTGATAGTGCATCAATTTATTACGCAGAGATTTTACAACGATGGACCTCCGCATCAAGCCGATTCGCCTGCAGCTGCACCCTCAAGCAGACGACGCCAAGTCGGCCTTCGCGCATTGGCTAGCTTGCTTTGAAGCCTACATCGGATCTGCGACTGAACCACCCTCAGAGGCACAAAAGCTCCAGATCCTTTACACGCGGCTGAGCTCCAATATCTTTCCCCTCATCCGGGACGCACCTACCTACGCTGAGGCCATTGCGCTACTGAAGGAGAACTACACCCAGCAAACCAACAAGCTCTACACCAGGCACCTCCTGTCCAGGCGGCATCAACTCCCCGGTGAGTCTGTGGAAGATTTCTGGCGTGCCCAGCATGCCCAGGCGAGGGACTGCGATTGCCAGGCCGTTTCAGCTGTTGAACATTCCAAACTCCTAATTAGGAGTTAAGGTAGCTTTCGTTACGGGCATAGGGTCGGCGTACATCCGCCAGCGCCTCTTAGAAGGGGCTACCCTCGACCTCGCGGCGACCAAGAAACTTGCGATCTCACTAACGGTCGCCTCCCATAATGTACAAGCGTAAGCCCCCGACTGCTTGGCGCCCCCCTCCTGGACATTGTGGACCCCACCAGCGAGCACCCCATCGTGGACTCCACCAGCAACCGCCCCCAGCCAACCCCAAGCCTGCACCCCGCGGCAGCCAGCCAACCCAGGGGGACCCAAGTGCTACTTCTGTGGACAGACAAAGCACCCCCGGCAGCGCTGCCCAACACGGAGCGCACTCTGCAAGGCCTGCGGAAAGAAAGGACATTTTTCTGCTGTGTGCCAGGCCCGCTCAATCGCCGCTGTAACCTGGCCCATTGTTCCTGCAGCCCCCATGTGCGACCCGTGGGCGCTGCCATTTTCGCCCCCACAACCCACGTGCGGTCCTTGGGCGCCGCCATCTTCCTCGCCTCAGATCACGTGTGGCCCGTGGGCGCAGCCACCTTGCTTGCCTCAGGACATGTGCGGCCTGTGGGAGCCGCCATCTTCCCCCCATCAGGCCTCGTGCGGCCTGTGGGCGCCGCCATCTTTAACGCCGCCCGCCACATGTGCCCCGTGGGCGTCACCATCTTCCCTGCCTCAGGACCCCTGCTCGTCGGGCACCTCATCGGGCTGCTCATCGCCTGCAACCGCCGCCGACCAGCCAGGGGCCTTCCAACACCAGCTACAGCTCTCCTCCATCATGATCGACCAGTCCCGGCCGCACAACCTCGCAGTCGCGTTGACGACGGTAAAGGTCGATGGGCACAAGACATCATGCCTTCTTGACTCTGGGAGCATGGAGAGCTTCATCCACCCCGATACGGTAAGGCGCTGGCCCTTCGTGGTACACCCCATTAACCAGAGAATCTCCCTGGCCTCCGGATCCCACTCCGTGGAGATCTGGGGGTACTGCACCGCCACCCTCACCATCCAGGATGTAGAGTTCAGCGACTTTCGGCTCTACGTCCTCCCCAAACTCTGTGCTGCCTTGCTACTCGGTCTGGACTTCCAGTGCAACCTTCAAAGTCTAACCCTGAAATTCGGCGGGCTCCTACCACCCCTTACTGTCTGCGGTCTCACCACCCTTAAGGTCGACCCGCCTTCTCGGTTTGCAAACCTCACCCCGGATGGCAAACCCGTCGCCACCAGGAGCAGATGGTACAGCGCCCAGGACAGGACCTTCATCAGGTCCGAGGTCCAGCGGCTGCTGCGGGAAGGGATTATCGAGGCCAGCAACAGCCCCTGGAGAGCCCAGGTGGTAGTTATGAAAACTGGGGAGAAAAACAGGATGGTCGTTGACTACAGTCAGACCATCAATTGGTACATGCAGCTCAACGCGTATCCCCTCCCACGCATATCTGATATGGCCAATCAGATTGCACAGTACCGGGTCTTCTCGACAGTGGACCTGAAATCTGCCTACACCAGCTCCCCATTCGCAAGGCGGACCGCCTGTACACCGCATTTGAAGCGGACGGCCGCCTTTACCACTTCCTTAGGGTTCCCTTCGGCGTCATTAACGGGGTCTCGGTCTTCCAACGGGAGATGGACTGAATGGTTGACCGGTACGGACTGCGGGCCACCTTCCTGTACCTGGATAATGTCACCATCTGCGGCCACGACCAGCAGGACCACAACGCTAACCTTTCCAAATCCCTCCACACCACCAAACTCCTCAACCTAACGTACATCAAGGAGAAATGCGTGTTCAGCACCATCCGCTTAGCCATCCTCGGCTATGTCGTGCAAAATGGAGTTCTAGGGCCCGACCCCGATCGCATGCGCCCCCTCATGGAACTCCCTCTGCCCTACTGCCCCAAGGCCCTCAAACGATGCCTGGGGTTCTTCTCATATGACGCCCAGTGGGTCCCCAACTATGCGGACAAGGCCCGCCCACTCATTCACTCCACTGTTTTCCCACTGGCGGCCGAGGCTCACCAGGCCTTCAACCGTATCAAGGCCGACATCGCCAATGCCGCGATGCACGCGGTTGACGAGGCACTCCCCTTCCAAGTCGAGAGCGATGCATCAGAATTAGCACTGGCCGCCACCCTCAACCAGGCAGGCAGGCCATGGCATTCTTTTCACACACCCTCCATACCTCCGAAATTCGGCACTCCTCCGTCGAGAAGGAAGCCCAAGCCATCGTAGAAACTGTGTGGCATTGGAGGTATTACCTGGCCGGCAGGAGATTCGCTCTCCTCACTGACCAACGGTCGGTTGCCTTCATGTTCAATAACACACAGCGGGGCAAGATCAAAAATGATAAAATATTGAGGTGGAGGATCGAGCTCTCCACCTACAATTACGAGATTTTATATCACCCCGGTAAGCTCAACGAATCCCCGATGCCCTATCCCGAGGTACATCTGCCAGCGCACAAGTGGACTGACTCCAGACCCTACACGACACTCTCTGTCACCCAGGGGTCACCCGGTTCTTTCACTTCATAAAGGCCCGCAATCTGCCCTACTCCATCGAGGAGGTCAGGGTGATCACCAGAGACTGCCAGGTCTGCGCGGAGTGCAAACCGCACTTCTACCGGTCAGACCGAGCGCACCTAGTGAAGGCCTCCCGCACCTTTGAACGCCTCAGCGTGGTTTCCAAAGGGCCCCTCCCCTCCACCGACTGAAACACGTATTTCCTTAACGTCGTCGACGAATACTCGAGATTCCCCTTCGCCGTCCCATGCCCCGATATGACGTCTGCCACCGTCATCAAACCACTCAACACCATCTTCGCCCTGTTCGGTTTCCCCGCCTACATCCACTGCGACCGGGGATCCTCATTTATGAGCGATGAGATGCGCCAGTACCTGCTCAGCATGGGCATCGCCTATAGCAGGACGACCAACTACAACCCCCGGGGAAATGGGCAGGTGGAGCGGGAGAATGGGACGGTTTGGAAGGCCGTCCAGCTGGCCCGACGGTCCAAGAATCTCCCGGTCTTCCGCTGGAAGGAGGTCCTCCCCGACGCCCTTCACTCCATTCGGTCGCTACTTTGCACTGCGACTAACGAAACTCCCCATGAACGTATCCTTGCCTTCCCCAGGAAGTCCACCTCCGGTGTTTCGCTCCCAACGTGGCTGGCATCTCCAGGACCTGGTCTCCTCCGCAAGCACATGTGGCTCCACAAGGCGAACCCGTTGGTCGAGAGGGTACAGCTACTCCATGCAAACCTGCAGTGCGCCTACGTGGCGTACCCGGACGGCCGCCAAGACACAGTCTCCCTCAGGGACATGGCACCAGCTGGGTCCCCCCCCTCTGCCCCGGCGCCACCATTCCTCCCCCCAGCGCACCTCACCACAGCCCCCGCTCCAGGACGATCCGTCCTCCCCTTGGTCCCACCCGGGAATGAAGATGAGGTCTACACGCTCCCGGAATCTCCCGAACCGACGCCTGCATCGCCACCGGGACTGCGGCGCTCACAACGGAGGATCAAGGCGCCCGACCGTCTACATTTGTGAACTTTCCCCAAAATGTTAACCTATGCATGTAAATAGTCTTCCACCCCCGCTGGTCTCTTTTTTAACAGGGGTGAATGTGGTAGTCACCACTGTTGTATATATCACATATGAGATGTAATACGGTAAGGCTCCTGTACTACAGGTACGTGCGTAGATCCCTGCCTGCTGGCTCCGCCCAGTAGGCAGAGTATAAAATTGTGTGCTCACCGAGCTGCAGCCATTTTGGCAGCAGCTGCAGGAGGCTACACATCTCTGCTTAATAAAGCCTCAATTAATCTCTACTCTCGTCTCGTCGTAATTGATAGTGCATCACAATTTCAGTTTCGTGATTCCAGCATCGCTGGACGGAGAATCCCGCCCCACATCTAAGTACATTAACCACTAGTTCTTTATATTTTTATTTAGAATGTTCAATACAGAATTTTGAGACTGGAAAGTAAATTAAAACAGCTTTCTTGTAGCCCAAACTAATTGATGGTGAATTTCAGTGGCAGCCTCTTTTTCCACAAAAAACAAATTATATTTATTGGATTCCACAGCCAGGACAGCTGCGCTATTTTTTCTTTATTTTTTTTAAGTGGATGCGGGCATTGCTGGCAATGCCAGCATTCATTGCCCATCCCTAATTGTCCTTGAATTGAGTGGATTGTTAGGCCATTTCAACGGGCAGTTAAGAGTTAACCATATTGGTGTGCGCCTGTTGTTGGCCTAGAGCCAAGGAAAGAATCTATAGAATCCCGACAGTGCAGAAGGAGGACATTTGGCCCCCCAGGTCTGCCCCGATCCTCCAAAAGAGCCCTATCCCTGTAGCCCCACCTAATCTGCATATCTTTGGACTGGGGGAGGAAACCAGAAGCACCCAGAGGAAACCCATGCAGACATGGGCAGAATGTTCAAATCCCACACAGACAGGCATCCAAGGCCGGCATCGAACCCGAGTCCCTGGCACTGTGAGGCAACAGTGCTAACCACTGTATTGCCGTGCCGCCCAGGGGCTTCCTTCTTAAAGTAAACCAGTTCCATTTATTACGATATGCTTCATTATCATTTTTTCCTATTGCCAGCTTTTTATTTACAGAAATCAAATTGTTATCTGCCATGACAGAATTGGAACTCACATTCTTTGGATTGCTCCCCAGTAACATAACTGTTACTCCACCTTACCCCAAATTATTAGAAGGAAGATGACCATTTTCAGTATAAGTAGACTTAAATGATTCAAAATGTTGCCTTTCCCGCTCTGCACATTTTGTTTTGATTGGCATGGATTCACCTTTGTTGCTGATCCGTAGTCATTGCTTAATAAAACCTAGTGCATAATTTAATTTAAAACTGTTTAAATTCCCTCATAGTAGACTATACAAGGGGATGATTTTCCCTTTAATGAGGGCCATTGGCTTATGGTAACCGAATGAAACAAATGTTATTTTCTCTAAAAGGGATTCTTGGATTTTCACCAAGGTTTTCGGGAATCCATTCTGCATTTGTTTTTGCCTGTTTTTCCAAGAAGAGTTAAATCCAGTGGCCATGGCTATGGTAATGGCATTCACAATGTCACACAATATCATAGGACTTAGAATGGAGAATTATATTTCCATTTGAAAGTGTAATTATAAGGAAATCAGGGATAGGGGGCTGATTCTCCGCTTTTGTGCCTAAGTGTGGAGGATCTGTGGCGTTTTACGTGGAAAAAATCAGCGATGCCCCCTCACCGATCCTGTCCCCAGTGAGGGGCTAGCAGCCACACTACGTAAAACCCCCGGCTCCCACGAAAGAAATGGCTGGAGAATGGCCGGGTCCGTGGTCACGCATGCGAACTTAAAACATGGCGCTGGCAGTGCACGTACCCGATCTGCCAGATAGTGACCCCTGGCCAACCCCTGACCACCCCCTACCAGTCCCCCAGCCCTCGCGGAAGCCCCCCCCCCCCCTCCCTGCCCAGCAGCACGGCTCCTGCCCGACGGTGGTGGTACCGGACAGTCTGCTGCCGCCACGCCCGGTTCACGACCGCTGAGACCACAAGACAACCGCACGGTCAGAAACTCAGTCCATTGGGTTGGCGGAGCATCGGGAGCGGGCCTTCAGGTGACGTGCTAAGGCCGTCACAACAGCATGCGCCACACAACACAATGTCGCCATTTGGAAGGGGCGGAGCATACATAACCTGCATCAAACAGGCGCCGCCCTCAATTTCAGCCTCAAAAGGGATTCTCCACCAAATCGCTGATTAAGAAATTGGTGTCGGGGAACAGAGAATCCCGCCCGGGTTCGATTAAGGTTTTAAAAGCTGCTTTAGGTTTAAAAATAAAACAATGATTATGGATAGATAGCCAAATTAAATTCCCATATCAAATATGAATCAAGCAACTCAGAACATATTTTGCATGTATGGAAAAAAGTTTGATTCATTTAAGATATAGGGTAGAAATTGATACACAAGGGGCGGGATTCTCTGTCCCGCCACACCCATTTTCTGGTGCAGCTTCCCCCCCCACCGGTAGCGGGATTTTCCTTCCCGCCAGCCGGCCAATGGGGTTTCACATTGTGGACAGCCCCACGCCGTTGGGAAATCCCCAGGTGTGGGTGCGCTGCCGGCAAAACGGAGAATCCCGACAGAGGGGAATCTAGCCCATTGTGTCTGTTTCCCAGGCATAAAATGTGTGCAAAGCATACCAATTTAGCAGTGCAACAGTCTGCACCCAATCTGCACAGATATTGGTCCCACTGCTAACGTTGTGGGATCTGTTCTCTACGTTTCCTGACATCCATTTAATATCAGCGTTTGGTGCCTGTTCAAGGTTTGTGCCAGACACCCATGTAAATGTGTCTGCCAGCTAGAAATAGGTTTGAATTTATTTTATTTTAAGAAATGCTTTTCCATCAAGCTAGGAGGACCAGTAATGCTCTTTTGACTCCACCTTCTGCTGATTGCCTTGCTCCTGTTGCTCCCTATAAAGCTTTCCTGAAACATACTTAAGAGCCTCTGCCAGCAGCCCAAAATCATTTCCTCTAACAGGCTATTGACCTGAGGAAGTATAACCTGCACAGTCAGCTCACCCCCTCCAATCATTCAAGTGAGGCTCAAGAAGCACTTTCAGCTGTTTCTCGGCCCTGTTGCTCCGGTGCTCACTGCCTCCACAGCATTCCTCTATTAGAAATGCTTGTTGTCATTTAGAATTTAGCAGTCGCTATGTTAACGAGGCCTAACAGCTTGGATCGCCAAATCCTTGAAACATTCGGCAATGGCAGATAAGTAAGAGCGAGAATGATTCCTGGTCAGCAATGTGGTGGAAAGAAAGATGGAGCCTCCACCCATCACTATCCATAGCTCTGACTACAACATGCAGGTAAAAGTGCATGTTGCCTCAGCAACTCGGACCCTTTGGGTTGGCTCAGTGAGCTGGATAGCCGGGCAGGCAGTCAGTGCAGGAATCCCCTGTGGTTGTCCCCCTCTCGAACAGATATACCCCTTTGGATACTGTCGGGGGGGATAGCCTATCAGGGGAAAACAGCAGTAGCCAGAGCAGTGGCACCACGGCTGGCTCTGATGTTCAGAAGGGAGGGTCAAAGCGCAGAAGAGTAATAGTAATAGGGGACTCTATAGTCAGGGGCACAGATAGGCGCTTCAGTGGACGTGAAAGAGACTCCAGGATGGTATGTTGCCTCCCTGGTGCCAGGGTCCAGGATGTCTCCGAACGGGTAGAGGGAATCCTGAAGGGGGAGGGCAAACAGGCAGAGGTCGTTGTACATATTGGTACTAACGACATAGGCAGGAAGGGGCATGAGGTCCTGCAGCAGGAGTTCAGGGAGCTAGGCAGGAAGTTAAAAGACAGGACCTCGAGGGTTGTAATCTCGGGATTACTCCCTGTGCCACGTGCCAGTGAGGCTAGAAATAGGAAGATAGAGCAGACAAACACGTGGCTAAACAGCTGGTGTAGGAGGGAGGGTTTCCGTTTTC